>NW_012140524.1:8644097-8647468 GCF_000956105.1 Propithecus coquereli | reverse complement strand
TACTTATTTAATTTAAATGGCTAACACTAGCAAAACCTTCATTTCCAAAAAGCTGTCCTCATCACACACTTCCATAAACACAAGTTTAATAATTTTTATCATTTTTGTTTTATTTCAGGGCAAAACATAGGGAAAGAATAACCTCCCTATGGCTCATTATGCAGCATTTTCATGAGAAGGAAGCTAACAAATTCGAGGGGACACTGTGTGTTAATGTAAGCCGTGACTAACGTTCTCCTCTTTGCCATTTCTCAAGAACTCATTTACACAAAGTGGCGGAGTCGGCTCTGCTGGTTTTGAACTGTACGTCCCCTTTTATGGAAAATATCAACAGCGATTTTTTTTTCATGGCTGGAGGTCTTTTCCTCATCTAAATATTAAAGTCTAACAAGTCTTTCCAACTTAGGAGAACATAATCATACTTGCTACTTGTTAATTAGGAGCAGGGTGATAACCATTAAAAGTTGAAAGAGTTTCCCGGTGCTTGCAACAAGTTTCAACATGATCCAAAGCTTTGTCAATAACCACAAGGGGAAAAAGAAAGCAAAAGGGAAATGCCTCTCTAGAGTCCTGAAAGAAGAGTGAACGCTACTGATATTGTATCACTCTCACTTCAAAGACATCCCAACACTCAAGCAGGCCAAATGGCAGCCAGGCATGTTCGCGGAGTGGAGAAAGGGAGCCGGGAAACCTGGGTCCAAGGCCAATTCTCCTACACGTCTATGGGACCTTGAAAATTCCATCCAGCCTCCTTGGACCTCAGTAGGTGTGTAGGAAGCATTATAGGCTATGGAATAGGGGCCCAGTTCTAAAGTTCTGTTTTCACCAGTTCATTTAAAGTCTTGAAGAAACTTTTGCAGAACATTACTGGAAGCCTGGACATTACAGCTTGCCTCTTTTTGTAGGCAAATATTCAGTATTATGACAGCTGGCAGGGTGTGCTGCTTTTCAATTTTAGAATATTTGAATTTTTACATATATCATCTCATTTATTCCTCTGAGCAATCTTGTGAGATATGTATCATTGTGTCCTTGACAAGCTAGGAAAGAAAGAAAATGAAGGAGAAAAGAGATGCAGTGACTTGCCTGAGGTCGGAAGGAAATTGCCCTGACCAACACCCCAAATATCTGCCCCTGTCACTGCCCTTGGGATCATAACTTACCAGTACAAGCCCAGTTACCATGTCTAGGTGCCAGTTACTACATAGAAAATAGAAACAATGAATATGGAGAGAATAAAAAACTCTATGAGAAAAGGAAGATTACACACATGGCTCCCATGAACTCAAATAATACATTACTTCATCACATTGGGTTTTTCCCCACCATTTCATTCGCTGCTTTTCAGAAAAGTCAGTCTAAAATAAATTTGTCTGCAGCGGCAAATTTCCTAAAATAAACATTAAACACGGCTACTGGGATCTTTGTAGCATGTTATCAAAATAATGAGACATAAATACTCAACTTATATCCCGCATACCTTTTAACAAAAAGAAAATATACACATCATCCCACAGGCCTGAACTAAAAGTTATATTCCCATTACTCAAGAAAAAGAAAAAGAAAACAAGAAGCAGAATCTTAGGAGAGTTCAAGGATAAAGGTCATGAAGGGTATTGTCAACACTCAGTGGTACCGTCAGAAATCTTATTCCAAAGTGTAGAACCGAAGTGAACATAACCCAAAAGCAGACCTTGTATTTTTTTCCCAGGGGTTATAGCTTTGCAGAGCTACTGGCATTCCAGTTGAAAAGCCATGAAGTTTGAACTTCATCAAAAGGTACCGAGCATATGAACAAGATCATAAACTCATCAACAAAAATAACTGCAAATCTAGTTGGAGTACTGGTTATTCTGCACTTCACCAAATCAAGGTATGAACAACTACTATCTATTTGAATATTACAGTTTACGAAAAGCATTCATATAAATGACTCATTTTATTCTTACAAAAATCCTATGCATTAAACTCAGTTTTGCAGGTGAGGAAAGGGAGATTCAGAAAATTTCAGTGATCTGAGCACAGAAAATCCAGACAATGATTTTAGATCCTCTCTGTAGCAAAACAAAACTGGGATGGGATGTCTTATGCAGGTTATTGGTACACTTATTTAAGCCATTACAAACGAAGAGAAGTCTTACAAAAATAATATGTAGATCTTCCCCAGAAAGCCAGTTTTCATTGTCTTCTCCACTCCTATCCGATATGCAATAAGAGTGGATTTAGATATTTAAACTACAAGAAAAAAAGAAGGAAAGGAAGGAAGGAAAGGACATAGAGGGGAAAAGAGAGAAAGAGAGAGGGAGGATAAATTTACTAACGTAGCTAAATCAATGTATCCCCTTGTCTAGAGACTGTGACAGAAACATGCACTTGTACAGAGCAGATTAAAAAGTGAGATCTTAGAAGTTAAACAGCTGGGCACAGTGGCTCATGCCTGTAATCCTAGCATTTTGGGAGGCCGAGACAGAAGGATCACTAGAAGCCAGGAGTTCAAGACCAGCCTGAGCAAGAGAGACCCCAGCTCTACAAAAAACAGAAAGATTAGCCAGGTATGGTGGTGCACACCTGTACTCCCCCTACACAGGAGGCTGAGGCAGGAGGATCACTTGAGCCCAGCGGTTTGAGGCTGCAGTGAGCTATGATAATGCCACTGCATTCCAGCCTGGGCAATAAAGCGAGACCCTGTCTCCAAAAAAACAACAACAAAAAAATCAAACAGAACCATGTGATGGAAATTAAAATAAAAATTTTAAGATAAAGAAAACTGTTAAATCTATTAAAACTGCTAGGATTCCATGGTCTTTTAAAAGTTATGTATGGTAAACTCACTGCATTATTATGGAAGTAAATAAAAATTATTTACAAAGCCAAATTCCAATTGAATTCAAATTTGAAAAAAACAATTGATACCTAATCCAAACTTTATTTTCAGTATACAAATTAATGTGAATTTTCCCCTTCAGTCACCTCACAAGGAAAATGGTTACATTTCTTAGCCCTCTTTAAAAAAAAAAAGGCAATTCCCTAAATCATTTGAGTTTTCAAATTATCTCAAATAAGTTTAAATAGCACACAACTATTTTCTCTTAATCTAACACTCTCTGTTAAGCCTGCTCTTGCTTATATCAACTCTTCTAATACTATTCCTTGTAGCAGAGCATTTTGAAGGACTGTGGGGATATCAAAATGAGGAATCTAGCCATCATAGTAGCTGAGAGCCACTCCAAAATGAAAATCACATGATCTGGTGAATACTGAGTTTCCTTTTTTTTTTTCTTTTTTTTGAGACAGAGTCTTGCTCTGTTGCCTGGGCTAGAGTGCCGTGGCGTCAGCCTAGCTCACAGCAACCTCAAACTCCTGGGCTCAAG
>NW_012140524.1:8640076-8644047 GCF_000956105.1 Propithecus coquereli | reverse complement strand
TCCTGAAGATGGGACACTCTCCTCCTGCTCTTGGACATGAGAACTCCAGAGTCTCTGGCCTTGGGACTCCAGGAAGACTTACATCAGCAGCACCCCAGGTTCTCAGGCCTTCAGCCTTGTACAGAGAATTATACCATCAGACTCCCTGGTTCTGAGGCTTTCAGACTTGGACTGAGCCATGCTACCAGCATCCCAGGGTCTTCAGCTTGCAGATGACCTGTCATGGGACTTCTCAGCCCCCATAACTGTGTGCGCCAATTCCTCTAATAAGTCCCCTTTCATCCATCCATCCATCTATCTATCTATCCATCCTATTGGTTCTGTCTCTCTGGAGAATCCTGAGTAATATACCACATATCTGATAAGGGGGAGATATCCAAAATATATAAAAGATTCCTTCAATATCAAAAAAACAAGTAACCTGATCTAAAAATGGGCTAAAGACTTAAATAGACATTTCTGCAAAGAAGACATCCAAATGGTCAACAGGTGTATGAAAAGATGCTCAATGTCACTAATCATCGGGGAAATGCAAATCAGAACCACAATCATCCTACACCTGTCAAAATAGGTAGTATCAAAAAAACAAAGACAACAATCGTTAGTGAGGATATGGAGAAATTGGAACCCTTGTACACTGTTGGTGAGAATGCGAAATGGTGCAGCCTTTATGGAAAACAGTACAAAGGCTCCTCAAAAAATTAAGAATAGAACTACCATATGATCCAGCAATTCCACTTTTGAGTATTTATCCAAAAGAATTGAAATCAAGATCTCAAAGAGATAACAGCACACTTGTGTTCACTGCAGTACTACTCATAATAGCCAATATGTAAAAACAACCTAAATGTTCACTGATGGATGAATGGATAAAGAAAACATGGTATATACATACAATGGAATATCATTCAGCCTTAAAAAAAAAAGGAAATTCTTCAAAATGCAACAACATGGATGAACCTTAAGGACATTATACTAAGTGAAATGAGCCAGTCACAGAAGGACAAATAATATTAATACACAATTCCAACCATATAAAATATCTAAAATAGTCAAATTCACTAAATCAAAGAGTGGAATGGTGGTTGCCAGGAGTTAGGGGACATGAGAAATGGAAGTTGATCATCAAAAGGCAATAAAGTGTCAGTTAAGCAAAATGAATTAGCTCTAGAGATATGCTGTACGATGTTATACCTATAGTTAACGATACTGTATTGCACACTTAAAAATGTGTTAAGAAGGTAGATATCACGTTAAATATTCTTACCAAAAGAAAAGAAAAAATTTTTTAAAAGAATAGAAAAGTAGCAGCCAGTAAGTAGGAGGAAAACCAAGAGAATGGAAGCCAAGTGAACAATTGTTATGAGGCAACAAGAGTAACAGTTTCAAATGCTGCTGATGGGATCGATGAGATGGGACTGACAGCTGATCACTAGCATGGCAATATGGACGTCACTGGAAACTTTAAGAAAGAGCAATTTCTGTGGCATGAAGGCAAGTGCCTGTTTGGAGTGGTTTCAAGAGTAAAAGAGAGGGAAGAATGTGGAGGAAAAAATGTAGACAACTTTTCCAAGGAATTCTTCTTTAAATAGATGGAGACAAATGTGTAGTGGCTGGAGAAGAGTGGCATCAAAAGAGTATTTTTTTCTCTTAAAGTGGAAGAAACAACAAGTTCATAGGTTGATGCGAAAGATCTAACAAAGAAGGGAAGTTTGATGACACAGGAGAGAGAGAAGCGCACGGGTGCAGCACTGTATGAGCAGGCAGGAGGAACAAACTCGAGGACCTAGTGCACCTGTGGGGGAGTCAGCCTTTACCAGGGTCACAGCAAAGGCAGAGCATATAATGCAGGTAGGAGCACAGGTGTGGTAACAGAAGCTTCAAGAATCCTCTTCTTGTTCCTTTAATTTTCTGGAAGAAATAGGAAGCAAAATGTTGAGCTGACAGTACAGATGGGAGAAGTGTAACAAGTGTGACAGAAGAGGAGAAAAGTGGGCTTCCCCATCCAGAACAATCCAGGCTACACGATTGGTAATGGGGACTATACTTCTATATTTCTTTTCATTTTCTCTATTGTAGTTTTATTTTGGTCCCCTTAAATGTTGCTAAATATAATCTTAAAAAAACAAAGTAGCAATTTTCTGACATTCTGCAAGAAGTTCAAGTCACATAGCAGCACTATATTCAATCTTCTAAGTCCAACTCCTCACCTGGGAGCTGCTGGGCTACTACAAGCACAAGCACTAACTAGTTTGTAAGGGGAGCTGAATGTCCTACTCATTTCTTAAGAAATCAAAAAAAAAAACCTTTTTTTCTTAACAGAGGGTGAGTCACCACAACTTATAATAAATGTAAATGTCAATTACTTTAGAAATGGAGAATTAAGTTTACATGATTTTCTTCAAACTTACTTTTCCTTAGAGGCACACTACTTATTTAATTTAAATGGCTAACACTAGCAAAACCTTCATTTCCAAAAAGCTGTCCTCATCACACACTTCCATAAACACAAGTTTAATAATTTTTATCATTTTTGTTTTATTTCAGGGCAAAACATAGGGAAAGAATAACCTCCCTATGGCTCATTATGCAGCATTTTCATGAGAAGGAAGCTAACAAATTCGAGGGGACACTGTGTGTTAATGTAAGCCGTGACTAACGTTCTCCTCTTTGCCATTTCTCAAGAACTCATTTACACAAAGTGGCGGAGTCGGCTCTGCTGGTTTTGAACTGTACGTCCCCTTTTATGGAAAATATCAACAGCGATTTTTTTTTCATGGCTGGAGGTCTTTTCCTCATCTAAATATTAAAGTCTAACAAGTCTTTCCAACTTAGGAGAACATAATCATACTTGCTACTTGTTAATTAGGAGCAGGGTGATAACCATTAAAAGTTGAAAGAGTTTCCCGGTGCTTGCAACAAGTTTCAACATGATCCAAAGCTTTGTCAATAACCACAAGGGGAAAAAGAAAGCAAAAGGGAAATGCCTCTCTAGAGTCCTGAAAGAAGAGTGAACGCTACTGATATTGTATCACTCTCACTTCAAAGACATCCCAACACTCAAGCAGGCCAAATGGCAGCCAGGCATGTTCGCGGAGTGGAGAAAGGGAGCCGGGAAACCTGGGTCCAAGGCCAATTCTCCTACACGTCTATGGGACCTTGAAAATTCCATCCAGCCTCCTTGGACCTCAGTAGGTGTGTAGGAAGCATTATAGGCTATGGAATAGGGGCCCAGTTCTAAAGTTCTGTTTTCACCAGTTCATTTAAAGTCTTGAAGAAACTTTTGCAGAACATTACTGGAAGCCTGGACATTACAGCTTGCCTCTTTTTGTAGGCAAATATTCAGTATTATGACAGCTGGCAGGGTGTGCTGCTTTTCAATTTTAGAATATTTGAATTTTTACATATATCATCTCATTTATTCCTCTGAGCAATCTTGTGAGATATGTATCATTGTGTCCTTGACAAGCTAGGAAAGAAAGAAAATGAAGGAGAAAAGAGATGCAGTGACTTGCCTGAGGTCGGAAGGAAATTGCCCTGACCAACACCCCAAATATCTGCCCCTGTCACTGCCCTTGGGATCATAACTTACCAGTACAAGCCCAGTTACCATGTCTAGGTGCCAGTTACTACATAGAAAATAGAAACAATGAATATGGAGAGAATAAAAAACTCTATGAGAAAAGGAAGATTACACACATGGCTCCCATGAACTCAAATAATACATTACTTCATCACATTGGGTTTTTCCCCACCATTTCATTCGCTGCTTTTCAGAAAAGTCAGTCTAAAATAAATTTGTCTGCAGCGGCAAATTTCCTAAAATAAACATTAAACACGGCTACTGGGATCTTTGTAGCATGTTATCAAAATAATGAGACATAAATACTCAACTTATATCCCGCATACCTTTTAACAAAAAGAAAATATACACATCATCCCACAGGCCTGAACTAAAAGTTATATTCCCA
>NW_012140524.1:8625486-8638046 GCF_000956105.1 Propithecus coquereli | reverse complement strand
GATCATTTCTTTCTATTTTTTAGTAGAGACAGGGTCTTGCTCTTGCTCAGGCTGGTCTCGAACTCCTGACCTTGAGTGATCCACCCACCTCGGCCTCCCAGAGTCCTAGGATTACAGGCGTGAGCCACCGCGCCCGGCCAATATTGAGTTTCTTATTAAATCAATCTGCAAAATGATGGTCTTTTACGATATATTATTATGTAAGTCAATCATGAAACTCTGTCTATATGATTGTGTACATTTCTTAATGTTCACCCAAGGAAATGTTCTATATGAAAGCAACTGCACCAGTCTACAAGTGGCCAGACTGGACTTGAAGAGCTGATGAATAAACCCTAAAGAAAAAATTCCCTGAAATAAGTATTATTCCTATGAAAATTGAAGGGGTTTCTGACCAATATTAAGCAAGGAAAAAAATCTACATTTAAGATATCTAGGCTCTGGAAATATTGAATTGTCATCTGAAAAAAATAATCTGAAAAAATAAAAAGACATAGAAATTGTTTTTCCATTTGGACAACTTATCTTAGCTCAGAATTAATGGTTTTGAAAGACCCTGTTCATTTTTCATAATTTGGAAAGGGTAGGCACACCAATCTAAAAATGGACACATTTTTGCATGTCAGTTATAACAGATGCACACAAAAACACATGAAATATATTGTGATTATGACTATACTATATATAGTTATAGTATAACTATAAAGTAATGTAACATATTTTAAACCTATTTTAAACCATAATTTAAACCTTCCCAGACAAATAAGTGTGGTCCTTCAAAGAAGTGAATATAAGAAACTATACTCAGCTCCCTATTGCTGCTATTGCTTAAAATACTTTCAGAGCCCCTGTTTTGTAATCCTCCAAATTATGATTGACCAAGAAAACAGACCTGCTACTTTAGTTCTACAATTTGTGTTACCCTCTATTGCCCCCCACCCTTTGATTACCTGCCTGCTTTATCCACAGACTTGGTCAAATATATCTTCTGACTATTTTCAAATATAAAGCCTTCCTTCAAAGTGAGAAAATGTGCTCACTGATGTTATCAAAGAGTAAGCCTCAGGCTCTGTGGCAGCTCCAAAGCGGAGATGCAGAATATTCTGAGCAATGTCGGTAGCCACACCTCAAGGCAGGACAGAGAAGGACATCAAAATTAACACGAGGACTTTTCTGAGCAGAGGAACTATTTAAATTGACAATAAAAGATGGACAGAGTGATCACCTTTGTTAAGTAAGCCTACCGAAAGGAAATATCAGATGAGAGTAGAAAGAATATAGCTTGTTAAAACAGGAGCAAATGAGGTCCTTTTCCTCCCTATACTGCAAAAAAAATGGATCTATTTAAGGGGTGTGCCCTTTTATCTATCTCTCTAATACTCATCTCTCCTAGTCTGACAAACTCATATTATTTCAGACATGCAAACTATCCAGGTTTTGGTGGGTACCTGGTTCCATATCCTTCTCTGCCCTACCTTGAGGTCTGGCTACTTGGAATTCGATCCCTCATATTTGGAACTATATCTAGAACCAGTAGATTTGAGTTTATTGCCTTCTCACCATGCAGACATGACCCAAACAACTACGTGAAAGTCAGCTGAGAAACAGAGAAAAATACACGGAGATAGAAAAGATATTAGTCAGACTTTGCAGCAAGTTTATACTCCCTCCCGATTCCTAAAGAATATGGACATGACCCCAAGAGCCATTTCATCAGGATATATAATATCAAACTCACTGAAAAGAGGAGACAAGAGTAGGACAGTTTACAACATTACCAAGTGAGTACCCTTCAAATTTTCAGTGAGATCCTTTATCTGAAACAAATTCACCAATAATGTCTAGCAAAAAAGATAAATTCTTTAAGACTGATTCTAAATAAAACAGGTTACTGATAAAAATGGCCTTACCAATAAAAAGACTAATGGCCCCTCAAAGTAAGACTACCGTTTTATATACGCTTCTTACTCCAAGAATCTGTTCCTAAATGATTTCATAATGAAATAAGAAGTGGTCATGTGTAAAAGCACTAGATTTGGAGGACATAAAATGAATCATAGGGTTTTCAAAGTGAACATTGTAAAATGAGTTTACTAGTAGGTAACCAGAAACCAGATGACTTCAAACCACTGAGAAACCACCAGTACCCTCTCAAAAAAGAAAACTTGCAATTTCAATGAATCCTTTTACTATATTCTGTACCTACTATTTCCATCATAGCAAAGTAAGGTGATTTAGAAGTCTGTGTCCCCAGTGAATTTCTAACATTTCAACAAATTATCATTTACAGTTTTAAATAAATTGTTTTCTTCACATCTGTGACACATGTACATTTCTACATTTTTTCGTTTCATTGCAAATTAAGAATTTTTTTTAAAAGACATAATGAATCTGATATCCTATTGGAATTAAACCATGGTCAGTTTCAATTTTGTGAGCATCTTGTCTCAGATAAAAAAATAAAGTGCCAAATCCTGAAATAAGTTAATGACACTGTTGACACTAAAACTCAGAACCTCTCTATCCTGGATACGGAAGATAATTTGATGCTAATAATTTGATGTCAGTCTCTCACATACACAACACAGTTCTTGCTGATACATGGAACACAGGCTCTTTATAACAAATACCCCAAAGATCTTTAACTGGTAGTTAGGAAACATGTTTTTCCTAATCATCAAGTCTCTTAAATATTATGTTTTTAAATATGCATTTAGGGAAAGTAATGAGGTAAGATATGAGAGGGATAAAGAAGGTATGTTGTTTTCAAAATTAAAATTTTCAGGACATCAGTCCAGCAGGCATAAAACAACATAAAACAAATAACTAGATAATCAAACAATAAAAGCAAACTAGAAATAATATGAAAGCTTTTTTAAAAACTGTTATTGCACATATGCAATAATTACTTCCATCAAGACTTTTATTATACATTTGTTTTTATGGAATCATAATGCACAAGTGCATGCTATTGTTTAAGCACATTCACCACATACCCCATAACAGAATATGATGACAATATGTATTAAGGATAATACAGAAAATGTGGCTAAATGCATTCTGTATTATGGTTCCATAATACAGCATGCAAATGGTTCTGACTAAGCAGACACAGGAGACGGTCGTTAGTGTGCACGCTGTGAATGTATATTATGAATAATGCATAAAACTTGGCTAAATCTTAATGAGTCCATTGACATCCTATGGGGTCCAAAGGAGGCTCAGATCCCAAAGCATGGCCCTGGCACGTTTCTAGGCACCAATCATAATAAACAATACCATGAAAACAAAGGACATTAAACTACATGAATATACTCTCATTCTAGGTAAAGGTTTTGAAATAAGCACAAGAATTGGAAGAAACTTTGAAAAGAGAGCTAAAAGTCCATCTTACATCATCACTCCACTTACAGTTTTTGAAAATTAGCCATTGCAATTCAAATGGGACAAAAGCTGCAGTTGAGGGTTTGATGTTATTTCTTTTCTCTGGTTTTCTTCAGGGAGCTGCTATTACAAGGAAGATGTGAGCAATCCGTAAGAAAAGTGACCAAACTCTTCGCCCATGGTGGTAGGAAGTCTTTCTGCTTTGAAAGACTAACGTTTACAAAATGAAGTATAGTCAATTAAATAAGGGAATAGATGTAATATGTCTGCACTCTTTAAAGTAGAAACTCCTTAAAATTCTGGATTTTACACAGCTTTTTAAAGAATCGAAAAGAATGCCATGAGCAGGTTACTCACAGCACATTTTTTTTTAAAAAAATCGATGTTTTTTTCCAATAGCTATTATATACAGACTCTTAAAACCTCAGCCCTTGAAAAGAGAAACCAAACCATACATCTATTATCCCTACCTGGGTACACCCCGAGATGAACACCTATGTGGGCATGTTTAAAACGTTCACTGAGCCAAAAATGCGACGCCGCACAAGCTGTGCTTGAGATGCACAAATTAAGTATGTGACAGAAGCCTGTGCACCCAAGCCTCTCCTTGGATGGCAGTGAGAAAACAAGGAATGTCGCTTCTTCATGGTGCTCCCAGGGGCGGGTGGGAAACGGGCATTCTGAGAACACATCCCCAGAGCACAGAGAAGAGGCGAGGGCCGGCCACTTGGGGAAGCAGCAAGCCAAGAAAAACCCTGCACTCTCAGAAAACATGCAAGAGCAAAATGTAGAAGTGGGAGCTGGAGCTAGAATTCTGGGATGGAGTTCTTGTCAATCTGCCCAACTCCATGAGGTTTTCCCATCCCTTTACCAGATACGACAACCAGACACAGTCAAGGCAAACGCCCAAACTAGAAGCTGTCATAAGAGCCTAAAGCATGAAAATGGATAAATACCTCTATCACTGAAGTCTAAAACACAGGTCATTTACCATCCCATATTTGAGCTGAAATCGGCTGCTGGTTTAGCTCTAATGGCAATTTAGCCTATATGCTGTGAATTGAGGGCTCCCTGGAAGATTCTTTCCGCAAAATAATATTGCTATATATTTCCCATCTCTAATAACAGAATAGGCAGAAACGCTAACTCTAAACATTGATGAAAAACAACTCTTCATAAGTTTCTATTTAAAGTACAAATACTCCTGGGTATAGTTAAGAAAAATCATGATAAATTTGCGTTTGTTTTCAATTTGCTTTCTCTTGTGAGAAGAACTAGGACAACAGAGGAACCTAGTAGGTCTGGGGTAGTTACTGAAAGATTTAACAATAGGGTAAAAGGTTAGAGAGGATGGGACCCCCGACTCATTAACTTTGCTTCCTGTTCCGATTACACTGGCTCACAGAACCAGGAATTCTGTGATGAGGAATTAAGACTTTTAACGGACTCCTAAGGCTTAAAACTTTTGGGGCGCTACCTTATTATGTTTCTATTGACACCTGGGTAAGCACAGTCATTGCTGCTAGAGCATGAAGTATGAAAATCATACAGAAAAAATAAGGTATCTGTTGTCACCACTTCTGCTATTTTCCTTGTTCTAAAATTCGTCTCACATCAAGTGCAATAGAACAAAGTTCAGTTCCTGATAGAACAATTCCATAAAGCTATTCTGCCTTTGAAAACCATTCTCCACCACAGCTGGTCCCAGCTACACTATAAGCAGCTGACAATTGCTCCCCCCACCCCCTCCCTTGTTTCTTCACCCCTCCCAGATGCCACCAAAAGAGTAACAGAAAAGTCTCTCAGTAGCACTTTGCTTCTCAGCAGGAAGCTGTACTGTTTGTGATATCCATTTTGATTCAAACCTAAATTAGGCCTCTGGAAATAGGTAATGCACAAAAAAGAAGCATTTTGTGTCACCAAATTATTATTATAGGTTACTGTTAACCCTTGGAAGATGGAGGTGAGCTCGGCAGCTCCCCACTGAGGTGACTATTTGTCATGAAATCATAGGCCCTACCTCAAAAGATGTTTCAGGTGAGCTTGCGATAAGGCAAACTATCTGGTTGACCTATAGGATTCTGATAGCTAGTTTAAGTGGGGAAGCTAAGAGAAATGCCAGTTAAACAAAAGGATCAGCACAGCACGCCGAGCCAGCAGTGTGCTAGCGCAAGTTTAACAGCTGACAGAGCCTGGAGAGAGATGGAGGGATCAAGGTATTTTACTATCAGACCGATTTAAGACCCTTCTCTTCAAAAGCTCTCCTTGTAAGGTTTAGAGGGGCAAAAGTTCAGAGCAACGCATATTCTTTTTAAAGAGTTCACTTGTGATAAAACTATCAACGAGTCCTGTTGAAATAATGAATTAGAGTATTGAATTTGCTGATGTTTCTTTTTTTTTCATACAGTTCAGATGCCAAATTTTATTTTTGAAAATCCCTGCTCAAAAATTTAAATTGCTGGTCCATAATGAAGATTCAGAGAAGTCTTAGAACTTACCCTGAAACTAACCCTGCATTATAATCCTAGCACTGGTTCTTGAAAATCTTGGCCATTTTTACTTTTTCTAATTTAACCTTGGTAGTATCTGATTCTCCTTTATTCTTCTTTCTTCATAACTAAATTAAAATAAAGAGCATGCACACGGATAATTATAAACACAACCGAGTTCAGGCATCCAAATCAAAGACCACTTTCTATTAACCTATATTAGTAAAAGAAATGTGCAGAATTTGTATGTCATCTTCTCATCTTTCAGCACAAGTCAGGCCCCTTTCTGATTAACAATTGTAGGAAAGAGAGTCATCATGTCACACAGTAATAACTTAGCTTTTCATTCTTCCATGTGCATTTTTATTCGGTGTTTTGGTGAATATTATCGTGTACCTGGCTTATCTCATTAAAATAAGTAGACATGACTGAATTCGTGTCTCTCAAGACACGGTAAACACAACACAAAATGTAATTCCTCAGATTGGAATGACTGATATTTATTGAATAAATAACTAAATAAGCCTTCTTCAAAGTGAGTATCGTAAGTTGATGATGAAGAGCAACAGAATTATTCTGCAACTGGTAACATGGAAAATAAAACAACTAAGAAGAACAAAGTTTTCTAGGGAGTTTAGCAGACTATGGATACTAGCCAAATTTCAAAGCCGCCCGGAGTTTTTAGCTGAGTATCTAAAATTTGAAGGCAGGAGTAAATGTTCGTCTCCTGTTTCCTAGACACAACTCATAAAATGATAGCTTCTTTCTAATGTCGAAGAATCTTGTTTAGGTCTCGTTCTAGTCAGCGACATGATCTTCAAAACCGAGAAAATGCCTGTTTGAGCCCATAAAACTTCAGTGTAACATTTTAACTTCAAAACTCCTGGAACCGCACACCTTGGGGTAAGGCCATCACCCAGTTTTCCCAATACAATCTCATACAAGGAATTTTGACTAGCTAATGGCTCGATTTACTCAGGATATCTAGAAATCATCTGATTGCCAGCTACTGAATTAAATCTCCTATGTTTCCATTTTCTAAAATAATTCCTCAATTCAAATATTCAACAGCATTTCATCTAGTCATAGTGAAAGCAGCTCGCTGTTGACGAGGCGTTTTCTTAAAAGTTTCTGCAGGCGCTCTGTCCACTCTGTACATACCTGTGCAGTTCATTCTCTGGGAAGTTGCTTTTGCCATAGCTTCCTCCTTAAAAATATTCCTACACTCACGCTGGTTTTGTATCTGTTCAGCTCAAATTTAGATTCATTGGTACTTTTCCATAGTTACATTTCTTGTTCAATTGATGTTTCCTTTTATTTATTCTGAAGTTCTCGATGTAAGACAAACAGGAATACCACCTTCTAAAATTACTACTATCCTACCATCCTCCAATGGAACATTAACGGGAAGCAATATTCGCCAAAGCTATGAAGCATACACTGCCCTAAATTACATTGCAGTCTCGGCCCTGAGCTCACACGTTTTTGAATAGAAAGGCTCCCAGGGATCTCTCTGTACTGACTGCATTTACTGCTTTAAAATATTTTTAACCCAGACACTGAAGTGCCAGCCTTGCAGTTCCTCATGCTAATCCCAGCTTGGGTGGCTGTTCTTAAGGGAAAGCATTCAAAACATTGTAACAGTGCATCAACTTTGACCCTTTTCACTTAAACATGAGACTCTTAAAAAAAGTTTGAATTCCAGAGGGAATCACTGAACTTTGACCTGCTTAAAATTAGTTTTGTTTTAGTGCCTTCATGGTGACTCAACAGGCCAATTTTCCAGACACTTAAGATGTTTCTGCCCCTGAAGATTCCAGTTAAAGTCCACAGCTATGTTCGCTGGTCAGATCAGAACACTTTGTCCCAGGGTTTCAAGCAACAAATTCCCAGATCTCCATCTCTTTGCCAGATGTTGGCATTACTTGGTATTAAGATGGATCTACACACACACACACACACACACACACACACACACACACACACAAACACACACACCACATAATCAGAGGGCAGGCCCTAATTTTTTTTTTCACTTACAGCATTTTAGGAAACAAAGTTTTCCACTCAAAATTCAGTCATGGGGAAATGTTTATCGGGATTATATAAACATTACTTACTAGCCTAACTCTTATAAGACTAAAACTCTTAACTTTTGGTTAGCAGTAGTACTATGGCACATTTAAAATACAATCTTTCTAAATCTATTTTTATCAATGAGGAAAAAAACCTGCTGGGACTTTATTGTCTAATCTCTTACAGATTTTACAAATTGTCAGTGAACAGTTGTCACATCACAAATGAACAATATCACAATGTTATACTTTCCTTCAATAGAATTTCAACTATGACATTTGTTGTCAAAAAGTCACAGCAATTAATAAGTACAATAAATTTACTTATGTTCAGTTTTATTTAGTCCCCCAAAACTCTTCCCCGCCCTTTATGAAAACAAACTTAAAAATACAAATTAGTGCCCAATTTCATTAATATAAACTGAGATGTTAAAAAAGAAGCTATTAGTCTGGAATGATTTCTGCATAAACTCTGCACTTAAAAATTTTTAGAAAAGTTAAGGATAAATGCAGTCAGGAAAAGAAAACCCATGTAGTATTATGAAGCCAGAAAAAAAGAAATGCTAACACAGGTAGTTAACCAGGATAAAAGAATAAGTATAACACAAATTAGTCTACACAAATTACATACCATGTTAAACAAGAAGTCTTTATTGTTTTCAATATGTTAGTTACCTTTATTGAAAGGCATTGGTACAAAAGTGTCTTCCAGATCTTCATATTCAAACACTGGTTTGCACTTAAATCTATCAATTTTCAAAAAGCTACCAACAACATTCTTAAAATATAGGCATTTGACCCATACTGTAATACCCTAAGGCTGGAAGTCAGAAATCACATAGATGGTACAGGGTCACAAAAACTGATCACTGCAAATTTCTACCTTAATGTTTTGCTCTCTTTCCATTAGACAGCACTAACTCCAATTCAATAGTCAGAAAATAAAATCTACTCACCTAAGTCTATCTGGCAATCATTTCTTTCATTTCCTACATACTTAAGAAAGAACACAATAAAGATGTTCAAAGTGGGAGGAAATGGTGAACTTCTGGATATGTGCATTAATTTAGACCTACTTCATTTTCGTTTATTCATAAATCATTCAACACATAAACATTGAATGACCACAGATTTCTTAAATTAAAAAAAATATTTGGAATTCATTCCAACTATTTTACATTTCAAGTACATGTAACTATTTGGGTTCTTTACTGATGATTTGAAAACAATAACTAATAGTTGTGAAAACTGGGTCAATTATTTGTATGAAGAGGTCAACTAAAATGAAAATTTCTAGTGCTACCAACTGGTACCTTCGAATGACGTGAAAACTAGTATGAATTATGTAAGATGCTAATGAATACATACACTTACAGATCAGACATTAAATGGTATTTTTTAAATAAAATCATAAAAATGTTCCCCCGTAAGGACCTTATCTGAAGAATCTGCAACACAGGATTGGCACTGTAGTTGCTTAATCCTTTAATTGTTTTAATAATAAAATGTGCTACTAATTATGTAACGGTATTTTGGCCTTGCCTTCCAAAAGACAGAGTTGCATTTTTCTTTGTATACATTGTAAAAACTAATGGACAGTGTCATTAAAAAATAATGTAACTTTTTTAAACAAGCATACACTAAGTCCAAATGTATTCTCTCTTCTTAGTGGTCCCCTTAGACTTAAAGTGATCACCACTCAAAGATCAGCCAGTACCCACAGTGTTTTTACCTCCTTCTAAAACTGCTTTCTAAGTCCGTACACACACACGCATGCACACACACTTCTAAATATCCTCAGTGGTGACAAATTTCATAATTTGAAAGTCAATTTGAGCCATTTTCATCATTTCAGAGAGACATTTATAGCCAATTCTGGTGAATTAAAAAAAAGAATGATGAATCTTGGTATAAAATGCGATTAGAAAGTAATGAGATGGATGTGTTAGTCAGCGCAAATGATTCAAAGGGCAATTCTGAGAGAGGAAGTTTTCCAAAATGTTTTGAACAAGGGCATCATTGGAGTAAGAGTTTTGCTTCTCTGGGTGACGATTTTGAAAAACAACATTAATATGAAGGCATAAATTACAGTGCAATCGTTGTTTTCAAAAATCAAACTCTGTACTCTTCAGTCACGCCCTGCAAACATTAAATAGAGCAGATACACATTTTCATTTAGATGGCTACATATGTGCATTCTGAAGCTTCCACTGGGTGGAAGCTAACCATAAGTTGATTTGCAAACTATTACATATAACACAAACTTAACACAACTCTTTTGATTTTTCAGAAAAGTGACATACAATTTTTTAAAACCTTATTTTTATAGTCAGATATTTACAACCAACCCCAATCTGTAGGCTTCTATAAACTTTTTTCTCCTATATACCGTCAAAACCTGACAAGAGCTCACTGTGGCATTATGCACAAAAACTGCAAATTTAAGCAAGGTGCGATCGTACACTTTTTCACACATTATTGTATCATGCTGCACGAGAAAACTAATGTATGCACAGTTCCAAAATAGCTTGGGCTATTACTGCACAGCCTTGAAACCAGTAATATCCCGATGAAAGCACCTTTCAAAAGCTGTTCCTTTATGATTGCACACTAGTAAAAGGTTGCTTTCACTATTTGTATTTTACAATAGAAAAAAAATGAAGATATGTCTCTGACACTACCTCATAATTCTGAGGTCTTATTTCTTATTAGATTCTTCATAGTTACAAAAGTTGTTTCATCAATATGACTATGACAGTGGGACTGAATACTATTTAATCGACTCAATTATGGAACAAATGTGCTTTTTTCCTTTTGCTGCCCTACTTTCCTTTAAGTTGCATTTGAATTATTGATGAAATCACAATAAAGCATTTCTTTGTTACATGTAGTTTATAAGTATAGAAAGATGTTTCACGGCTAATTTTTAGACTCGTGGTGATAAAATAAACACACTTGTCCTTTCAAAGAAAGTCAATAGCATGGTACAAGCTTAAAAGAATGACTTTTCCTTTTTTTCCTATTGTTTTGAGAACATAATGTGCTGAAATGGTGAACGTAAATACAACTATAAAAAGAGAGAGTGGTAAGCAAGAGTATAGTATAGAAAATACTGTTCCAGGTCTTTCTGGGTGATAAAAGATTTAAACTATGATAAATTTAGGTTCTGCTTTTCCTCAAGTATTTCAAACACCCGTTTAGTCACGTAGCAGGATGCAGCCCCCAAAAAGTGTTAGAATGAATAGTTTTCAGGATAAGAATATTTCTTACACAGAATACTCTAATCACTACCTATCTGATGTCCCCTCCATCCCATTTTCCAAAATCAAAAATCTGAATCCTTTAATTACTTGCCATTGCTTTTGTGATAAAAACCCCAAACCTTAGCAGGACCTACAAGACCCTACGTGAGATGACTCCTGCCTCCACAACCTCACACTTCAGAACCTTGCCCCAGCCACACCGCTCTCTTAATTCCTTAACATTTCAAGATTTGAACATGCTGTTCTCTATCCCCGGTCACCCACACCTTCTTCAACTACCTCGCCCTTAGTTCTCTTCAAACCACAGCCAATATGTGTCTTCCTCATGAAAGCCTTCTGGGACTCGCGGAGTAAATCAGGCTACCCCCTATCCCAGCTCCCCTGTACTCTTCCTCCATAACACAGTCTATAGCACTTATCACTACACATATTGACAGTACAACCATCTTAGCCAACCTACATTCTCTAAGTCGCCAGAGAAACTGATGTCCCGCATGCCCTGTGAAACATACTGTTGGCCTGGGTGGCACCTGGTGGCAATAAGACTCCTCTAGCAACCCACACGTTCCCACTCTCACCATTTTAATTGTCTGCTTCATCCCAAGTCTGTTCATGTCATTCATTATTATAATTGTGTAAATTAATTAAATATTACATAACTAATGAAATATGAGGGCAAAAATGGATGTTTTAGTGACCCTAATTTGAATGCTTTGGAAAGAATAAACACAAATTATTTTTAAAAACCACTAAATAGGTGTCAAATAACTTCACAAAATTGTAATAAAAAAAAACTAGCAAATTCTGCACTTGCCTTGCTTTGGCATTGCTTGCTAAATGCCTTTCAGCTCTACTGCCATTTTTAACAAATCAAAAATAAACACCATCCAATATATATTATGGGTGTGGCTTACCCAAGAGAATAAGGTCTGTCACTTAAGAGACTCATACTTAAAAGCCTTGACTATAGATCAATTACTTGACAAATTAACAAAAACTGATAAACAATGCAACATTGATAAATTGATAAGCATACATGTTAAAAAAATCATAAAATATTTAATGTAGATAGCATTTGAGATTCTATGCTTTAGTGATTTTTTTAAAAATCAGCAGTCCAGCTACCAATCAAAATGACACTGGAAAATAGAATGTCTCTCTGGTCTCTGGCTTTGTTGGCATGGTTAACTGAACAACCTCCATATTTCTCACTAGATTGCCCCCAAAAAGGACAGGGACCAAATCTCTTTTGCTCAGCACTGTAACTCCATTACTCAGCTCATATGAGACAAAGAATGGATCCTTAATAAAATTTTTTTGAATGAATCATAGTCAAGATTAGTCATATT
>NW_012140524.1:8584374-8623452 GCF_000956105.1 Propithecus coquereli | reverse complement strand
AAAAAAAAAAAAAAGAAATATATTTTTTAATTGATGGTGCATATACATGGTCAAAAAATTTAAGAGAGCACTGACTTATATGCCCACCTGGGAACCTGAAAAACCTAGGACTAGAGTTTTTGGCTAATTATCTGTTGTCTACATACAGAGCAACACAGTATACAACACACAAAGAGACACCATTACCGGCATCTTATCTTTGGGCCCAATCAGGTGTCCTACCTCCAATTTTGTGTTTCCTTGGTTTCATTCCACAAAGAAATTTTCTCCAAAGTCAGAAATTTAAGATGGTCTATAATGTTTTATTTTTTAAATCTAATTACTAATAGATTGCCACAGGGGCCGTCATTTTCACAATAGGAAGGATTAAATGTTAATGCTCTTCTCTCTCTTTTGTTTCACCGCTTTGTAACACATGACAGTTTTCATATGCTTGAGGAAGTGGATTATGAATTACATTGTCTAATTTTTAGCTAAATTAACCCCTATAAAATGGACAAAGTCTTTAAAAACATTTTCTGCAAAAAAAAAATAGTATAGCTTTTCAAGTAATACTAATAACACAAACATAAGTGAACACAGGAAAATGGCAGAATTGTTATCTCTTAGGCTGACTGCTAGCTCTCTGGCAGCCATATTTCAAGAAAAATCTGAGAATTCTAAAAAAACAGAAAAGTTATCAGAAAGGTTGTTTGTAACCAGGCATGGTGGCGCACACCTGTAGTCCCAGCTACTCGGGAGGCTGAGGCAGGAGGATCGCTTGAGCCCAGCAGTTTGAGGTTGCAGTGAGCTATGATGATGCCACTGCACTCTAGCCTGGGCGACAGAGTGAGATTGTCTCAAAATAAAAAGAAAGGTGGTTTGTAGTGGATGGTGTGGTGTGCTGCCCAACAGCACTCACTCTCCCAGCTGCCAGGAGTATTGGCTGCTGAAGGCTCCCAGCTTTGTCCCTTCCCAAGAATTGCCCTTGTTCAAAGTCATGCCTCTTCCCCAGGGAGGGGCCACGTCCAACCCCGTGTGCAGTTACGAAGTTCTTGTCCCATGGCCTCAGTTCAGAGCACCCCTGAGGAGCCATCCAGTTCCAGAGCTCCCCCTAGGCCAGCTGATGCCTCAGCTGCGTCAACTTCTGCCCACCCTGCTTCCCTTGCCCCCTCTCAAGTAGTGTCCTTGAGACTCCTCCCCTAAAACTCGCTGCACGAAAATCTGCAGGTCAGGGTGGATCTCTAAGAAACTCTGACGTAATAGAGTGTTAGATCTACTGCCATTCAAACTGGACCCTGCTCTAACTGTTTATCGTGCCCTGAATATTAACTACAATATTAACACATGTACATAAATTATGAATGTATACATGTGTGTGTTTGTCTACTGGGGGATTGTGTGCTCTAAAAATTTTCCTGATGGAGTACCCCTAAAATATTAATACGTCACCAAATATGCGAAGACAGCATTTTAACTGCTGACTTAAGGAGCTAGTTTTCCATTTTTTGGCTACTCTGTCATTAGTTCATTCACCAGCAAAGCAGACCACGTTACTCAAAAGTATAAGGTTCCCCATGGCCTCCACGACAGAATCTAGTGCACATGAGTCTATGATAAAAAGACCACGGGGATCCGGCCACTGCCAACCATCACAGCCTCATCTCAGCTAGTCCTCTCCCCTACTTTATGCTCTCCCAACCCCAGACTAATCTGTAATTTCACAAACACACTATGCTATTTATCATCACCATGACTTTTTACTCATGCTGCCCTGTCTGCTTGGAACACCCTCCTACTGACTCAGAGCACCACCCCTTCCCTTGCTTAGCTTAACTGAGAACCTTACCAAGGGCAGTTGGTGGGAGCAGTTTGCCCAAGTGCAGGCAGTAAGGGGGTGCACTGTTGGCAGAAAATTTAAGAAATATAACTGACTAAAAGTTGGTGAGCTTTTTATTATCACCTGGCTCCAGCAATTCTGAGTGATTCCAGTAATAAAATGGTCCTTCAACTAGGGGCGACTGTGCCCAAGGCCCGCCCTGGATATGCCACGTGTTCATTGAGCCAGTGTTAACAGGAATTCCAGCTAACACCGTGCACTTCCAGGAAAACTTGCAGGTTTGGATATAGGCCATTATTAACTCCAGGAAACTAAAGAAGTTATATAAAAAGTCAAAGTAATCAGGATATAATAGTCTCAGCAATACACAACATGGACATAGTCAAAGTAAATATGTTACTGAACTGATTTAACCAAAAAATAACAATAATAATCAAATGAAATTATACTGGGACAATGAGAAAAGGAATACGCGTGATTTTAGGAAGTAGGGTAGGAGACATATAAGAGAGTCGAACAGTGGGAAGTCAATCGGCAGCCAAAATTCTTTAAAAATCAAGGAAACAAGGAGTAAACATTTCACTTAGAAATACAGAATTGAAAGTAGTAGGAATGGAGTGGGTACAGTTGCCAGTAGGAGAGGGGTGCTATTTTATTACATAGCCTTGAGTTTTATACTATATATACACATTATTTTAATAAGCATTTAATTGATTAATAAAATACTCAGCTCATGAATCAGTTCATTTAGAAAATCTTTCCCAACCTCTCTTCTGTGCTCTCAAAATATTCTAGCTGGGGTCATTTCTCTATCACTATACTTATCACACTAATAAATAACAACCAGTTTCTGTCACTAGCTCCTCTATCATATTGAGGTTTTTGCAGATAAGAACCAAGATTTATTTACACAGTATTTGTATCCCCTGGCAGAAATGATACTTAAAATTAAATTCAAATCTGAATTCAATAAATATTCACTGAGCTATAAGTAGACAAAAGAGTAATAAGACAAAGGGTTCTGATTTCAAAGAAGAAAGTTCATAACCATATAATGTCATCATATGGTGGAACTCATTATGTACCAGAAATTATCTTAAATACTTTGCATTCATTCTATCATTGATTCCTCACAAGTGCTTTATGAAGTAAATATAATTATACCCATTCTGCAGATGAAGAATCACAGACTGAGAGAGCTTAAGTAAATCACCCAGCTAGAAAGACATAAAGAATGGTCCCAAATAGGAGTACAGGCCAGGTGCTGTGGCTCATGCCTGTAATCCCAGCATTTTGGGAGGCCGAGGTGGGAGGATTGCTTGAGGAGTTTGAGACCAGCCTGGGCAATATAGCGAGACCCTGTCTCTACAAAAAACAATTTTAAAAATTAAAAAAAAACATAGGAGTACAATATTGGGCTATAGCATCAATGTCCCTAGACACAAACTCACAATATCTCTCATGAGATAAGACATGTTCACAACATGATTACAATAAGCTACAATGTATGGTAAAAGTCATAAAGGTGATTATAGATGCAAGTGTCATAAGATCAGAGGGAGAGATATTCGGCCAGTACATTCTGAGAAGATGCCATAAAAGGGTAAAATTAAATGTGGAAATTAAGGGACAGGTAATATTGTAGGATATCTATATGCAGGGAAACATATATAACAGGAAGACATAAAAATGTGAGGGCAAATATGTTTACATAGACAGGAGGCACTAAACGTTTTGTGTCAAATCTCTCCACCCAGAGAGAGAGAGAACAGGGAGACATATGGACTTAAGCACCTCTTTTTTAAAGTAAAACATGGAAAGACGGGATGACTACCATAGGGAGTTTCTCACTAAGTTAGTGAAACGGAGATGGGTGGGGGCAGGGTACAAAGCCTCTGAAACTGTGCAATTTTCCCTCCCTGTTTGTTTCTGAAATCCTTCCATCCCTAACACTACTGCTATAGTCCAAGCCACCATCTTTCTCTTATGCAAATCATTGCAATAGCCTCCTTTCTAGCTAGCTGAAATCCATTCCCGCCTCTCTTAAATTTGGTCTGTAGGATATAGCCACAAATTTTATTAGTCCCATGAGAAACCTCAGTGGGTTCCTCATCACCCTTGTTATGAAGACTCAGCTCCCTAATATGGCCCAGAGGGCTTAATGATCTGATCCCAACTGCCCCTCAGGCCTCATCTCCATTCATTTCCCTCCCCCTCTGCATCTGCCATGCTGTCCTTCTCATCCCAAGAACACACCCCTTCCTTCCCTCTTTGGAACCTTTGCGACATGCTATTTCCTCCACCTCATTTTTTTTTTCTCCTGTCCTCATTACCTCATTAACCATCTCTCAAATGAGACTTCCTCATGGAAGCCTCCTCTGACTGCTCCTCCCCCAAATAGATCAGAAACCTCTCTTATATGCTATATAAACTCCTGTGAAATACAGTTCCACAATTTGCAATCGTAAGTGTTGGTAATTATTCAAATTTATCTTTCCTAATAGACTTTAAATCCTTGTATGCAAGGTGGGTGCCTGTTCCACACACCACCAAATCTCTAGCAATGAACATGGTGTCTGACTCATAGTAGGTGCTCAATAAATATTTGTTGATTATTGAATGAATGAAGAGGCAAAACAAAATGAGAAAGCCAAAATACAGAGCCAAATAGATTGGGAACCAAGGAAAGTCAATCGATGAGGAGGTTTGAAGCAGATGAAAAAAGCAATTCTGGAAGAAGTCCCTGAGTCAGACAGAGTTCAGGTGTCAGCAGTGGCTTTTGTGCAAGGGCAAGACCTCTGCCATGAGCATCCTGAGAAAAGTTAATAGGGCTGACACATTGCTGACAGTTTGGGAGTCATCTGGGAAACTGTTCAGCTTGAACCAGATCACAAACAAATTATTCTTGAAGGGAAGTTTTCAAACATGAGCCTGAAAAGACAGAATATTTGGAGATAGATTATAGAGGCACTTAAAAACTAGACTTAAGAGTCTGAGTTCCATCCACGTGTAGCACTCCAGCACTTTGAATTTTTGAGAAAAGGGCAACACGATCTAAATAGCATGTCAGGAAGATTGGCCTGACAGTTATAAATAGAGCAGATTGTAGGGAGAGATACTAATTTGGAGAACTTTGCAATAATTCAGACTGATAGAAGTGGGTACAGAATAAAAGGGATGACTTAACAGGATTTAAAATATATTTACTATATTACAATGGGCAAGTTCCAAAGGCTTAGGAATCAGACCACTCTGGGTTCAAATCTCAGTTACAACACTTGCTAGCTATGCTACTTCAGGCAAGCTCAGTTTCCTTATCTGTATAACGGGACAGCATCTGTACCTACGTCAAGGTTATTAGGAAGATTCAGTAAAAATAAACTGTTTGGCACTGCCTAGAGACAGTAACTTCGTCAACATCAACTGTTCTTTCATGTGAGAGAGGAGAGGGGCAGAGTGATGGCATGCCGGGGAAGAAATTACCTTGGTGGGCAGGTCTTCATGTCACAAGAAGATAGCCAACTATATGGTTAATTCTTGTCCTGGTTTCTGCCTAATCTTTTTAACCACCCATTTACCTTTCTGGCTTCTGCTCTGGATTCATGCCAAACACAATCTCTGCTGAGCCTTTGAAGGACCTCATTCTTCAAACTGCTTGAGCCATTTCTAAACTTTTGCCTTTGACATTATTTCCAACTTGCCCTCTTACTCTAATGCTGCCCTCTAGAAGCAATACTGGATACCAAAAATCCATGGCTAAATAGACCACTTCTCTCTTCCCGAGAAATGTCAGAAAGATTACATTGAAAACAAATGCAAAGTTAAACTCGGTTTTTAAGAGTTAATAGAGAATGATTTTTTTTTCTCCAAGGATAGGTAATAGCATCAGATTCTGAAATTAAGCACAGCAGGAAGAAAGAGTCTGCATAG
Source organism: Propithecus coquereli (assembly GCF_000956105.1). Taxonomy (NCBI): domain Eukaryota; kingdom Metazoa; phylum Chordata; class Mammalia; order Primates; family Indriidae; genus Propithecus; species Propithecus coquereli. The sequence goes on along the minus strand of NW_012140524.1, from coordinate 8,617,703 downwards.
ATTTCACAGAGTATCACAGGCCTCTGCAATAAAGCACTTAAAAATGCCTTGTATTGCTAATTCTTTACACAATCTCCTTTTATTTCCAAAGCAGTGTGAGGGGCTTGAGCCATGAGACACGCATTGATGTTAACATTACACTGCCTGAATTAGAGCCATTTTTCTACTGAAACTCTTGTTAGGTTTAGAATTACTTTTTACCTTTTTCCCCTCCATACATTTTCCAGATCAAACAAATGGTTGCCTCTTCTAACAATGCTGAACCCACTCTTGCAGTCATTACCTTGGCAAACATCCTTCCCCTCAAGATTCCAATACCCAGGCCTTGAGCTATAGGGGAAATCTGCCTGCTTAAAGATCTCTGGATCACATGTCAGCCTGGGAATTCTAAGTGAAGGAGGGCAGCTCTCTTCTTAGACTGCTTTCAACATCCCACTTCTGCCCAGCCCCAAACCAATATTCTTCATTCATTGACTGAATTGTTCAGCACATGTTTATTAAATAGCTAATATTAATTAGACACTGTGCTGGACACCATGGTGGATTTTCACAACAGTAAAATGAAAGTGGAATTAGCCACAGAGCACTGCTTGGTGACAGGCAGACAATGAGATGAAGACCTTACTCAACGCTAAATAGGTTGTGTAAGAATGTGCGGTCTTATAAAGACTTGCTATTTTTATGATCACCAATCTATTGGCTATCATGTGTAAGGACTTATTTTCTCTTTTTGCAAGATATTTTTGTATAATGTAAATACTATTTTTTTCCTGTCCATGTGGAAGCCCTGTCATTATTTATTGAGTGCTGTGATCACACAGAGAACAAAATAGACAAGGGCCCTATCCCCCTGTAGTAATTGCTGCTCCCAAGATAATATACACAGTGGCCTCATGTTTTGATCCCATACAAACCTGGGGTTTGTTTTCTTCATTGTTTGTTTGTTTGTATAAAGGCACTTCCCTGTAAGAACCATATTAATCTAATTAAAATCCTGTCCTTGTCTTATCTCACTAGGCCTCCTGTTAGGCATAATCTTTTTCAACATCTTTATTCACAGTAATCATAATCAAACTTCAGTCTGCTTTCCACATACAACTGTTTTCAGTCATTCATTAAAGAAATGTCTTTATGCACCTACTATGCCCCAGACATTGCCAGACACTGTGCTAAGTATTTGGAATACAGAGTTGGATAAATAGATCAACCTCTGGTCTTCAGTCTACTTACTCACCTTCAATTTGGCCTGTTAAAAATTTCTTTCCGGGCTAGAATACATGTAACTACCACCTTTCCCTGGCCCCAACCCCTAGTTTCCTTTCTTCAGGTCCTCTCACTCTTGACTCTAAGCTCACTAATGTTTTGTGCACTCAAAATTACTCGTGGTTTTTAAAATTTTACTTCAAAACTCTTAAAAACACATTATAAAAAAAAAAAAATCTTCCTGGCAGTCCAACAATCAGCTGTGCTTTATCTTGGCACTACCACTATTCTTTGAGCATCTTACTTAAATTCCATATGCCATATATATAACTTACTAGCAAACTAAATCAATATTTTTTTTATCACTGGTTCTCAAACTTTTATGTGCAAAAGAATCATCAGTCATACTAGCTAAAAATGTGGGATCAAATGGGTCACAACCACAGAGATTCAGGTTCTGTATGTCTGGGGTGGGACCCAGAAAGGTCTATTTTTAATAAATATCCCAGTTGGTTTTCAACTAGGTGATTGGGTGATCACCTTTGAGAAATACTGTTCTGTAGTTTCCTTTGATGTCAGTTTTTGTGCATTCAAAATCTCTCCTTAAATCATAAAATATTTCCCCTTAAGTATAAACGACACATGTCTGTGTGTTCAATAAATATTTTTGGTTAACGTGGATTAGTGGGTACTCAATAATAATCATCAACATATGGAAATTACTTCACAGCTCAGGCATGGCTTTCAATAACCATTTCTCATCTCTTCCTCCTGTCTCGTGTGGTAGACAGGCAGGTATTGTTAGTGCTCCCATTTTACAGAAAGGAATCCCACCCCAACATCTTGGCATGGTGCAAAAGTGGTGACCAAACAGACCGAAATTCAGGCAATGACCCTCCTGCTCACTAGAGTTGAAGAAAATGGGCAAGTCACTTGCCCAGTGGAGTCTGTTTGTTCATTTGTGAAAAGGGGCTAATATCCGGCTGATACGAGGGCTGACAGGATTACATGACATTATCCGTGTAAAGCACCTAGCACCGTGCCTGGAACATGGTAACGCTCCCCAGCTGCTCACTTTCCCATTTCCCCATCATTCAGGGCTGCTTTGACTCATTATGAAACTCCATTTGCCAGCAACATGCACTCAGCATTCTTTGTTCTGCTGCTGCTCTGTTCCAGGCATTGTGATTGTGTGGAGAGCTCCCCAGGGCCCTCAGGGAGCTTACCTTCTATTGGGAAATGTTTCTGGTGACGCTAGGGTTACCCCTGTCAAACCTGGCAGTGATGTATTTAGCATACCTTTCACTCCGCCCAGTGAGATCAACACGGAGCAGAGTGGACAGCGACGCCCTAAGAATAAAGACTTTGTGGTAAGAGAAAGGTTAAGAAAAGCCCAACAAGGGGAAACAGGTAAATAGGAGGTGGGAAGGGAAAAGCATTCTGGGTGGCTCCAGGAAGTCCCTAAAAATAAATAGTGGGCCCATTAAGTTACTTTACATACTAATAGAGATATAGCTTCATTTGTTTAGTGCGCATTAAAATGACCGCTTTATTTCCTGGTTGAATGTGGAAAAGATACTACTATTCTGTTAGTAGTGAAGGTACAGTGGAGATGAGGCGGAGAGAGAGGTAAAAAAACTCAAGACAGAATTCTAATAGTTCAAAGCAGTTCTCGGTGCACGAGTAAATTAAAGAGCCTGATTCTGCCAGCTACGTGAGAAAGAGCGCCAAAAGCGCAGAGGGACACCGCATCACGGGGACTTACACGCAAACCTCAGTCTGCTCCCGAAACTACACATCAAACAACTTCAGCTCCCGGTAGCCACGAATTACCACCAGGACATCTCAGCAGACATCAGCTTTCTCAGCAGTTCCTAAACCAGAATGGGGACAGGCCAGCAACTGCAGAGGGTATAAAACCTGGCACAGTGGGGAATTAAATCAGAAGTTTAGTGCGAAATATCATCTAGGAAACGTGCCGTCAAAAGTACGAACATCTTTTTCTCCTCCTCTCACGAATGTAAGTTCATCAACCTTTTTAACTAGAGACAATGAAATACCCAGTGTTCACTCTTCGGGATAAATTATGCCAAAAGCGTCACAGTAAGCAGTCCCTATCCTGGGTACGGATTCCCTGGAGAGGTCCCTTGTCTGAGGAATGTGTCAAGAATTAGCTCTCTTTTCCTGCCTCCCATCCTCCTTGGATTTTTAAGTTGTCTCAGTGCCAGTTTCCCACAGTACAAACACACAGAACCACCTAAAAATCTGGGGCAAAATATCAGTGGTCCCATGAATCCCATTTAAACTCACAGGCTAAGTAGGTGTCTTCTTACATCCAGAAAATGCTCCCTGGGATAAACAAAGTATTGCTCTCAATTACATTCCTGATTATCAGTCTGACTGAGTCTAAATGACGTGGTCTTCATCCTCCCCCACAACTGCCTCCCCCCCACTCTGGCCCAAAAAAATAGCAACAACTCAATTCTCAGTCCAATAACGTCTTTTCTCAGATGTTGTTCTCCCAGTGGGTAGAAGAATGAACTGCTGCAATGCCACCAGCTCCTCTACAGTTTCTTTTAATTTAAAGTTACAACGGGAGGGAAGAAAAGAGACTTTCTATTAAGGGACAACTCCCTGAAGGGGCTCTTAGCTGACAATCGAAGGACTGCTCATGGCAGTGATCAAATCTAAGGCAACAAAGTGCTGGTGGCTCTGTGACTCATCACAGCAGGAGCTCGCGCTGAGGGCCACTTGAGTTCAGTGCTTTGTGGTGCTGCAAGTTGGTTTAGAAACAGTAACAGTAACACAGGGGAGCAAAGACTTGCAAGGTGTTTGAGGCTCAAGATAAAATGCAGACTTACAGTGCCTTGCTACTCAACTGAACAGAAAGCGTAGAGAAGTAAGGAAATGGAGAGAGTTCTGCCTACCTCATGTTTTAGGGCAAATTACCTGAACATGGTCAAGGTCAGTTGGTATAGCTGGTGTACAGTTTATAACCTGATACAAATAAGGATTGAAGCATGAGAAATAAATCGAGCTATTTTTAAAAGGTAAGCATTAAGGATATCTGCTTGCATAAACAATGCCTTCTGATTACATGAAACATCCATTGTGTAAATATATTTAAGATCATTTCATACAATTCACCTATACCTGCATTTTGTGAGTACATTAAAAAGAGAGCAATATATAATGAGCATTTCTTTACATCACACATGGTACTATGGGCTTATGGATGATCTCATATACCCTCATTTAATCATTACTAGTGAGATGATACTATCATTACACTCATTTTACAGTAGAGGAGACCTCAAGGAAATTGCCAGGCCTTTTTTTTTTTATTATTTGTGGCAGGTCCACCTGACCAGAGCAAATGTTACCAACCCCTGGGCAATACAGCCAAACCACAACAATACCACTCAGATCTCCTATTTTGAGTGTAACTGACTCACTGCCCAGCTGCTGCTCCTGTGGCTCTAGCACGAGTTATGCACAGAGGCCCTGCTTCCTGGAGCTGCTCCTAGCCAGTGACCCAGCACAGTGACGGGATGCGGTTACCAGCCATTTCTTCAAGACAGAGGACTTCTCCATTGGCTGACTCCCATTTGCCTAACTAAACCTTTCATGGACTGCCTTAAAGTTGAGCTTCCTCCTACTCAACAATCCTTCCTTCCCCCTCTCCTTGCATAAGTGTCAAACACCTGCCTCATTCATGGTCATGGCCCTTCTGGTCTTGAACTGTTCCTCCTCCAATAAACTTCTCACAGGCCTAATCCCATCTTGGCATCTGCTTCTTGAGGAACCCAAATTAATGCAACAACCAAGACACTTATTTGCCTTTTTAAGAAGCCTTTCCTTTTTCTTTGATCAGTTGTACTTACAGACAAATTCTGTTTCATCAGGAAGAGAAAACAACCACCAATTTCTCCATGTTACTGTGCATCCCCTCTTTAAATCAGGCAATGGTATATTTATGGTACCTTTCTCCTTGCACCCAATTTAAACAAATCAACCAACCTATGAGATTCTCTTTGAAGGAATTGTTGACTCTATAGGGCAAAGCATTGCAAAATCAGATTTATTAATTTTTCCAAATGGACTTTTTCTTTTTATCCACACATACTATAACTTAATATAACCCAGAGGTGGATGAATATCAATGCATTAAACATCAGTTAACTTTCACTACTTCTTATCTGCTAATAGGAAATTGAAAAAAGATAACAAGAGGAGAAATATACAGAATTAGGTTCTAAAGTTTTTATTTGTCTACCTATTATGTAGGATTAAAATGTTAATTACTGAAGTAGCACTTATATGAATAAAAGATAGAATTCACACTTGCACCAAACACAGCATCATAATAAAACCACATTGTCAGAGATCATATATAGATGTTAACTGAATCACTATTTTAAAGTGTTGATCTCAGCCTCAAGAAAGTGATACCTTTTTTCTCCTTAGACTCAAATGCGTTCAAAGTAAGTACAAAATGAAGCTTCAAACATCATTAATTATCAAAACCTAGACTGGATTGGGGGGGAGAGACGAATGTAGCTAACACTTAATTGAGCACCTAGTTCATGACAGACACTATGTTAGGAAGTGCACATATAGTATCTAGTATAATTCACATAACATCACTATAAGAACGGGCATTATAATTTCCAGTTTTAGAGATTAAGAAAAGGGGACGAGCCCTGAAAGTTCAGAACTCCAAATGAATCAGACTTAAACTGAAGAGGTCTAATGAGATAGCCTCTTTCACTTCCTGGTTGCTTCCTGAATTCCCTTACCTCCAAGACTTCAATTGGTGCTGCAGGAAGAACAACATGGCTTGCGCTACTTAGTTGCCTATAAGGTATGATTTGAGTGATACTGAAAAAATCCCCAGGCTTATAAATATTTTCCCCCCAGCAGCTTTCCTTGATACCTGTAATCTCCACAAGTTTTTGTCTAAGGAATTATATGATCATAATAAACTGCAAAAATGATTATAATAATATCACCTAGTTAGAGAATTAAACCATACTGAACCATTAACATCTCTGAATTAATTAGCTTATGAGGCAGAGGTTAAATTAGGCAAATGGGTCAGGAATATGGAAGGGTCCATCAAAGCAAAATGGACTACCGTCAAGGGCTCATCCTGAAGTTCCAGGTCCTCATCAGAAGAGCATTCAAAAGCACCCATATAGATGCTAAAGGGGTAGGAGTTTGGAGGAAACAACCTCCAAAACATCCCTCTAACTCATAGTTAGTCTACATTTGACCTTGACTCAATGTTAAAGACAAGGAAATTGAATTTGGTAAAGTTTAGTATTAAATAGTAGTCTAAGGCAGCGGTCCCCAACCTTTTTGGAACCAGGGACCATTTTCATGGAAGACAACTTTTCCTCAGACCACAGTGGGAAGGGATGGTTTCAGGATGATTCAAGTGCATTACATTTATTGTGCACTTTGTTTCTATTATTACCCTGTAATACATAATGAAATAATTATACAACTCACGATAGGCTGGGGACTCCTGGTCTAAGGAAATGTTCCAATATGGCCCAGCTGAAAGTGACTAAAAGTGCCTAAGTGTCTGCCCCACTGCAGAGCCTTCCTAAAGTGCTCCATTTCTCCACCTTTCAATATCAAAATTCATTATTTTTAAGCAAAAGGTTAGATCCTTGCTTCGTATTTTTAAAAATTTCATTTTAATCTTCCATGAACAGCAACTTTTCATGCAAATGAATTCTTGGTTATTTGAAGATCATTAAATAACTTCCCCACATCTAAAATCCTCCTCCTAAATGTTAGGTATGAGTGATTATTTACGTTACATCACACACAAAAAATAAACAACAAAGACCCCACTCACATTTGAGAATCATTTACTATTCCAACTCCCCAAGCTCCCCCAAATGGGAAATGGAATAACAAGACTGATCATAATTGGATTAAGAACCATAATTCTTTAATTCATTCATCAAATTGAGGCATTTGGAACAGTTTATTTACAGAGTTGTTTAGACAGTTTTGTGTGGTGTTTTTTAAGATAAACCAAAATGCCTTTCTGAAATAAGTTTCAGATCCCAAATCATTAACATATGAAAACCAAATGTAGACAATTTACAAATGGGTGTTTTAAAACAATGTTTGGAACAAAATTGGACTTTCATTTTATTAACTATCTACAAATCTAAATTCAGGATATAGTTTATTTGAAACAGCCAAGCACTTTCTTCGCCTTTAAAATAAATCTACGCTTCTCAGACTAAAAAATTATGACGAGTACGTGAGGGAATGCATTTGACTTTAGGCCTAGACAAATAAGTTTCCAGGTCACTCTCAAAACTCTATTTATAGCATTTTCTACCACTGGAGTTGATCGGATATTGGGTGAATCACCCAGGTTATGGCAATCGATCTTACCCAACAATTATACCTGCTGGAAATCTAAATCATCATTAGAACTTAGTTACTTGAAATGCAATGTGTTTTGGGAGATTATTAAACATAAGTTTTGTCCTGTGAGTTTTGTTTTTTTTTATATAATCTGAACATAGCTTCAAAGAAATTATTGCTTCTTACTTGGTAAAAGAATAGAGCTTTTGCAAGAAGACGGTACATTCTTGTAAGCATTGTATCATATTTTTAAATTGCTTTATAAGAAAAAACATTCTTTAAGCATTCAAATTCATTCCTTTAATTGGAAAAGGAAAATCTGAAAATTTAAACTCTTCTTATAACTCATACCTTACCTACCAAAAGGACAAAAAAAAAAAAAGAATCTGTCATACCTGAGTATAAATTTCACTCTTGTGTTATTCACTATTTACTATACTCCATAGATAGCAGCTTTATAAGTGTATATTCATTTTTTTTCTTCTACAAAACCACGTGTCAGTCTAAACAGGATGTGCATTTAGATGATGCCTGGTTATTTACCAAAGAAGTTTGGGAGTTTTGAATCCTGTATACAACATGCCATTCAACCAGAACTGTTTAAGCTGAAGGACGAAACTAATACAGGGTTTCTGTATTAAGAACTGAAGCTTGTTTTCCTGCATAAAGAGTTTACACTTTCAAGTCTGTGTCAGATTGGATCAATACTGCCCATTCAAAAAGGCTACAAAAAGAAATTTTTTTTAACCCACAAGCAAATAAAAAACTCTTGATTCTTCATGTACAAGGTTGTTAGAAGACCACTAGAAAGAAAGGGAAGAAAGGAAAGAATTTCAAGCGAGTATGCTACTATATAATTAACACAAATAACTAAATAATTATGCACATCCCTCCCACCCCCACAATTAAATGTTTTTAAACAACTCATGTGATGAAAGATCTACCTTTTAGGCAAACAAAAGCAATCCCTACCAGTTTAAGGATTTAAGGCTGTATTGCATCAGTTTTAAGTGATGCTTATGATTTTTATCTGGTATAGTTCTGAGGAATAAACAGTTGATGGCATAATTTGCAGGAGAACTTTGCACAATGCCTAAGAGAACTTTCAGTGTAAGTACTTACGATTTTAAATCATTGTGGCTGAATTTATCTAGGCTTCAGCCTAGGAGCTATATTTAAATCAGGAAGAAGCACCCCTAGAAACTTTGTTCCATGTATCTGCATTTGAAACCAGATTCCTTCCCTATCTGAGCTAAGAGCAATTCTCATACAGCTGAATTCCTTTAAAATTAGACAGATCAAAATTTAGCAGTTCTGTAAAGACTCTAAGAAATCGTCCTCCTTTTAAATGCTATAAAAGCCAAACTTAAAAAACATTTCCGTATACTTTAAAACCATCTGGCCCTTAACCTAATCACTCTTGGCAATCAAGCCTCACTCCTGTAATCCTGATCAAAAATTTTCCTCTGGTTTTTCTGATTGAAATATCCATTGCCTACAAATCTCCCACAAGACTACTTCGTTGGCCTGTGTGTGTGTGTGTGTGTGTGTGTGTGTGTGTGTGTGTTAAGGATACTAGGGGACATTATTTATGGAAAGCAAGGAAACAAATCACTCTGTCTAGTCCTTTTGCAGATTCCCACACTTATTACCCAAAATCCCACAGATTTCGCTTGGTCTTGCCCTGGACTAAAGAATTGTGCTGAGCCTGAAGGCAGTCCCCAGGGACATCTCTTCATGCCTTTCATGACAAACTCCTTTGGATATCTGGATATTGTGAGGATCTCAGTTGGGTTAGAACAAATCCCTAAACTTCTGTGAAGAAGTACAGTTGACTGCCACCCAGAGTGCCTGGACTGGCTGGCACTGAGGGCAGGGCTCTGCATATTCACGGCATTCCTCGTTTTGACCTGCTTTAGCTGAGAAGGGAAGACATTAAAATGAATTCACATTCATCACACTCCAAATTTAGTCACAGAAACCATCGTCTTCGGATATCCACCAGGGTCAATCTATTTATTAATATATCCGCTTTGCAAAGTGTAAGGGAAATGACTATTAAAATATGTAAACAGTGCTTCGTGTGCATCAGATGCCAGCAGATCAATACTCAGCAAACTGCTGCTCTCAAACGCAAACATTTCCAAATCCAATTTGATTTCAACTCGTATAACCTTTTTTTCATTGCTTCTTATTACTGTAGCCCCAAAGTGCCATCGAGACTTCCCAAACCCGCGCTTAAAGTGACAAGACACGTGAGTGGTCTTCACTTTGTACACAGACTGAAGAGGGGGGGGAAAAGTAGTTGCAATTAAAATTCAAGCTTCCGGTCTCTGGAATCCCTAGAATCCTCAAGGATGAGACTTGTTTCCGAAATTCCGGGCGGGAGGGAGGAGGAGTGGTAGGGAGAGGGATTGCAGAAAGCGAAACGAAAAGACGAAAGGGGGAATTATGAAGGTTGTGGGGTGGGCTGGGGGTCGCGTTCATATTCTAGAAGGGCTAAGGGGCTTTGTCCAACTTTTCGGGTCTGTCCCCAGGCTTTCGCCGAGATGCCCAGACCCGCACTCCCGCCCTCACCGCGCATCACCACCTCCGCCGCCACCACTCGCAAAACAATACCGGCAACAGTACGCAGGCTTCCCAACAAAAATACAAAGTTATCATCCCACTTCCTGGTCCGGGGCCAAGGCCACACTCCAGGGTCCCCCGGACAGCCGCCCCCCGAGGCTGACCGGGCCACTTCAAGTCCCGAGCCGCCTCCCGCCTCTCGCTCACCCCCGGCCCAGTCCCCCTCCCTCTGTACTTGAGGAAACTCCGGCGGCGGCCCCCTCCCTCCTCCGCCGGTCTCCAGCTGGAGCCGGGAACAGTGCTGAGTGGCGGGCCCGGCGAGCGGCAGAGGGGAGCTCTGCGCCTTGGAGGTCTGCCCACAACAACATCGGGACGAACAACAAAGTTAAAACGCTGCGATCCACGCACCTTACCCGGGCTCGTTAACGTCTCCTCCGGCGCGGGATGCAAAGTGGCACAGCGGCGGGCTGGGGGCCCCCGGGAGGAGACTGGAGATGGGTTTTGGTGGCTCGCCCGTTTCACTCTGTGTGTGTGTGTGTCTGTGTGTGCGCGTGTGTGCCGGTGCGTGTGTGCGCGCGCGTGTCCCTCTCGCCCGCTCGCTCGCGCTCCCCGTGTTGCTCTCAAGGACGAGGTGAAATCCCTTTGCTGGTCATGAGGCGGCTTCGGAGACAAACAACACAATGCGAGTGCAAATAACAAAAGGCGAAAAGACAGTAGGAACAATGGGGGAGGCGAGGGCAGCGCACCAGCCGGCGGTCACCGCGGCCCGGCGCCCGCCCCGGGGGGGTGCGGCAGGGGCGGGCGCGGGGGCGGCGCCGGGGACTCCCGCTCCCTCCAGGTCGCCCCCGAGCTCCCGCAAGCCCACCCTGACCTCCTTCCTGCAGCTCGCCGCCCGGCCGCCCTCCATCCATCCGAAGGGAAGGAGCCCCAGACTTTTCTTCCCCGTCTGCAGCAGAGTAACTAGATTGTAAATAACGCGGTGATTACCCACACGGTGCAGGAATGTTAAGGAAAAAAAAAATCTGCCCTCCACTTAAAGGAGCGATAAAATGCAACGGCAGGCATGGAAGGAGGCAGGGAGAGCGGGGTATCTCTAGATCTCGATGGAGCTCGCATCTATAAATACGCATTCATGTTTAGTCAAGTCCCTTTGTCAACTTCTTCCCGGCGCCCGAGCCTCACCCGCTGCGCCGCAACCATTACCTGGGCCCCTCCTTGCCCCCCACCCCGGTTTGCAAACAGTGGGGCTCGCGGGCGGGCGCGCGCGGGGGGCTGCGGGGTTCGCGGCACCTTCCGGGAGGCCGGGCGCCGTCCGCCCTGCGCGGAGTCGCAGCCGCCAGAGGCTCGGCGGGTACGGCCGCCACTGCCTCCCGGAGCCCGGCGCTGCGCCGCGGGTCCCCGCCGCCGCCGCCGCCGGCACTTTGCACCCACCTACTGCTTGGGGGTGGGGGAGAGAAAAGTTTGGAGGCGCTCTCATCCCTGCCTCCCGGGTGGTTGAACTGGTTTGGTTTTGTGTGAGTGAAGCAAAAAAGAAAAAACAACAAAACCCAGACAAAACAAAACCCAGTGCCCAGGAACCGGGGAATGATATTTCGGGGAAAACAAGGCTGGGTGCTGGGCTTCGACTCCTTCTGCTGCGACACTTCAGTCGGTGCGTGGAGCCAAGAGAGAGACCCCCAGAGTCACATCACCATCAGAGGAAACTCCGTAGGTAATGCCCCGAGCAGCAGCCGTGGGGCTGATTTAAGTGTGTGCTCTGACAGCTCCCGGGCTGCTCGGGCGCTTATCTCCTCTAATCTCACTTTCATTGACTTAAAACAGCTGCCGGTTTGCCAGGGGAAAAAAAAAATCCTATTAAATCTCAAAGCAGGGTGGGGCGGGGGCGGGGGTGCCCGACAGCGATCTTCCTAGAACTGGAGTCCGGGAGAGGGCGGGGGTGGGGCAGGGACTCTCGGGGGAGGCTGCGGGTTTGGAAGAGGGTGATGGAGAGAGGGACTCAGAGAAACGGTTCGAGCAACACGTTTCTTTTCCTCCCCGCAGCCTTCTCTTTTTGCTGTATGCCGACGTGCGTGTCCTCTTTCCCCATCTCTGCAATTCTCTTCAGACGCGCATCCATCGACTGCGCCGCGGCCCCGGACACCCCCAGCATTTCCCAGAGTGCAACAACACCACCAGGAGATCAATGACCGCGGTCTGTTTATGCTTCACGCGCCTGGAAGAGCGGGGCACTGGAGGAGCTTGGGAGCGAGGCTCAGGGCTTGTCTGGCTCTGTGCGATCTCTCTCAGGACTTCTCCGGGCTGATTTCTAAGCGGCAGTTAGTAAGGAAATATAGTTTCTTAATGCACGCGACACATACCGATCACGATATATTCGCCTCGAGAAGTGACACATCCTTTCTCCCCCCTTTTCACCCTTTGGAGATCTGTTTCTGGAGGTGGATTGCTAATGCCTGAGATTTTGCACTTGCCTAGGGCGGAAACTTTCTGGGGTGTTTGACGATTGATTATTTGATACCTGTTTTCTAAAAATGGCTAAACACCTTTGCCTGGAACAAAAGTGAGAATTGCAAATCTTAATAACTCAAGGCAAATTTTTCAAAGTGTGAGCACAGTTATTATCCACTCCCACAAAGAAAGGCTTCCTCTTACACAAATATTTGATAGCATAGAGCCCAGTAATTAAGAGAACAATCAAATAAGCTTGGGGCTTTCATGGGGACTTTAAATTATCATCTGCCTAGAATTTATAAGCAGTGTAATCATTTGCTGCTTGGATATAGCTCTGGATATGGTAATCTAATTGCGTATCCTTAAACAATTTTGCAATGTTTTCTTAGGTGTTTAATGAGAGAGACTATGGGTAATGATAATATTCGAACTGGTTCCATGTGGCCTCACCAACTGTGTGAAAAAATTCTGTGTGTGCATTAAACACCTTTCCTGTATGTTTCTTTTCCTTACATTTCCTCTATCATGTAAGTTTCAAGTTGGAGCCACTTGCTTATATAGTATAAGAATTCATCAGTAATTGTACCCTAGTGTCACTTTTATTTTAAAGAGTTCTTGGCATATGTTGAATGGTTTATTCTCATAATGCATATGTAGTTGCTTTTCAAAAGTAACTATTACTGTGTCAGGCCCAGTTCCTTAAATAATGTACAAGAGGCAAATTAGGGCCAACTACAAAAAAAAAAAAAAAAAAAGTTGCCCCTCACTACTAGTGATATGAAAATACATAACATTTGAAAAGTGATTATTATTTGCAGTGAACTTCCACTGGATTTTAATCCCTTTCTCTGGGGCCATACCCAGTGACGAAAAAAGGCAGAGTGAGTCCTCTTCCCCTGAGTCTCTGGCCAGTTGGTGACAAACGTGCCTGCTTGGCCACTGAGCAGAGCAGTGGTGTCACCTCCTCAGGAATTCAGCTTCTCCTGCTTCTTCAGTGGAACAGCTTCTGGGGCAAGCAGATCGCCTACTGGCAGGAGAAAGGAGGCTGAGCAGAAGAGGGAGGGAAGAGAGGGAGAGAAGGCATGAAGTTTCAAACTGCCTGGTGAGATACTGGTGAAACTTGAGTTAGACCAACCTCGTCTCTCCTTTGCTCCTACAGGCAGCACAACTTCCAACCACTTATGGTTATTGAAACCACATGCCATTAAGACTAAACCATGATCATTATACAGCAACAGCATAACTGATCAAAAACTTCCAGTGGGATGTTTGTTGGGCTTTAAAAAAAAAATACCCACATTCAAAGTGGGACTGACTTCCTAAAAAATCAGCATTTCCATTTATCAAGTATTTACTTACTGTGTATTAGAGAGTTTTGGCCAAGTGCTTTTTTTTTGTTTTAAATGTGTTAGTCTCTCCTTCTCACCACGAACTCGCCAAAAATGTTATATCCCTGTTCTGCAGATGAGAAAACTAAAGCTTAGAAAGGTTAAATGACTTGCCCAAGACCATGCAGTTTTTAAGGCTTGCACCAGGATACAAATCCAGGCTTGTTCGGCTTCCAGCCCCTGCTCTTCCACTTCACCCTGATGCCACGTGCACTTTAGAGTAGGGCCAGTTTTCAGTGGGAAATATTATTTCATTACATTGATAGATACAATATACCAAATTTATACTGTGTTCATTCCAGACATGAGCTATGTTGGTATTCTCACACATGTTGGTCATTAGATAACTGTGAAATTTCCAAGAAAATCTAAATGTGCAATATACAGAGTACACATATATATTATATATTAAATATTTAGTATAAAAGATGTTTAGCAATAGATATGAAATTGTCTTATCTTGTAGGCTAGGCAATTGTGTATCATACTAATATATACATATGTATATATCTACATAATGTATATAATAACATACACAATATATTGTTAAATAGTTAGTTTTTTAAGTTCTATAATTTTATAGGCATTGCTATAGATGTTTTATGTGTATGAACTTACTTAATCCTCACAGCCACTCCATGAGATACATAATTTTATTATATCATTTTACGGATAAGGAAACTGTAGCACAGAGAGGTTATGTAGCTTGCCCAAGGTTATACAAATAGCAGGTGATAGAGGCTGGCTTCAAACCCAAGTAATTTAGCTTTAAGACCCGTGCCTTTAACCACTCTGCTATACTGCCTTTCAATGTATATATCCAGGTATATATACAGTATACATACATAAATTCATAGACAGATATATACCATATACAGCTCTTAAAATATGGGGAAAAATAAAGGCATATAACTGAGCTCTGTGTGGTCTATTTCCCTGTATCCTAGTTGCCTCCTAAGGCAACTAGAAATATTTGGTGGGAAAGGGCCTTACATTTGCCCTCAGTAGCCAAGATTCTCTAAAAATTTTTGAGACCATCTCAATCCCTTCAATATTTTTGGAGATATTAAAGAAGTGCAGGAGATATTTGGAGTATACAATACTAGATCTTAGCCTATTTGCCTGAGGTTTATTTTGAATTTATTTGGTCACATATATTAAAAATAACAGAGACAAGTTACTTGGGAATCTAGAAGAAAGACTGTGATCCTAATAAGCATGAAAAACTATGACTTGAGAGATGGAAGAAAATTTAGGTGATGCAAGAGACCAAATATGTCATCTTAATGGTTATGAATTATCCATTTTTTTAAATTAGGGTAGTTTGTCAACCCTCACTCCATTAACAAAAGAGTAATATAAAATTTTGATTTAAGGTTAGCAATTATGGACCCAAACACTGATACCCCTCAAAGGAACTTTAAAATATTTCCTAAGAATCCCAGATATATAAATGGTTTGTTTATCCCATGTCTGTTTTTACCTGTCTTACCAAACACAATGTGCATATCTAATTCTGGAAGTGAGCTTCTCCAACTCAGCTAGCTTTGAAAAAGCATTCTGAGATTTTCTTCTCTCCTTCTCTTCTAAAATATGATATAAGGGATTATTTTAGGAAGAAGAAATAACTGACAATAATCTTCATTGGGTATTCTTAATCCTAGTAACACCTGAGATATAGACATCTAAACTATTAACTTTCCTGGGTCTAATGTACCTCTTTGGAAAAACTGAAAAAGACGCCCTATACCTAACAGATGCCACACATTAAGCTATTACTGAAAAAAACTTTTAAAGCCCTATTACAGATACATATGTTTTCATTTAAAAACTGCTATGAAATCGAGTGTTCTTTTATTTAAACATTCCCCTGTGGTTCTACGAATTAAGGGTCGGTAGTACTGTATTAACAACTGAGACCCAGACCCAACTGAACTGGCTAGAAACAGTCGGTAAAACTGCCAACACTGGTTTTGTTGCTGAAGTTGGCTGACATGGGAGGCAGCATATACATTAAAAAATGAACTCTACTTTTTAAAACTTTCCCATTTGGGTTACGTATTTAGAATAAACTTCTTTTTGTTTCAGCCACAGTTTTGAAAAGGGGAAATAATGTATAAAACCCAGATATTTTACACAACCAAAACCACAATCACATTGCTCGTGTTAGTGAAGAGTGTTTATTATTCTGATTGGCAAATTTTTTCCCTTCCTGGGAGAAAAACCAGAGAGAACGACAAGATTGGTTGTGTTCAAGTGAAACAACTTGTAGTCCCTACATCTTGTCTCTTAATTTACTGTTTTTCAATTTTATTTCTGTCCTATAATTTTAAATAATGAGTATACAATGTGGGGAGTGCGGCTTAGACATGTAAAAATTGGGTTTTTTTTAAATATGGGTTTCTTTCAGGCTTAGCTTTCACAATATATTCTGTGTTTTCTATTGCTACAAAATTTTTATCATCAATATATAGAGGAGGAAGTTTATATGCAATAAGATACCTTGATTTTATTATAAGGAAAAGGGTAATGACTGATATACTTCACTGATTTAAAATGGTAACAGAACCAATTGTCAAGCAAGGAAACAATATTTTAAGCTTGAGTCCCAGTAGGATTTAGGTATTTGGGTCTATGAACTCATAATAACTCCTCTTTCTGTTACTTCTTTAAGATTTTTGGTACAGTATTACTAATTGCATTATATAATATGTGAATTACGGTGGACAAATGAAAACTTGACAAAAGCATGTAAAACAAAGCGAGTGATTAAAAACCACTTTAAAACGTCCTTCTTACTTGACCGCAAATTACTGGAAGAGAGCAAATACATTTTGTCTCTAGGTATCTGGGGCTTCTAACCCCCATCTTCTCATAATGCTGATGAACTTAAATTTAGAATTTAATGCATAGGTTGACTTTTTAAAAAGAATATGTTAAATTATTGCACTCTAAACTGAACTGTTTTGCATGCTCGAAATGTTTGCTTTCCAGGTAGGTTTGCTCTAGGACAGAGTAATCAGTTGGATCATTCCAGTGATCAGATTTGGTCATGAACTGTTTCTGTTATCTCAGCTATCTCTTTGACCATGCAATACGTCTGGTAATTTTTCAGCTACATTTAATTTTTGTTACATAAGCAAGTAAATGATCAAGCTCTTGTACAATACAAAATATTTGAATCCTGAAGGCAACTTCCGAATGCTGAGTGTTTACCTGAATGTAGCTAGGGCCAACAATGTACTTTCCTGCTTTCCTTTTGCAGGAAATTACAACATATAAAGCCTCATAAATTTTTCAATTCAAAAAGAAATGAAAGGAATAGTGAGATGATTTATCCAAAACAAGATGAGGGGCAAGGGACATAAATGAATGTAGTATTGTTTGTAGGAAAAAATGATTGCTTTAAGATAGTTATCCAATAATATACATAGCTAAAGGGTCTGAGAATGTTGAATTGGCTTGAACAAAGATGAGAAATAATCCTCAAAGTAGCATCATATAAGGCTACTTTGCCTGGTTATATGTACAGAACGTGAGAAAGTCTGGGTTACAGAGAAAAACAATGAAATTGACTAAATCATTGGAAATAGAACCAACAGGGTAGAAGTGGTAGGAGAAGACAAGTGAAGGGTGATTGAAGAACTTCCTTCACAATTTTTCCAAGAGAAAGATATTGACCAGCTGTTCTCAACTTCAAAGAGAAAGGAACTAGACGTAATACAGAGAGAGCCCTGGAGTAGAAGGTAAAAGACCTGGATTTGAATTCCAGCTTATTAAAAATGAAAGGCGTGGATCTTTGCTACAGTGTTAAAATAAGTATGAGAAATGAGATGAAAGTATAAGAGAGCAGGGGAATAAAATGGAGCCAGGAGTGAGTTCACAACAAAATGTGTATCTCATTTTAAAGTTCTGTATCCTTCATGAATACATTTATTAAAGGCCTACTTGTGCCAGGGCCTGTGCTAGAATTGAGCCACATATTGGACTTCAGCCTCTCCAGCAGAAGAGTCCAGTCAAGAAGGAAGAAAGAGTGTGCATTTCAATAGCTTCAGTTGTTAGGGAGAAGCTCAATTATTCCTGACACCAAGACCAAATAGAACATTTTCCTGGAGGCTCAGCGACACTGATTATCGTTAAGACAAACTTCCTGATTTTTTTCTCAGGCAAGATGGCTGACCAGAGACACCAGCTGCCAGAGCATCTCAGTGAGAAGGAGAAGTTTTAGATGAAAGAGAAGAAGTGGACAGAGAGACAAACATAGATTGGATATAGGTCTGAAGGAAGGGTGCCAGAGCCTTCAGGAGACTCCATGGGTAGAAGTTGCCATGCAGAACAAGAAGGAGCAAGGTATAGGCAAAGATTGACCCCCGAGAGACTTGGAGTCCAGTGAGAAGGGTAGGTGGAATGGTCTGTTTCTCCCTCCCTCGCATCTCTGACAGTCAATGGATTCTGGAGCTGCTGGAGAGACTTTCTGCCCACATGAGCCCAGAGGCTGCTACTGCCTGTGAGCTGGGAACTTCTGGTGGACAGGGCACCAGGCTTCCACCCCACTGGGGCACTTGCCGCCCCCACAGACCTGAGCCGAGATGGCGGGCACCATAGTGCTTCTCCACTCACTGTGTACCCTTGTCCTCCCCAGGGGGCTTCAACTCCTCAGGTTTTGTCGGGCTCATTGCCACACAGACATTTCCCAAGTCTAATGAAGACTGCAGGAGCCACAGGGGCCCAGTGGGTCCCAGGTGATCTGCGTGACTCCAGAGCCTGGACATTCTGGGCGGACTGCCTCCTGGAGAGAGGGTCAGAGACGACCAGAGTGCTAGCTTTCCTCCATATAGACTCTTTTCCTCCCCTTCTCCCCTGCCCGCAGCTGCTGAGAGAGACAACTGAGCCACCACACCGAGGCTTCCACAGACAGTGGGGCTCAGGCCTTTCCTCTTGGGGTCCTGCAGCAGACTGAGGGGTGCTCAGACTGTGAGCTACTTGCTTGCCGGCCCTCCCTGGTGCTGCTTGCCCAGTGGATCCATGAGAGCAGGGCACACCTCAAGGCAGAGGGGCATCGATCCTGCTCGGGCACCCCGTGGGTGACTTGGGACCATTGTGCTTCTCCCTGGCATAGTCAGGGGCTGATTTTCTTGGGAGATGAGGGAGATGAGGGAGTCTGCATGGGCAGATCTAGGGGAAGGGTGCAGTGTGAGTCCTAGCTGCAGCGTGCTTGTGGGGCACCCCTTCCCCCACCGGAGGCTGCACTCTCAGCTTAGTCTGGGATCCTGGGCAGGGAACCTCCCGGCCCACAGCACAGTTGTGGGGAAGCTCAACTGGCTTGGGCTCCTGCCTGCCAGTGGATGCTGGGGAGAGACTGTGGAACAGAGGAGCGGGGAGAGGAGTGAGGTCCACTGCAGACTGCCAGTGTGTGGATCTCAGATGGACCTGCCTCCACAAGCAGACTTTCTGGTTGTGTGGGGCCATGTCAGCCTCTCCCCGGCAGCTTTGCCCAGGAGCTGGGAGCAGACCTTTGACCCCTGCTAAAACAGCAACCTTGCCAGCTTTGGTGGTGCCTGAGGGCAAGCTCACCCAACCCAGCCCCGTCCAGCCCCACTGCCCCAGACACTTCTGCTGAGGCAGAAAATAAGGATTGACCTGGTCCAGGGCCTCATCCAGCACCTAGGGCATACAAGTGCTTCTCCTGAGGGCCTATCATAGGACCCAAAAACAACATTGCAGACCTCCTACTGACAGGGAGGTCAATTTGCATGTCCTTTATAGCATTTACTGACTCAGTCTTACAGGGTGTGTGAGGGACCAAGGAGTGGCCATTTGTGGGAGCACCTACCCCTCCCCACAGAAAAACTGCTGCTATTGGATAAGGGTAGAAAGATCCCAGCCCAGAGCCATAGCATACAAGAGTTTGGCCCCCGCCCTAGTGAACAGCTCTCCCAGTTTAGAGAACTCATCCTGACCCTCCTACCAGTGGCTCCCCCTAGTGGCTGGAAAAGCAACTTCTGAGCCCCACTGAGGCTTTGCAAAGCCTTCCAGGCTCCCACAACCTAGCCACGAACTGCCTCGCTCCTCCCCCCACCTCAGTGGTGGTAGAAATCACGAAACCCCCTGGGAGATACAGGGTCCCTGTTAAAGCTTGGGATACTCAAGTATTCCACCTGAGGGACCAGAGTCTACCACAGACACAAAAGAACATCTTGGCAGCTGACTCTATCACACAAACATCAAACAATGAAAGGGAGAACAATGGTATAGCTCATCATAGCATCTTCCAACTCAAGCAAACAGAGTGTGGCTGATTCACACTCACAGGTACCACCCACCATCACTGAGAGTAAGCTGGAGGACCTAACTCACTATACACTATTGGGAAGAGGTGAAGACAACAGGTCAGAGGCAACCAGAGAGGTACACCGAACCTGCTAGAACATCCCATAGGTAACTCAGGACTTGCACTTCTCTCCCTGGCATGCTCAGGGATCAACCTTCAGGGACTGGAGATGGGCCCATAGGTCAAACCTAGCACCCCAGGTCTTGATCGAGAGGCCAGATGAGAAGGAATTAGCTAAAGAACTCCAAAAAACATGAAAAATTAGAGTGAAAGGACACCCCCAAAGGAAAACAATAACTCCTTACCAATGGATACCAACCAAAATGAAAAGTTTGAAATGACAGATTAAGAATTCTCTATATGGATTGAAAGGAAGCTTGATGAAATATAAGAGAAAATAGAAACCCAACACAAAGAAACCACAAAAGCAATGCAAGAAATGAATGAAAAATTTGCTAAGAAAATCAAAGTATTTTAAAAATGTGGAGGCTGGACCTAGAAGAAAGGATGGTTGGATGGAAAGAACGTGAGCAGGGTGAATGAAGGGTCAGGTGAAAACGCCTTCCCAAAGCTGCTTGTTTGCTGTGTGCAAAGGTCAACTGAAAACAGCTGACCTGTATGGATGTTGTTAAAGAAATTAGCAAATGGCCCTGACCTTTTGCACGTGTCCTCGGAAATAAATACAGGAAGGAACTTAGCCGAGGAGGCCATTTTCTCCTTCAGACTTTGGCCTCTCCCCTTCTCTCTAAACACTATGTGTTTCGGGTAATTATTTCTTCACTACTGAGCACTGGAGCGAAAAGCCGCAGCTACAAGTGGCGACCCCGACATAATTCAGGAATCCGTGCATCCAGTGATCATTTTCGTCATCTAGACTACAAGGGGAATCATCCTGGTAAGGGACAGTCCTGCCCTCTGCTTTGAGAAAGGGACCAATGCATGTAATTCAGAAAGGGATTTCTCATATGGAGCAGCACCTGACAAAAGATAAGCGAATTTATCTGCGCACTTTGCAACAACTCTTAAAGGCTGCCCAGCGTTCTGTCGAACCAAAAACTTTACAACAACTCTTGTGTGCAGTAAGACAACATTGCCTCTGGTTCCCAGATGAGGGCAGGTTAGATTTAGAGCTCCGGGAGCAAGTAGGGAAGATTTTTAAGAAGAATTTTAGGCAGGAGGTTCCAGCACCCTTTGCTGTGTTAACTACATGGAGCTTGGTGTGAATAACGCTGACTCCCTTACGTGTTCCCACCGAATCTAATCCACTGGAACCTGCACCTCCGCCTCCACCATCTGCTCTGCCAGAGGAGCCCGCATACCCTGCCATGAAGGAGCAAGCGTCCCCCGTCATAAAATTCCTGAATCCTGAGCCATTCTTTTCACCATCACCTTCCGCGGTTCAACAGGAGGAACAACTATCTTCTCCTCCTCCTCCCCTTCTCAAAGGGGATCTCTATTCCTCCCCTGGTAAACCATCCACTGTTCAACATTGCCTATGAGAGGGCCAATCTTTATGGGGACAAGATTTGCTAGAACAATGGAATCCTCTAACTACCCAGCCTTTTCATTAGGGGCCACTGCTCAGGTACATCTAATACAACCCACACCTTTACAGTGAACTACTAATTCATCCATCTGGATAGAGCAGTGGCTCATTAAGTAAGATAAATTAAAACATTTAAAATCTCTTATCTAGGACCAACTTAAAGCAGGACACGTAGAACCTTCCTGGAGCCCATGGAACATTCCTGTATTCACCATACCTAAAAAGAACAATAAATGGTATTTATTACAGGACCTAAGAGCTCTTAATGCTATTATAGTCCCGATAGGATCTCTACAACCCGGCCTTTCCCAGCCATCATTAATTCCAAGAGATTGGCCTTTGATTGTAATAGATTTAATGTGGGGAAGAGGATATGTTTGTGTTCAAACTTCATATACACCACCAACTGTCAGGCTGAGAATCAAAGACTCAATACCTTTCATAGTAGCAACAAAAAAAATAAAATACCTAGGAAAGTATTTAACTGGAAGGGGAAAGACCTCTACAGGGAGAACAACAAAACACTGAGGAAGGAAATCACAGAGGATGTAAACAAATGGAAAAACATATCATGCTCATGGATAGGTAGAATCAACATTGTTAAAATGTCTATACTACCCACAGTGATTTACCAATTCCACGCAATCCCCATTAAAATACCAAAGTCATTTTTGCAGATCTAGAAAAATAATTCTATACTTCATATGAAACTCAAAAAGACTCCAAATAGCCAAAGCAACCTTAAGCGAAAAGAACAAATTGGGAGGCATCACTTTACCAGACTTCAAGCTATACTACAAGTCTATAGTAACCAAAACAGCATGGTATTGGCACAAGAACAAAGACATAGACCAATGGATCAAAACAGACAACCCAGACATAAAACCATCCTCATATTGCCATCTGATATTTGACAAAGCAGACAAAAACATAGACTAGGGAAAAGAAGCCCTACTCAATAAATGGTTCTGGGAAAATTGGATAGCCACATGTAGAAGATGGAAACAGGATCTACACCTCTCACCACTCACAAAAATTAATTCACGATGGGTAACAACCTTAAATCTAAGGCATGAAACTATAAGAATTCTAGAAGAAGAGGTTGGAAAAACTCTTTTAGTATATACTGGCAGTTATCAGAGATGAATCATCTGGTCTCAGTCTGCAAACCCTCCATTTGGACCTTGGACACTTGGACCCCTCTAGTCTGCTCAAGGATATTACTGAAGAAATTCTCCCCTTTCTGCTGCATCATTAAATTTTCCCTCTACTGGATCATCTCATCAGCCTATTTTCATGTTATTATTTGTCCCATTTAAAATAAACTGTCCTCATATTGCCATCTGATCTATGACAAAAACATGCAATGGGGAAAAAAATCCCTATTCAATAACTGGTGCAGGGAAAGTTGGATAGCCACATGTAGAAGACTGAAACAGGATCCATACCTCTCACCACTCACAAAACTCAATTCATGATGGATAGATAACAAGCTTAAACTTAAGGCATGAAACCATAAGACTTCTAGAAGAAGAGTTTGGAAAAACTCTTCTAGATATCAGCCTAGGCAAAGAATTTATGAAGAAGAGCCCAAAGGAAATCACAGAAACAATACAAATAAATAAATGGAATCTGATTAAATTAAAAATCTTCTGCACAGCCAAGGAGATGATCAATAGAGTGAATAGACAGCCTGCAGAGTGGGAGAGAATATTTGCATGCTATACATCCAATAAAGGGCTAATAACCAGAATCTACAAAGAACTCAAGCATGTCAGCAAGAAAACATGAAACAACCCCATTAAAAAGTAGGCAAAAGACATGAACAGAAGCATTTCGAAAGAAGATAGACTAATGGCCAATAAACATGTGAAAAAATGCTCAACATCTCTAATCAACAGGGAAACACAGATCAAAACCACAATGAGATATCACCTAACTCCAGTGAGAATGGCTTTTATCAAAAAGTCCCAAAACAACAGATTCTGGTGTGGATGCAGAGAGAAAGGAGCACTTATACACTGGGACTGCAAACTAGTTCAATCTCTTTTGAAAGTAGTATGGAGATACCTCAAAGATCTAAAGGTAGACCTACCATTTGATCTAGCATGCCCACTACTGGGTATTTAACCAAAGGAAAAAAAAGATATTTTATAAACAAAGACACTTGCACTGGAATGTTTATAGCAGCACAATTCACAATCACAAAGATGTGGAAACAACCCAGTGCCCATCAATACGTGAGTGGATTAATAAAATGTGGTATGTGTATACCATGGAGTACTACTCAGCCATAAAAAAATGGTGAACTAATACCCTTCGTAACAACCTGGATGGAACTGGAGACCATCCTCCTAAGTGAAGTATCATAGGAATAGAGAAACAAACACCACGCATACTCACTATTAAATTGGAACTAAATGATCAACACTCATGTGTACATATGATAGTAAAATTCAACGGAAATCAAGCAGGTGGGAGGGGGAGGAGGGGATGGGTAAATTCACACCTAAGGGGTATAATGCATGCTTTCTGGGTGATGGACACACTTATAACTTTGACTCAAACTGTATAAAAGTAATTCATGTAACCAAAATGTTTGTACCACTGTAATATTCTGAAATAAAAAAAAGAGACCAAAAATAAAAAATGACAAATTTCCTATGAGTGAAAAAAGGAAAGCATTTAGGAGGATTGTTTCTTATATTCCTATTGTGAGAGACACTCTTCTGTGGGTCTTTCATGGTGCTAAGGGTCATGCTGGGTAGGCCAAGAATGCCATGCCCTGACCACTCTTTACCCAGGCCATTTCTTAGGGTTATGTTTAGGACAAGCAAACTTGGAGGGACGAAATGTCTCCCTCCAAAATAAAGAAGAGGTTTATTTATTACTTGCTATATAAGCATCGGATTCTCCAAGCTCAGTGTTCCTCATCTGCCATGCAAACCCACCGCATGCATAGCCTCTTACCCTGACCAAGCATGCCAAGTATTTCTTACCCGAACAGCAACCCTGGGCCATTCTGGTGTGTCCACTCTCTGAGTGGCAGCCTGGTCAAAAGTGAGCCTAGGGAATTCAAACTTAATTCTGGGTTAGCTGCCTGGACTATCTCTTGGGATTTACAAGGTCATAGACCATGAGGATGACAACCACTTGGTTTACTTGCTCACTGGGCTCCCCTACATGGCCCACATGGGTCACAACGGGTGATGTAATGGGTCTCTGTAAGTTTTGGAAAAATGCTTTGTCTCACATGTATCTCACCCTTCTAGACAAAAATTCTGGGTCTGAGTCAGTGGTGATTAGAGAAAGGTGAAGCTATAGCTGCTGGAGCAAACACATCAGTTTAATGGCTGTGGTAGGAGAACAACAACCCTGGCACTTGAAGAGGGAACACCTCGCACCTGGAAAAGTGCTAGGTGTGTGTGTGTATGAAACTATTAATGCTCTCCTTGTCTTCTAGATCCAGCACCATAGCCTGGCAAACAAACCTTTACTTTTAGTTCACTATTTTGCTGTTTTCTATTATGTGTAACTGAATCAGTCACTAAGTTTTACAGATAGATAGACTAAACATTTTTCCTTGGGTCCAGCACCCTTCTCACCTGGAAATTGCTCTCCATTTTCTACGTGAGCAAATCCTCCTACTGATTTAGTTATATGATCCTTTCCTTTCATGTTCCACCTCCTTAGAGTCAGTGATTTGGTGGGGGCCGAACGGATGATCTAAACTGGTTCAATCCTATAGTTGCTTACCCCCAAGGCAAGTGACTGGTGAAGAAGTGGACTCACAAAATAAACTGGGCAATCAGAGTGCTTCTCGGGTCTTTTTGTTTGTTCGTTTTTATCCCTAGCTAGGAGAAATAGCCCTTTTCCCCCTCAGGCCTCAAGCTGTGAGGATGTAAGCCCAGGAGCTGCTGTCAGCCGTGCATCCAAGTATATGGAAATAACCAAGCTGAGAGAATGAGTCAGAGACACAGAAACAGAGGGAGAAAGGTTCTAAGGGCATTTGTGTCCATTACTCTAGCCAGAGACATCATCTGAGCCGTCCTAGTTTCTACTGTTTATTTTTATTTTGTTGGTTCTTCCTTTAATTTTGATCCACTCTAATCATCTTTCCAGCAGATTTCATAAATTTTATTTGGATTCAGTTAACTCAGATTCAGTTTCTGCCATATGCAAAAGAATAGTAACCGATATAAGGGGGAGGTGGAAAATGATCTGAGAACATGTAGAGGGAGTACCTGACTCAGACTTGGTGAGAGCAAGGAAGTTTTCCAGAAGAAATTCCATCAATTCTGGGAGATGGTGGATGAGCAGGTGTGAGACAGAGGAAGCAAAGCAGAGGTAAAAGAAAGAAGCAGAATTTGAAAGCCATAGACCCAAGTACCAGCTGTGACCATGTTCTGTTCGTTGGAGGAACTGCAAATGGGTTGATGTAGGTCATGGGGCAGTAGGGAGTGGCTAGGGGACAAGCAGGAGAGTCAGGCTAGAAGATAAGTCATAATGACATATTTAAAGATATTTCTTCATTCTGAAGATGCAAGCAAGGAAGGAAAAGAGACTTGTCTCTCAGAGGATCATTCTGACTGTAATGTAGAGAATTGGTAGAGGGTAAAACTGAAGGCAGGGGCCTGTGAGGAGGCTGCTGCCGCATCATACGCAGAAATCCTGGCAGCCTGGACCATGGTGCTATGGCGGTTCTGGTCCTCCAGGAAGCAGATGCCAAGACAAAATTAGACATGCAAGAGATGTGTTGGGAGAAATGCCCATGAAGAACGATAGAACAGGTGGAGGCAGGCTGTGATTCAGTCTGATACCTGTGAGGAGAGAGGGAAAGTAGCAGGATTGGATGGGAAGGGCCCCAGACCGCACTGTGGCTCCGAGAAAGTCTTGGTCCAGCTGATGGGTACCCCGAATAAAGAGTGTCCATAGAAGAGTCCCGCGTTGGAAAAAGGAGGTCTACCTCTAGTACCCCCACCGTACTTAGTTACTGTTTAGAAGCAAGTCAGAGAGAACACGATCTCAGCAGGAATTCCTTAGTGGATCAGAAGTTTCTGCAGCTGGAGATGATCAGCTATTTTCTTTGAAGCAGGTTCTCCCATAACGCCACACTAAGAGCAATTTAGGCAGCTGAATGATCAGGAGTTGGTTGAATGAAAGAGATTTTTACATGAACAACTGATGCTATTCATTAAAGATTTTTGAGCAAGAGTTTTATAGTCCCCATGGATAAGGAATTAGAGCAGGCTTCTTAAAGATCAGCATAGAGATCATTTAATAGACCCTTCAGCTTATTCATATCCAGACCTGAAAGTGATGTTGCAAGGAGAAATAGTTTTGGAGCGCCTACTATTTGCCTGTTATCATTCTAGGTGCCAGGGATTCAGCGCTAAACAAAAAAGATCAAATCCTCACTCTAAGAAATCAGGAATTCCACAGGAGCAAGACAGATGCCAAGGAAGGAAATCACAACAACCAAAAAGATTAGAGAGTGGTAAGTGCTTTAAAGAAAACAAAAGAATGTACAATGATCATAATTGACTGAGGGGGACTATTTTGAACCAGGAATTAATTTTATTTAGGATAGACCTTCCTCAAATGGTGACTAATGTCATTTTTCTCTCCTACTGCAGAGCCAGTTCTATGCTTTCTGGAGTACCCTATATTTAACAATCACTATGCACACCTAATATCAGAAATTAGGAGCAAACTTTGTGTCTTCCTCTTTAAAATGAGAATTCTAGAAACATGGAATGCAAAATCTTCTGTACAGGTCACCAGGAGACATCAGACTCTCAGGTAAAAATGACTCCTGGAAGACTGCTTTGATACCCCACAGTTCTAGATAAGCATGTGCATTCAGGTAAATCAGGAAAGCCACTTGCCTTTCCCTGTTCACTTGTTGTTATAAAGATCACACAATATCATGGCTACAAAAGTACTTTGTAAACTTCAAAGATGATCACATCAAGTGCTATTGGGTTATAAAAATAATTTGTCAAAATTAAAGATGCTATATACTCCTAGAAATGATAAAGCGGTCATAGAATTCCATTTTTGGATATTTTAAAGAGAAGCTTAGAAAACCACCAGTCTTTGATAGACAATCAGATTGGAACATATTAGGAATTGATCTAGACGAACCTTTGCTGTCCCATCATGTCCCACTAACAACATCAAAGCACTGAATACCAAAACATTTATATGTGCATGAAAATTTATCACAATTTCAATAGAAAGGAAATGATATTATTACAAAAAGTGAAATAGACTCAAAGAATTGAATATAACAAAAATGTAAAAAATTATGACACAGAGACTGCATTTCGTCTTCCTTCCACATATAAATGCAGAAACCCTGCCTATTGAAAGTTCATGTAAAGACTTTTTAGGATTCAGGCATCCTTTAAAGTTGAATTTCTTTAAATGTGCCTGGTTTGCACTGGTGTTCATCATCATTCAATGTCACGGTTTTCAGGGGAGAATGTTCCCCTAAGGCCATTGTCAGAACTTCCAGACTTGGCCCCTGCTGTAAATGGAATTTTAGCAATGAGCTTATGGTTATGTAGTTTTGAATCATCCGAGACCTTTTTTGAAATTGCTCACCCCATATTCTTTCCACCACCAATACCCCAACATAATATAGCACTAGTAAAATCCAGAAAGGGGATTACTTCCTAGGAAAATAAAATTAAAATAAACCAGTTGAAATCTTTTAAAATACAACATTTCTATCATAACTGAAAACTAAAAAGCTTCTTTTTTCTTTAAGTTCAAAATTTTGCAAAGACTAGCAAGGAAGAATACTTAGTGCCTTTCCCCAGGGACCACTTTCATGTTGAATTGATCTGAAGCAATTGTCTATCCTGTATTACACTGCCGGCTTGCAGGAGGAGAAAGGAGACTTCAGAGGAGCTAATGCAGTGAACTGTGGCCCTGGCACACAATTAGGACAATGGCACTTTGTCTGGCAAGTTCCAGTGTGATCAAGTCCACGGCTCCCACAGCTCAGCCACCAGCTGCAGGTCAAAGTGCAGAAAATTCTGAAATGAAGAATCTGGAAGTAGGAAGTGAATTTTTTAAAAGAAACTTTAACTCCATTTTCTGTATTTGGAGAGTGAGGTTGACAATAAAAGTGTTCATAAGAAGTTAACATTTATTGAGAACATTTTTTTTAATGCCAAGTATTATGTTTACTGTGCTGTTTTTCTATACATTATCTCATTTAATCTCTATCATAATCCTAAAATATAATACAAGTGCTACAATACTCTATATTACCAATGAGGAAACTGGGGCGTAAGAAGGATAAGTAATTTTCCCAAGGTCACACAACTCGTATCTGCTTCATAGGAATGCTGGGAAATGCAAAAACAACAACAAATCTCAGTGGTATCCTTTGGTATTCAAGAAGATGGGTCTAAATATGTGAGGAGATTTTTAAATCATTATTTTACATTTTTAAAGATTTTAAAATTTGCTATTATAAATAAATAAAACATTTAGATTATGAATAAATTATTAAATATAATTCCAAATGGATTTCTGGTTTCAGCTCTGACACGTATAAAGCTGAGAAGTCGTCATTCCAAAATTCACTGACTTCTCTGGGACTCATCAGAGAACTGAGGTCTCAGGGCAAACCATCACTCTAAAATCTGAAGAGACAGGCACATCCAGAGTCATGGTCAAGATCTACTTACCTGAATTAGAAAATGCTGGAGCCACAGATGTATAGGAACACTTAAATGGTAATTTTGATGAATTGCTGGAAACTGTATGTGAACAAGTACGAGAGTGAGAACTTTCTATCTTAAATGGCACCCTCCCAGCTTTGGTGGACTTTACATCCATGAACCCCACCAGATTCTCATGATGAAGATCCATATCCTCCTGGCTCTGGCAAAAGTAATAGATAAGTAATTATTGTGAAATAGTACACTCAGAGCCTTCTCCATAACAAAGGTCTATTCTCCAGGGGAAAAGAATTTACCAGAGCCTATTCCTGCTGGGAGAAGTGCCTTCCTCCCACTCCAGGCCCCTCTAGCCTTCTTGTCTCACTTATCTCACAAAGAAGGGGAAAGCATAGTCAACAGGGCTTCAAGGAAATAGATGGGGAACGCTGCAGTGGGGGAGGGGAGTAGGGAGCTGGTTGGTAGGGGAAGAAGAGAGGGAAGCTATACTACGGAAGAAATGCTTGTGAAGGTCTCAGCCCCAAGACACAGGCCCACTAAAAAACTGAGATTTTGTTGGATTGTAGAATGTTCTTCCCTCCCCCCACACTTTACCACCACCATAATAGAGCTTCATCGTAGTAACAGTGGGTTGCAGGTAGAGAATTGCCAAGGTTTGCTGGGAAGGAATACTCAGGGAAGCCCAAAGTCAGGAGGGGAGACAAAAATGAAAACAGTAGAGGAATTTGAAGCCTCTGCCACCTAGATCTACAGCAAACATAAACCCAGCCCAACTCCTAGCCATATTACTGTAAATCCTCACAGTAAAGCCCTATTTATCTGGGTTCTTAATATCTGATACAACCTGTCTAGCTTTCAACAAAAAATTACAAGGCATGCCAAAAGGCAAAAGAAAAACAGTCCGAAGAAAAAAAGAGACTGAGATATTAGAGATATTGGAATTACCAGATGGAAATTAAAATAACTATGATTAATATGTTAAAGGCTCTCATGAAAAAGCAGACAGCATGAAAAACAAACAGGTAATGTAAGACAAAGGTGAAAACTATAAAAAAGAATCAAAAGGAAATATCAAATGCACTGTAACAGAAATGAAGAACGTCTTTGAGGAGCTCATCAGTGACTGAACATGACTGAGGAAAGAATCAGTGAGCTGGAGCATAGCTCAATAGAAACTTCCCAAACTGAAAAGCAAAGAGAAGAAAAGAACAAAAAACAGAACAGAACATCCAAGAAATGTGAGATCATTTTAAAGGTATGACATATGCATAATTTGAATACTAGAAGGAAAAGAAAGAAAGAACAGGCAGAGGAAATGCTTGCAGTAATATTGGCCAAGAACTTGACAAAGTTAATGACAAGACATTGTATTGGTTTGAATAGTGTCCCCCCAAAGTTAATTTCCACACAGAACCCCACAATGCTGCCTTATTTGAAAATAGGTTCTTTATAGATATGATTAGTTAAGAGGAGGTCATACTGGATTTAGATGGGCTCTAAATCCAATAACTGCTGTCCTTACATGAAGATCATGTGATGAAATAGACATACTTGGAGGAAAGGTGGCCATGTGAAGATGGAGGCAAAAACTGGAATGATGCAGCTACAGGCAAGGAACGCCAAGGTTTGCTGGCAACCATACGCTAGGACAAAGCAAGAAGGAGTTCTTCCCTAGAACCTAAGGAGACACGGCCCTACTAACACTTTGATTTCAGATTTCTCACCTCCAGAACTACCAGAGGATAAATTTCTGTTAGTGGCAGCCCAGTTTGTGGTAATTTGTTATGACAGCACTAGAAAATTAATACAGACATCAAACTACAAATCCAGGAAACACAGATAACACCATGGTGAATAAATATTTGAAAAAATCGATACCTAGGTGTAGCATATTCAAACTGCAGAGAACCAAAGTCAAAGAGAAAATCTTAAAGAAACCAGATGGGGAAAAATAAGCCAGAAGAACAAAGGTAAGAATTACAATGGACTTATCAGAAACCAGGGAAGCAGGAGAATGAAGTGAAACATTTAAAGTATTGAAAGAAAAAATCCCCAGCATCCTAGAATTCTATGTCTGGCAAAATTTATCCTTCAAAGGTGAAGGAGAAATAAAGACTTTCTAAGACAAACAAAAATGAGGGAAGTATTTGCCAGCAGCTCTGACCTGCAAGAAATTTTAAAAGAAATTCTTCAAACAGAAGGAAAATGATAGAGGTCAGAAACTTGGGTCTACATAAAGAAA
Source organism: Propithecus coquereli (assembly GCF_000956105.1). NCBI lineage: Eukaryota > Metazoa > Chordata > Mammalia > Primates > Indriidae > Propithecus > Propithecus coquereli. Next base: position 8,585,884 of record NW_012140524.1, on the reverse strand, counting down.
GGAAGAGACTTGGAGAAGGAGAAATGAAGGTAAAATAAAGTCTTTTCTTTTTTTTATCCTTAATTGATCTAAAAAATAACTTTGTATAAAGCAATAATAGTAACAATATGTCGGGAGATTAGAGCAAATGGATAAATGAAATGGATAAATGAAGTGAATGACAGTGATGTCACAAGGGACAGGAAGGAAGAATTGGGAATACTCTAAGTAACCTTCACTACGTGTGAAGTGGAATAGTGTGATTTGAAGGTGGACTTATATTATTTCAATACACATATCTTAAACTCTCAAAAAAAGTCACAATTTTTAAACAACACTGTAATTGATGCACTAAGAGAGAAAATAAAATGTAATCATATAAAATCCTCAATTAAAACAGATAATTCAGAAAAAGCAAGAAAAAAGAAACAACAAATTTAATGAAGATAAAATAGTTATAGATATGGTAGATGTTAATACAATTACAGTTGACCCTTAAATGACTCAGGGGTTAGGGAAACTGACCCCTCATGCTGTCAAAAATCCGTATATAACTTTTGGCTCCCCACAAACTTAACTACTAATAGCCTCCTATTGACAAGAAGCCTTTTCAATGACATGAACAGTTGATTAACACATATTTTGTATGTTATACACTGTATTCTTACAATAAAGTAAGCTAGAGACAAGAAAATGTTGCTAAGAAAATCAAAAGGAAAAGAAAGTATATTTACTATTCATTAAGTGGAAGTGGATCATCATAAAGGTCTTCATCTTCATTGTCCTTCATGTCGAAGAGGCTGAGGAGGAGGAAGAGGAGGGGTTGGTCTTGCTGTTTCAAGGGTGGCAGAGACAGAAGAAACTCCATGTGTACATGGATCCAAGCAGTTCATGCCCATGTTGTTTAAAGGTCAATTGTTTATTAATAATCCCTTAAGTGTGAATGTTCTAACTACACAAGTTGAAAGGCATTATTTATTGTCAGAGTAGATAAAAACCAAGATACAACTATATGTTGTCTATAAGAAACCCACTTTAAATGTAAAGACTCAGGTTAAGAATAAAGGATTGGAAAAAGACATATCATACTAAAACTAATCAAGAGAAAGCTGGAGTAGCTATATTAATTTCAGACAAAACCAGCTCCAGAATGAGCAAGATTATCAGAAATAAAAAGGGGTATCACATAGTGATAAAGGATCAATTCTCCAAGATGACAACTATCCTAAACATGAAGAATTAATAAGAGTGTTAAAGTACATGAGGCAAAAACTGATAGAACTGAAAAGAGAACTAGACATATCTACTGTTATTGCTGGAGACTTCACCATCCCTCTGTCAGTAATTGATAGACCCAGTGGGCAGAAAATCAGCAAGGATGTAGATGAGCTGAGCAGTACTATCAATCACCTTGATCTAATTGACATTTACAGAATACTCCAGTAGCAGAGTACACATTCCTCTCAAGCTCGTATACAACATCTACCATGATAGACCACATTTTGACCATTAAACACCCCTTAACAAATTT
>NW_012140524.1:8580010-8584138 GCF_000956105.1 Propithecus coquereli | reverse complement strand
AAAAGAAAAATATCTAGAAATCAATACTTTAGCTTACCTTAGGAAATTTGAGGAGAGGAAAAATTAAGCCTAAAGCAAACAGACAAAAAGGAACAATTAATATTAGTCAGGAATCAATGAAATTGAAAACAAAAACAACAGAGAAAATCAAGAAAACCAAAAGCTGGTTCTTCGTAAAGTTCAATAATATAGATAAACCTCTGACCTGGCTAACCAAGAATAAAAGAAAAAAGACACAAATTACTAATATCAGAAATGAAACATGGATCATCACTACTGATCTCATAGACAAAAGAGAAAAAGGGATAAGAAAGGAAACTATAAATAACTATATACTCATCAATCAGATAACTTAGATGAAATGAACCTATTCCATAAAAAATACAAACTGCCAAAACACGTATATGGAAATATAGATAGCCTGAATAGCCTAATGTCTAGTAAAGAAATTGAATCAATAATTAATAACCTTCCAAAAAAGAAAGCACCAGCTCTGGATAGTTTCATTGGTAAATTCTATGAAACACTGAAGGAAGAAATAACACCAATTCTCCACAATCTCCTTCAGAAAATAGAAGGAAAGGGAGCATGTCTTAACTCAGTCTGAGGCCAGCAGCCCCCCTAATACTAAAACCAGACAAAGATATTATAAGAAAAGAAATCGAATGAATAAAGATGCAAAAATCCTCAACAAAATATCAGGAAATCAAATCCAGCAATGAATAAAAAAGAATATCTCATGTCCTTGTGGGATTTATTCTAGGTATACAAGGTGGTTCAACATTCAAAACTGAATTAATGTAATCTGTCACATCAATAGGCTGAAAAAAATTATATGATCATATCAATTAATTTAGAAATACATTCCACAGAATCCGTAGTTAAAAAGACCATAATGTGGAAAATACTGTACATATTTTGAAATCATAAATTTAGTTTTAGGCCTTTTAGTAAAAAATCAGTAGTGAATTTCAAGAGTGTTACACCTGACTTTTGAAACTAACATGGTCTAAAAAATTATGTTTATTAAATAAATGCTAAAACCTTCATTTCTTCTATTCTATTATGAATTTGTATCTTGTCTGCTGTTCTTTAATATTTAGCGGTACATAGTCTCTTTCAGAATCTGATAAAAGCTATGCACCCTCTTCCTCAGAAAACGCAAATACCCAAAGAATGTTCTCCTATTATTCCAGAGTTCTGATTTAATTTCACTGTTTTAAAAGACCTTAGATCAATGATCACATTCATTATTATTGTATTCCATTTTGCTTTAGGACACAAATCACAAGATCTTAGTATTCTTTCAAGTCCCTAATTTTTTAAGGAATCATTCTTTCAAAAAACGTAAGAATTTCACATTTAATTTAGGATTTTTACTCCATAGCTTGATCAAGGTTGAAATGCAAGAAAGGAACCTTAGAAGAAAGCAACTGTATAATAACTAAAAAGCTTAGCCAAATTACATATTTATTTAAAGGAGCAAATATTAGAAGGTCCTGGTCTTAAATTCATGTATATATTCATTCATTCATTCCATTAATACTATTACTCATATTAGACCACTTTGGACCTACTTTGGGTTAGGCACATGTAATTGTTTTGTACCTGAACAGAATATAAATTTCTCCTCAAAAACCTCATTATTTATGCTTATCTTGGGTATGTGAGTGAAAAATTGAAACTTTTTTTAAAATCAAAGAAAATAAAGTTTGATCAATTATCAGAGGTTCTAACTAATAAACTCCATGGGTGGTGAGGAGGAGGAGTCTCTCATTAGTATTACTTGAATAATTCCAATGAAGATAAAGCAAAGGAGGCATATAATGTAACCCAGGGAACTGTCTGACCAGCTCAGATTTGAAGAAGATAAGCACACATCACAAAGGAGGGGAGATAAGAATGAATACAAAAGAATGACATGAATATTTTAAAACAGTATCAGAAAAATTGAAAGTCTAGAATAAGCTGAGATTATTGAGAAAGGAAAACATCTTGAAGCCAACCAAATAATATTTTTAGCTACTTAGTAGAAAAATAAAAAGGAAGAATTAGGTCTCTTGCTCAAGATAATTCATATGATTCTGACAGATGAGAGGGCAAGGGGACAATGGTATTATTCCTATATTGTTTCTATCTTTCTAGTAAGAAGAATAGTCATAAAAAACTGGAAAGCATAGAGTAAACATGGCAAATAGACAGTTTAAGTTCAAAATATGCAGAAATAACAAGAGAATATCTACTGCATTGAAATAATCCAGAGTTTTCAGTCCAGATAGATCACATCCCAGGATACTGCAAGAACTTGTGGGTGACATGCTAAACTACAGTCATCCCTTGGTATCTGTGGGGAGTTGATTCCAGGATCCTCTGTGAATACCAAAATCCTCGGATGCTCAAGACCCTTATATAAAACAGCTTAGTATTTGCATATAACCTATGTACTTCCTCCCGTATAATTTAAATCATCTCTGGAGTACTTATAATACCTAATAAAAATAATGCCATGTAAGTAGTTGTTATACTATATTGTTTAGGGAATAATGACAAGAAAAAAAGTCTGTACATGTTCAGTACAGATGCAATCATCCACTTTTTTCTGAATATTTTTAATCTGTGGTTGGTTGAATCTGCCACTGTGGAACCCATGGATATGGGGAGCTGACTGTACTACTAGTAATATTCAGAAATCATGATGACCTGTATGTGCCTATGTATAAAGATCTCCAATGCATGTCATCAAGTGAAACAGGAGGAAGTGTACATTTCATGAACTATTATGTAAAAAAGTGATAATATATATATTCATTTAGATTTGTTTCAAAATAACCAAAAGGATATATATCAGTATTCGTAGCTGGTGTTATTCAAAATATAAAAAATGAAAGCAAAAAAAATAAATAATGAGGCATCTATATTATAGAAAAACATGAAGAATGGAAGATATGGAAGTGGGAAGAAACTTTTGAATAGAGAAACAGTAAGGTCCCTTTCACTCTTAAGGTTAAGTGTACATGTGCAAACACACACATACACACATACATGTACCTATGTATATACAGGACCCAGCGCAAAACTAAAATATGTGCTCTATGTTCAAAAATTATGAAAGATTTTTAATACTGTTATAGCAGAGAATTAAGCCAAGTGTGGGACCCATCTAAGTATGGAGGCCTATGCAACTGTACAGGTTGTATATCCATGGTTATGCATATCTATTGCCCTATACATATACAAACATACACATACGTGCAAACACATATATACATATATACTTATGTACATATATATGTATGCACAGGTGTATACAAATACATACATGATTGTATTTCTTTTTTCCCCCCTTCTATGCAGGCTCTGGAGTATGTATATTTATTGAGTGCAAAGATTATACCTTTGGAAAAGAAGGTGTTGTATACACTACACCTCTAGTTACATACTTGAATGCTAAAATGCCCTGAGATCCAAACACTTTGCACCCCTTCCTTGCCCCACAAGCCTGGATGCATCATTCTTCCCTGTCTTCTTATCTAGGACATCTATTCCTATTGCCTGTAACACATCCTTTGAGAGTTCCAGCTCCTCCATGTAGTTCTCTTTATGTTTTTAATAGCCCACATCAGAAGCGATGATTAAAAAAACACTCTAACTTAATTAATGGGGTGTAAATTATATGTGAGAAGTTTGTCCTAAGACTGAAATCAAGACCTATATATTTACTCTTTCTCTTCTGTATTTTCCCAAGGTAACATTAATACACACGAGAAATGAAAATTTTCTAAGCATTGAATAGGCTATAACTACACTGTAGTCCCAACCATCAGAGTGTGAACAAGTCCTAAGGTTTCTTCATAGCATCTATTAATATATTATGCTAAGTGATAATAAATAAATAAATAAATAGATAAAATGTCAAGCTCTGTAATAGCAGAGAACATTGAAAGAGAACCCAGTGCAAAGATTGCCCAGATCAAACATAAGCTTTTGTTACAAATGATTTCCAACTACCAGGGTTGAAAGGAGCCTAAATCTTAAAAAGAAGCAAAAACATCCTTTATTAAATAATTACTCTGTGTTAATCATGGTATGTGCATTTTCTCATTTAATCTTCCAAATAATTTTGAGTTA
>NW_012140524.1:8570815-8575755 GCF_000956105.1 Propithecus coquereli | reverse complement strand
GCTCTTGCTCAGGCTGGTTTCGAACTCCTGAGCTCAAACAATCCGCCCGCCTCGGCCTCCCAGAGAGCTAGGATTACAGGCGTAAGCCACTGTGCACGTCCACCACCAGACTTCTTACAGGCAGAATTGGACTTTTTTTCTTCTGTGCAGCCATAGCTCCCAACATCTTTATTATATGCAGAATGTGCTATTACATTGCAATTATTTGGATGCATGATTCCTTCCCCTGGCTGGTGAACTATGCCTTGTTGCTCTTTGTAGTCATTCTGCTTTTTCAGCAAGTGTTGAAAAACGGAGTGGAAAAAAATTCTCTAAGAGAAAAAATATGGATCTTTTTCTTTTTTGTTTTTTGCTATTTGTTTTTATATTGATTAAAGGAAATCATGTATTATAAATTCATACTATCTGTAATATACACAGAAGATCCTATTTATAGTAAAATAAATTACAGATGGCACATATTTTGCTGTGAAATAGACTGAATTCTTTTTGGATACATATAATTTAACTTCTCAGTTATTATAAAAACCTTCATTTGAGATCTGATCTCACTATAATTTCTTTTAATGTATATAGGAAATAAATATGTAGCCCAGTTTTTAAATAACTGTATTTGTATAGAAATATTATAATAGTTATTTATAGGGTTTGGGCCTGTTTGGAATTATTGTTTGTAAATATTTGTTCTTGTCTATAGCAAAAATTTTTCCACAATGCTTTAAGTCCTTTCTACAAGCCTTCGTTAGCTGTATTTGGAAGATCTCCAGGCAGCACAAATTACTAAGAAACAATACAGGACTTCAAAAGCATGTTTATTTGCACTATAATATGGAATTCACTGTCACACTTAGATATTTTGAGGCCTTTACTCTTTCCCATACAATAGGAGGTTTCCTGTAAAAAGTTGTAATAATTCATCATGATTTTCTTCTTTTGCTTCTGAGGATTTTTTAATACTATGCTTTCTAGGTGTTGAAAGCAAGAAGGAAAATGGACTCCAGTACAATTAACTCCTTATGCAGTGCAGTTGTGCTTACCCAGGGCTGCGGATTAAAGTTGATACAGAGATTTTTAAAAATTCCCATGCTGCAACCCACCCCAGAGCTGCCAAATCAGCACTGCTACAGGGGGCCTCTGGGCATCAATAATTTCAAAAGTTGTACAGTGAGTTTGCTACTCACCCATCATTTGGAAGTACCACTGCAGCTATTATGCAAGGGGTATAATCTTTAAGCAACTTGCAATATATTTTATTTTAGAAAATTGTTAGAATTATGAAAAATATGGTTGATGCAATATACTTGCTTTTCACAAATTATATCTCTCCTTTTCAACTGAACTAATTATTCTGCATTTTGATCAGGCTCTTTCTTATTCATAGAAATAACTAAACAACTGACCTAATAGCATAGTTAATTATAATTATGACATCTCATCAATTTGGCAACTGGTCATTTCTAACCAATTACTTTGATTATCTTTTAACAACCAAATATGATTGGCTATTCTGCAATTCAAACTATTTTTCAGTAGGTTTAAAGAAAAAAAAATTCTTGTCTTATTGACTTGGAATTTATTAAAGGAAAATTGTTATCATGATAAATAGTGACAATTATGTATTTATATTGATTTTCAAGTATCCCAAACCTTGTACTATATTCAACCATGTTATATCACATCTAATTTATGTATTTATGATATTTATTATAAACTTCTATAAATCTATTTAATTCCCCCAGTATTTCTTTAATATAGCCTAAAAAAGTAAAAAGATGATTTCCTCCTTGCTGAACAAAACAGACAAAAGTCCAGTTATCAACCCTGATACATTGACATGAATCGCATAAAATATTACATAGTACTTTTTGGAATGGTCACAGAAAGCATTGCTTCATGTAAATTCTCCTCTCACAACTAAAACAAATTTACCCACCTTTACAATCACAGATTTGGCAAAATTTTAGGATAGACAAGGACAATACTTCTGATCTTTGTGTCACAAATGTTTTTGAAGCAACTTTTATTGATGATTTTGGAATCCATTGTATTATATTATTTAGTTAACCTGGTTTCAAAATACACAAGGTCACTGTGTGCTTTTAAATTTTGTTTGGATAATTCCATGGTCTTTTAGGATAGAAGAACCTTACCCCCTCTAGTGGATAAAGGCAAAACACATGGCCATGATGGGTTGAAAAGACAGTCTGGGTTTCCTTAAACCATTATCCTCTTTTAAGCAGTTGATTGATTAATTTCCCGAGATCATACCTCATTCCAAACATATTGTTCTGGAAAAGGTACTATGTTACACATATTTCTTATATTGAGTTGCATTATGGTACTTGGAATTTAACACAATGCAATAAAGGAAATGTAGTTCCTGTCAGGCATCCTGTTTCATAGCAAAAAGAAGGGACTTACAGGACACCATCCTAAAGTGGTTACTTCTGGTGATCAGAGAACCATAAAAGCATGTTCTTTTTAATTAGAGAAGAAAATAGGGCAGAAATCAAACCCAAGAATTTTTCTCAACCAAGAATTTTTCATCATTAGATATACCTGAGATACATTTTTTAAAATTAAGTTACATGAGCCAATTTTGACTCCAGCATCTTTATTTAAATAGAAAGTTGTTTAGAACCCATCATTTACAACTTTCTACAAAATAAGTACATTTATTTTTACTCAAGTAACATAACATATGATATATGTTTATATATGCATCTACACACACACACAAATTTGGGAGCTGACTTATTCTCTGGAATTCATCTATCAGCAAATGGTCCATTAAGTTCTACTCAAATATGGAGATTTAAGGTCATTCAACCCACCATGGTGCTTGGCTTTAACTTCAGATAAGTAGAATAAACAAATCCTCGCTCAGGCATAAACTAGTTTTACTTTCTCTATTTTAAATCATCAAAGCCAAGTTCTCAAAGCTAGTGTCTGATGAGCATCTGTCATTATCCTGTCTACTGCATTTTTCACCAGTGAAGTGATGCTATCCTTGGTTGCCTCATCCCTAATACGCTTTTTAAAAATATGCTGCAAATGGTTTTGAATTACCCTTAATATTTTCCCTTTCATTAGGTCAGATTTGATTGACCTATTTAAATATATTTTCAAATATCTGCAAACAGGACAAATCTGTATTTATACTTATGTATGCACACCCTGAGGCAGCTGACATAAGTGAGGCTTATCTCATTTTCTTGGTAACCTCTATTATAGCCCCTTTATTTTCAGGTACATAGCTGCCATCCAATAGGCAAAAAAGTAGAAGGGGGAAATTTTAAACTCCTCTCATGGAAAAGTAAAATCATCAATCAATCACATAAGTTGAATGCCAAAATAAATCCAGAAATATGTACAAAGCAATTAATACCATCAACTATCATGAGAGGACATGTTAGAAAGAAATTCACAAAATCATTTATACCTTAAAAGAACTTAAAATGTAGTTGGAGAAAATATTAAGATTGCATAAAATAGAAGATTTAACAGCAGGCACAAACACACATATTTTTATAGTTGTTTCTCAATTAACAAGTATTTACGATAAGTTATTGCCTTTGTCTCCTTATTTGAAAAATGAAAATAAGACCCACTTGTATCACAGAATTGTTGGAAGGTTTTGATAAGACAACATATGTTATTAAAACTAAGTGTTTGGCATATAACAAGGAGTCAATAAATACCAGTTCCCTTGATTCTCTTGAAGACCTTATATGGTTGAGAGGTTAGATATTATAAAACTTCATTTTACAATAGAAAATCAGACTCAGAGAAGTTCTAAGAATGGTCAGAAACAATATAAATCTCAAACCTGTAGCTACGTGTGTACACATGTGTGTGTGTATAAACCATTATGAATAAATATATGGAAGTGGAAAAATGAGTGATTGGGTGATGGGCAAACCTTTTTGGAAACAGAAGCCTTAAAATGAGTGGATATACATAAGATGGTAAACATAGATTAGGTTGAGAACAAATTTAATACCAAGCTAAGGAGTTTGGATTTTATCTGAAGCTCAGCAGAGTTAAAGATCTGCTGTAGCACAAATTGTAACTGAGGTATAAGAGCCTGAAGCTAAATTTTAGGAGTCTTTACATTGTACCAAAGGCATGAACATGATCAAAATGATATTATAGTGGCAGTTTTCAGGATGGTTAGAAGGGCAGAAAACACTGAAGGCAGGGAGATAAGTTGTTAATATATCAGAATGAGCTGGAACATAGAGAAGAAGGAAAGAGTTGTAAAAGGAGAATGAAAAAAAAGTAACCACACAAAAACACAAAACACCATGGCCAAAAATGTAGTACGAGGAGTAAGAGTGAGGATTGGAATGCATAGACAAAGGTGACTTTGAGGTTTCAAGGCTTGTGTCTGGTACCATTTACCAAAATAGTGGAGTTGGCTTGATCAAGAAGACGAAATTTTCAATTTTAGGTTTGCTGAAAGTGTACATCTTAACATGTTGAGCAGCTTCTTTGGGAGACTAATTGGATTCTGCCACTGAAACATTTAGTGCATTATATTTTTTAGATGCTAAGGAAAATTTGTTCTCAACCAATGAAATGACTCTAGGGAATCCTGTATTTCCGAAGTCAACTTCCCTTTTTCAAGGCAGTATTTGCACACTTCACCGACTGTGGTTGAGGTTGGACACCTGTGGGTGCCACCAAGGCCAGTTTTAGGCAAAGCTGTAAAATAGCAGCGTCGGATTTGGCAAATATCTTTTCCCTTTTCTGTGTCTCTTTCCTCTCTGTGGGTACTGTCACCAGCTCAATATTCTGCTGCCAGCTGGGGGTTAGCTACTCAAGATGTCCACCACCTAGAAGTGCATTGGCATGTTGAAAGCACTCTATAAATTTCAATTGCAGGAATAAATGAGGTGAGTGAATGAATGAAAGTATTAATGAATGAATAAAATACC
>NW_012140524.1:8556983-8567815 GCF_000956105.1 Propithecus coquereli | reverse complement strand
AAAAAAAAAAAAAGATTTGCATCTTCTTTTTTTCTTATTTCTTCCTTCAAGGGATAGTGTTAACAACTTTTCAGAAATTCTAATAATGTTCCTGGCCAGGATTGGATAGGGTATCGTGACTATTTCATGGATCACAGAATAAAGAAATCTCATGTTTTCCCATGGGACTTCATGCCCGTTTTAAAAACAGTAAAAAAGTGCCTTTTAAATGAGTATAGTATTGAAAGGAACCAATTCCCACCTATAAAAATTAGAACCAAAAAGTTATCATGACTAAACCATGGTTGGTCATTTTGGATGTGGCTTTTCTGCTAGTTCCTGTTCCAAATGGCAGTCTAGTATTTTCTACCCTTGTGCTCAACGGTTTCAGGGAGGATGGGTGTTTTCACAATGTACGCTAAAGGAACTAATTTATTATGCTTAATGCCTTAATTCTAAAAAATCTCAAAACATTAATTCTTCAATCATTGTTATGGTCAAAATTCATAACCCCTGATTAGTAGATATGATGAGTTATATTATTCTTTGCAACTATCGTTCTCATGTATTATAAATTCATGCCAAAAATAAATAAATAAATAAAATCCAGGCCCTTTGCCTTGGAACTTTCCACGCATATCTAAGTGGAATATGCTGTCCTGTCACATTGTTGGGTTGCCTAAATGATTTGCTTTGGCCAATAAAATGGGCATGGACATGATGGATGCCACTTCTGAGCAGAAACTGTGAATGCATTTGGATGGTTCAATTTGGGCTCTTGTATTCCTGTATCTGCCATGAGAACAGCATCTGCAGGTACAGGCAGCTCTTTCAGCCTGGACCCTTTATTCTCAGATGTGAAGATAGATAGAGCAGAACTGAATAGACCTAACCAAGGTCCAGTAGACCCATCGTCAACCGACACACCCATGAGCCAAAAATAAATGTTTGATGTTGCAAGCCACTGAGATTTAGGGTATGTTTGTTACCCCAGTAAAAATGATTTATAGACCATGACTATTTAAAAAAAAAGAACTAGCAACTCAAGTTTGTTTGTAAAAAGAATGGAGAAAGTTGGCATCACAAACTGGGGTAAAGAGGAGAAGAAAACGCAGCCAGATAAAGCTTTGGCATACATTTCAATGGCGTATTCTGCTACTCATCCACGCTGAACATTGGACACTATATTAGTTTTCTATTGCTATTTGAAAATTACCCCCAAACTTAGCAGTTTAAAATATTGAGCACTTATTATGCCACAGTTTCTGTGGATCAGGAATCCAAGTGTGGCTTAGCTGGGTGTCTCTGGCTCTAGGTCTCTCATGAGGCTGCAGTCAAGCTGTCAGCCAGAGCTGTGGTCTTATCTGTGGTCTTAATCTGACTGGCGGAGGAGGGCGAGGATCTAGTTCCAAACTCACTCACACGGTTATTGGCAGGCCTTGGTCTCATGCTACATGGATTTCTCCACGGGGATTACCTTACAACATGGCACAGCAACACCGAACACTCAGAATGGAAGCTGCAGTCTTTTATAATCTAATCTTTAAAGTGATAACTCAGGAGTTTTGTAATATTCATTTCATTAGAAATCAGTCAATAAGTCCAGCCCACATGCAAGGGGAGGGATGTGACTACCAGGTAGCAGGGTCTTCAGGGGCCGTCTCGGAGGCTGCCCATCAGGGACACACACTTGAGCTCTCTGAGCATTGACTTCCCAGCCTGTAAAATGGCATTAGTGTACCTACCTGCTTACCTCACAAAACTCTTACAAGGTCAAATGAGCAAATATATGTAAAAATGCTTTATAAACTGTAAAAGCATTATACAAATAAAAGTTGCTTTTATTAGTCTGGGTCTTCTGAAAAGCAAAAACCCAGATGGGATGAAAGGTATAAGGATTTTATTAGGGGAAACGTTTGGGAGAGGAAATGAGGAGGGAGCTGGGGAGAGAACTGTGAGACATCATTGATAGTGACTGAAGGAGGGGCGGGAAGGAGTGTGGGCTGGACGCTTACTAGACCACCATGCCATCTAAGGAGAGTTTGGCAGGGCTTTGGGAGCATCCTCTAACCAAAGCAGCCCATCAAGAATCCCTCATCTCCCAGGAAAGGGGGTGCCTTGGCATCCCTGCCACACTCTGTCGTCAGCTGGGAGCAGCCCAAGGGAGGCTGGGCCTTGGTGCAAACCCAGTGATAGGTTCTATTTCACATGTAGATCCTGTTGTTGTTTTCTTTCCTTGAGTTCTGTCTTGATGTCATTTCTACTATTTCTAGTTCACCTAGAATACAGGCCATCCTGAAACCTTTGCCCTGCTGGAAACTGCCTATCTTAATGTTTTCTCAGCGCCTTGCTCTGCCTGGTGGAATACCTCACCCTCAGGTGGGACCTCTTTGGGGTTGACTGCTAGACTGTAACACCACCTGCCGACTATTGCCACATCTGCCAGGACAGAACTTCCTTCCTGCACCTGCAATAGGGCCTATTCTCCCAGGGATCAGCTCCATCCCAAGGGTGGTTTTCATTTTAGATCTGGGATCTGGGAACGCTCCCAGGCTACGCCAGCCAATAGTTGCTAATAACAGTTGCAGCCAGAATTCTCATATTTTAATCCTTGCTCTGCCACTGCTATGGTTTGTTGTCTCCACCAAAACCCATGCTGAAATTTTATCCCCAACACGATGTTGTTTGGAGGTGGGCCTGGTGGAAGGTGTTGGATGTCTTTTTATTTATGGTTATGGGGGCAAATCCCTTATGAGTGGCTTAGTGTTGTTCTTGCAATAGTGAGTTAGGGACGCCCCAAAGGTTTTCCTCTCTTCACACATGTACGTTCCCCCTTTGATTTCCTCTGCCATATTGTGAAGTAGCACAAAAACCCTTGCCAGAAGCCAGGGCCATGCCCTTGAACTTCTCAGCCTACAGAACTGTGAGCTAAATAAATCTCTTTTCTTTATAAATTACACAGTCTCAGATATTCTTTTATAGCTACACAAAATGAACCAAACCAAAAAGTGGTTTGAAAACCACTTTCAAACTCTGTGAACTTTGGCAAGTTACTTAAACTCTGTGTCATTGTAAAATGGAAATGACAATAGTAGCTAATCTCATAAAGTGTTTTGTAAAGTGCTAAGACAGGCACATAGCATTATATAAACATTAGTCATTATTATTATTTGTTCTTTTGAAGACTCCCCAGTGTACAAACTAAAATATGCTATGTTGGTTTGAGTCCTATGGTGACTCTTATTGATGACAATCCAGTCTGAAGTTTGGGTAAGAAAATAAATAACTGGATGGGGCAGAGAGAGAGAGAGAGACAACATTTTTTTTTTTTAGGTGCATTGGCGCAACTTCTAAAGGCCTTATTAGTTTAATTCCAGGCTGTTTGTGCTTACATACTAACTATGTTTTGGACTTTGAGGCTAGTAGGCCTAGCTCCTTGTCTATTTTCTCAATCCTACCCGCTGGCTGCGTTACTTCACTGGTGAGATGTCTCACATGGTTTCTGCCTGGGTTCTGCTATCACACTTTTCCTCCTAAAGTCGCATTCCAATTACCAGGTCCTGGAGCTGAGCTTAGCTCAGTCCCAGAGATTGGGGTAGGGCTGGGATTGGGGAACTACAGTGCTCATTTTTCAGTGTTTTTGGGCAATTTGGTCCCTTCTTCATCTGCTTTCACAGTAAGTTTGTTTTCTTAATTGCCTTGTTACTGCCTGAAATAGGACCATCAATAAAGAACAGTGATGTAGGGTTTGGTCTGGAAAAGATGGAGCTACTTTTGCAGGTCCAATTTGTTACTTTTTTTATGTATACATATATTATACCTGCTCCCAAAGGCACTAATTCAGTATTGTATTTAGGTTTCATGAACACTGGATGGAGAGGTTTAATTAAAAACACTTTTCAGAAACAGCCTTGTAGCACAGCACAGAACTTCCATTGCCTCCTTCTCACTCCCAGTTGTACTCCCCCTGCCCCTGCTTTTATCACTTCATTATCTCAAGCCAAAAGTTGATTTGGTCAATTTCCTGTTTGAGTGTAAGCCAGTTCCTTGAAGTTATTTCAGTATTGTGGCACTTAAAACACAAGGTTCCTCTGTTATATTTCCACCATTTTAACACTTCATCTATTGTTTCTTTTTTTCCTAATGACAAGCACCAATGGACATTTTCAAGTCTACCACTTAATATAACCCTATGTGTTTTTGATACCCTAAACTCTGCTAGTCTGTGTTGATAGTGACTAATCCTCAGAACTGTTAAAACATTCTGTGCAAATAGAGGTACATCAGAGGAATTTTTTATATGAAAACTTTATTTAGGGAGCCACTTTCTTTCCTGTATTTGCTTATTCAACCTTTCCCTTTCAACTTGTTTTGAAATACTGTCAAACTACATAAATCAGAGTTTCCTTTTTCAGTTTTATTAATATAACCTGATAAAATGGAACCAAAATTGTTGATTAAACATCCCTCAAGAGTAGCTATCTTTGATATGAAAACACCTAACCTTTTGTTAGCTTCAGAGCTGTAAAGAAAGGTCATTTTGTTCAATCTCTTTGTTTCATATCTGGGGAAACTAAGGGCCAGAAAGGTTATGTGATTTGAACAAGATCCACCCATTTAGTTAGCGAGAGTTTTCTCTCTCAAAACTGGTATTTTTGCTCCACCATACTATCTCCCTCAACTTAAACTACGGCAGTGTCCGTACTGGTCTCTGTAATTCCTTCCTTCATTGGTTTTGTTTTTAAATTCAGGACCCTTGAGACAATTTTTGAAATTAATTTTAAGTATAATTTTCATGCAGTAAAATTAACAAATTTTAAGTGTATACTTTGATAAATTTTGACCAATGTGTGCAATTTTATAAAAATCACAATAATTGAAATGCAACATTTTCGTCATTGCAAAAAGCCCCCTCCTGCCCCTTTGCTGTCAATCCTCTTTCTCTATACTCTGACTCATTGTAGTCACTGTTCTGCTTTCTCTCATTCTTTTTTGCCTTTTCTAGAATTAGAAAAAAAAAATAGTACCTTACAGCATGTAGTTTTATATGTCTATCTTTTTTCCACCCACATTGTATACATCAGTAATTTGTTCATTTTTGTTATTGAGTAATATCCTTTTGGATAAATATACCATAATTTGTTTATCTGTTCTCCATTTGATGAAACTGGTTGGTTCCAGTTTCTAATCATTATGAATAAAGGTGCTATAAAGACTGCATGTACAAGTCTTTGTGTGGTCATATGCTTTCAATTTTCTTTAGTAAAAACTTAAATATGGAATTACTGGGTCATATATTAAGTATATGCTTATCTTTATAAAAAATTGCCTCATTGTTTTTCAAATTGGTTGTACCATTTTACATTCCCACGGACTGTGTATAAGAGTTTCAGTTTCTCCACGTTCATGCCAACACTTGGTATGATCAATCTTTACTAATAATTTAGCCATTTTAATTGGTGTGTAGTAATATTCCACTGTGTTTTTTATTTCCCCAATGAATAATGATATTGAGCATCTTTTCATGTGCATTTTTTCATCTGTGTTCTTTTGGGGGAAATGTCTATTCTAAACTTTTGCCCATTGTAAAAACTTGGGCTATTTACCTTCTCATTATTAAGATTTAAGAATTCTTTCTGTATTCTGGATTTCAGTTCTTTATCTCCTATATGATTTTTAAATGTTTTCTCCCAGTCTGTATTTTGACTTTTCATTTTCTTAACGAAGTCTTCCAAAGAGAACAAAAGATTTTAATTTTGGTGAAATCTAATTTATCAAATTTTCATTTATGGTTTGTGATTTTTGCATCCTAAGATATCTTTGCCTAGCTCAAGGTCACAAAAAAATTTCCCCAATATTTTCTTCTAGAATTTTTGTTTTACATTTATGTCTATGATCCACTTTGTGTGTGGGTTTGAGTATATTTTGAATTGCCGCTCTTCTCATCACAGCACTTCTGTCTACTAATTCTATCATCTACTTCATCTGCTTCCCAGATCAGTCTTTTTTCTCTGATTATGCAACTTCCCAGGCCACAAATACTTCACACCTATATTCCTGAAAGGCTGCTGTAGATGGTTTCTATAAGTCATCAAATTATTCCCCCTTCAAAAAGTTCATCATAATTTGGGAGAGTGTCTACAGCAAGATGATGGAATGGGAGTTTCCAGGTTCACCCGTTCACAGGAACATCAGTTTGAACAACACATCCATATATGAAAATATCTTCACAAGAACTAAGAAATTCAGATGAGCAATGACAGCATATTGGTAAAGAACGAAAACAGGAAAAGATGTATCGAAGAGGAAGGAAGGGCAGTTATATGTTACCACATCAGTTTTCCGCCAACCCAAGCTCACACAGAATGGAAAGAGATACCCTCCATGTTGAGAAAGGAGAGTAAAGTGAGTATCCAAGTTTTACACAAACTATGGTACCAGGCATGACCAAGAGAACCCTAGTGCCAAGCTGGCACCTGTGGCTTCAGGCTCCAGGCCAGCTTCCACAGACCCAGGATCCAGGCCTGCTTCAATGCCAGGCCAGTCCCCACAGCTCCAGGATGGTCCTCATAGAACCAAACCACAAGATCCCCTGCAACTGACAAACCAGGTTGGCCTCTGTAGATCCAGGCACCAGGCCCACTTGCCCACTGACCCAGGTACCAGGTCAGTAAGGCCAAGAATTCCAGCATCAAGCCCACTGGTGGACCCTGACTGCTGGCCCACTGAGAATCTCAGGACAAGATAACTGGTGAAGGGCTTTCTGTGCTGAATCCAGTTTGTAAAGACTGTTAGAGGTGTCTACTTCTTGCAATCTACAAACACTAATGCAAGGCCAAAAAATATAAATAATCAGGGAAACATGATACCACAAAAGTAACAGAATAAAGCACTGGTAACCAACTCAAAAGAAATGCAAGTCTACAAACTGCCTGAAAAATAATTTAAAACAATCATTCAGAGAAGCTCAGTGAGCTATGAGGTAACACAGACAGATGACTAAAGTAAATCAGGAAAACAATACCTAAACAATATGAGAAATTCAACGATGAGATAGAAACCATAAAAATGAATCAAAGAAAAATTCTGGAGCAGTAGAACACAATAACTGAACTGAAAAACTCCATAGAGATCTTAAACATCAGACTCAATCAAGGAGAAGAAAGAATCAGTGATCTCAAAGAGAAGTTATTTGAAATCACTCAGTCAGAGTTAAAAAAAAGAAAAAAGAATGAAAAAGAGAGAAGAAAGCAAATGGGGCTTATGGGATGCCCTCAAGCAAACCAATTTATGCAATTTGGGTGTTTCAGAAAGAGTAGAGAAAGAAAAATGGTAAGAAAGTTTATTTGAAGAAATAATGACAGAAAACTTTCTAAATCTGGAGAAGGAAATGAACATCTAGATCCAAAGAATCCCAAATAGATTAAACATAAAGAGATCTTTATTGATACACATTATAATCAAATTGTCAAAAATCAAAGACAGAATTTTGAAGCAGCAAAAGAAAAGTGATACATCACATACAAGGGAACCCACATGAAAGTATGAGTGGATTTCTCAGCAGAAACTTCGCAAGCCAGGAGAGCCTGGGATGATAAATTTAAAGTACTGAAAGAAAAAAAATTGCCAACCAGGAATACTATGACTGGCGAAGCTGTCCTCCAGAAATCAAGGAAACACAAAAATTTTCCAAGCAAACCAAAGGTGAGGGAGTTCGTCACCAATAGACCAGCCTTACCAGAAATGCTAAAGGGAGTTCTTTGAGTTGAATGAAAAATGCTAACTAACATCATAAAAACAAATGAAAGTATAAAACTCACTGTAAAGATAAGAATGTAGTCAAATTCCAAATACTCTAATACCGCAACTGTGGTACATAAATCACTCTTAACTCTAGAATAAAAATTTAAAGGCAAAAATATCAAAAATAACTACAGCTACAATAATTTGTTAATGGATACACAATATAAAAAGATGCAAATTGTGATATCAATAACAAAATACAGGGAAGGAGAAGTTAAAGCATAGCATTTTTGTATGTTATCAAAGTTAATTTGTTATTAGCTTAAAATATACTGCTAAAACCATGTTTTATGAAGCCTCATGATAACCACAATGAACAAGCCTGTAGTAGATACACAAAAGATAAAAAGAAAGGAATCAAAGCATATCATTCCAAAAAATCATCAAATTACAAAGGAAAATAGCAAGAGAGGAAGAAAGGAACAAAGGAGCCATAAAGCAGTCAGAAAACAATTAACAAAATGGCAATAGTTAAGTTCTTACTATCAATATTTACATTATGTACAAACAGATCAAATTCTCAAATCAAAAGACACGAAGTGGTTGAATAAGTTTAAAAAAACAAGATCCATCTATTATGCTGCCTACGAGAGACTCATTTCAGCTTTAAGGGCACACAGAGGCTGAAAAATGAAGGAATGGAAAAGAGTTAAGTCAAAAACTGTCATAAGAGACATAGAAAATCATTATATAATGATAAAGGGGTCAATTCATCAAGAGGATATAATTATTGGAGAGCACCTAAGTATATGAGCCAACATTAATAAAACTGAAGGAAGAAATAAACAGCAATACAATAATAGTAGGGAACTTCAATACCCCAATTACAACAATGGATAGATTATGCAGACAGAAAATGAATAAGGAAACAGTGAAATTGAACAGCACTATAGATCAAATGAATCTAACAGACATATACAGCACATTCAATCCAACAGCAGAAGACTACATATTCTTTTCAAACACACGTGAAACATTCTCCAGGATAGATCATGTGTTAGGCCACAAAACACATCTTAACAAATTGAAGAAGATTGAAATATAGCAAGTATCTTTTCTAAGGACAATAGTATGAAATTAGCACCAATAACAAAAGGGAATTTTGAAAATTCACAAATATGTAGAAAGTAAACAACACATTCCTATACAGAGAATGGTTTAAGGAAGAAATCAAAAGGGAAATCAAAGAATTACTTGACACAAATGAAGATGGAAACACAATATACCAAAACTTACAGGATGTAGCAAAAACAGTTCTAAGAGGGAAATTTAAGGGATAAAAGCCTACATTGAGAAAAAGAAAGACCTCAAATAAACAACCTAACTTTAAACCTCAAGGAACTAGAAAAATAAAAACAAACTAAGGCCAAAGTTAGCAGAAGGAAGGTGTATTGTTACGATATATATATGGGTTTCAGTTCATGGTTCCTGGCTCATAAGTCCCATAGTCCTTGTTATAATGTTGGGGCAACATAGGCCTCAAGAGCAGGCCTCAGGAGATAGAATCTCTCTGACCTTCTCCTGTCCTCCTTTCATTTTCCCAAGGCAGGACTGTAATCTGATTGTGGATCAAAATACCCTCATTCCAGAGAGGGTCCTGCCTCATACCCTGCAGGAATGAATGCCACACAGAGAGGCCAGGAAAAATCTGAACAGACAGGACATTCTGGTCTTAGACCAGGCACTTTTTTGTCTAATCACATTTCTACATGGTTGTCAATCATGCCTATGTAATGAAGTCTCCATTAAAACCCAAGAGGACTAGGTTTGGAGAGCTTTCAGATAGCTGAACGTGAGGAGGTTCCTGGAGGGTGGTGTGCCCCTTCCCCCATACCTCGCCCTGCACATCTCATCATCTGTTTCCTTTGGAATATCCTTTATAATAAATTCGTAAATGGAAGTAAGTGTTTTCCTGAGTTCTGTGAGCCACTCCAGCAAATTAATCGAACCCAAAGAGGAAAGGGGTTGTGAAAACCCTAACTTGAAGCTGGCTGATCAGATTCTTCAGAAGCCCAGACTTGTGACTGAGGTCTGGGAGTACGGGGGAATCTTGGGGACCGAGCCCTTACTCTGTGGGATCTGACATTGTCTCTAGGTAGACAATGTTGGAATTGACTTAGAGTACACCCAGCTGGTATCTTCTGCTTGAGTGTGGTGGAAAAACTCCACATTTGACCACACAAGTCCCTTCTGTGTTGATTGATGTGGAATTTAGAGGAAAGCATGGTTTGGGGGGTGTTTTTCCCAAAGCAGAAGGAAATAAAGATCAGAGCAGAAATAAATAAAATGGAGACTAGAAAAACAATAGAAAAGATCAGTAAAACTAAGAATTGGGTTTTGGAAATGATAGACAAAGTTTAAAAACCTTTAGTTAGACTAAGAAAAAAAGAGTGAAGACTCAAATAAATAAAGTTATAAATGAAAGAGGAGACATTACAACTGATACACAGAAATACAAAGGATAAGAGACTGCTATGAACAATTATACACCAACAAACTGAATTACCTAGAAGAAATAGACAAATTCCTAGAAACATACTATCTACCAAGAATGAATCATGAAGAAATAGAAAATCTGAACAGACCAATAATGAGTAAAGAGATTAAATCAGTAATCCAAAACCTCATGGCAAAGAAAAATCCAGGACCTGATGGCTGCACTAATGAATTCTAGCAAACATTTAAAGAAATAATGCCAGTCCTTCTCAAACTCTTTCAAAAAATTGAAGAAAAGGAAGCACTTCCAAACTCATTTTATGAGACTGGCAATAACCTGATATCAAAGCCAGACAATGACACTACAAAAGGTAATAGCAGGCCAATATTGCTCATTAACATAGGTACAAAAATCCTCAAGAAAATACTAACAAATCAAATGCCACAGCACACTGAAAGGATCATACACCATGATCAAATGGAATTTATCCATGGGATGCAAAAATGGTTCAACATATCCAAATCAATATGATGTACCACATTAACAGAATGAGGAAAAAAATGATATGATCATCTTAATAGATGCAGAAGGAGCATTAGCTGATACAACTCAA
>NW_012140524.1:8551430-8552863 GCF_000956105.1 Propithecus coquereli | reverse complement strand
AACCTGATTGAATTTGCAGAGCTATACATTTACATATATTTTTCTAGAACATTATCATAGTAAGTAAAACTACCTGGATCAGCCTCAACAGATGTTGTCTCTTTTAAACAGAGACACTTGAACTCAGGGTTCATGTTCTTTTATGTTCTCCTCTGACTGTCACTTCCAAGCACTTTGAAAGTATTCAGTAAATATTACTAGACTAATCTCCCTTGAGGCATACAGATCATAAGCATAGATTCTTACCAAAACTGGAGAAAATGGAGAATAACTATTCCTAAACTTCAATATTCATACACAATATTCATACACAATATTCATACATATTTTTCTGTCTCTCCATCAGAATTATTTACATGCAGGCAATTCTATCTAAAAATAATGGATGTTCCTAAAACATGATTCTAATATTAATACAACTTCCCTTCCAGGGAAAGTGAGCTCCAGGCTCTGCAGCTGAGTGAGGGGAAATTCTTGTCATTTGAATGATTAAGAATTAATATTCTTGACCTAACTGGCCCTTAGCCAATATAATTATTTAAGGCAAGATTGTATCCCTTCTTTCACATTAGTTTTATTGTGTGCCAAGGGGAAATAACATTACTCTAAACTCATCAGCACTTTGTCTTCTAAAATAGTGAAACCATGTCAGAATCAAAATTTCCCAATATAATGAAAATAATACAGACAATAATATCAGATTTGTATATACATAGATATAAATAATCACCATCCCCAAAAAGCCACTATCAATCAGTTAGGTTAGCACTGATATGTTCAAATGTTGAAATTTAGCAGCCCATGGACCTATGGCACTAAATCCATATAGCACCCCCAGAAGTTGTTTAGTATTATTGTCCCAAGTTAGGCTGCAAAAAAGACAGAGGGATTAATCAAGCCCTATATTGGACAAGACTAGAGCATGAATTAAAAGGCTCCTAACTGTAAATCCATGAGGAGCACTTACTAGCGGAAGGTCATGCTGCTGGTCACACAGTTCCATTACTCACTTTAAACTGTAAACTAACTAGACGATGGTAAGTCAGGTTGATTTCCTTTCCCTTCTCCTCTGGCATCCCGGGGGGCTTCTCAATTCAAAGAAACTCCAGGAGAAACAGGCCGCTTACTGTGAATAATCTGAAACAATCTATAAGTTCAAAAGCAGTTGAAATTCCTAGAAGAGATTGAATGTTATAAGAATAAACGGGTTAGTATTTTAAAGACAAAACTGCCCTTGTTTAATATCAAGAGAGTATTAGCGGGACACAGGTTTGACAGTAACTTTCATTATTTATGTAGCTGTCTATATTCACTCTACGCTTCAGGAAATGGAGTCTGTGCATTCAGAGTCCAAGTAAATTTTAAAACAGAGGTTTTTTTCTTTCCTTTATGTCTTTCTTTTCTTTTTCTTTCTTTCTTTTTTTTTTTTTTTT
>NW_012140524.1:8550089-8551380 GCF_000956105.1 Propithecus coquereli | reverse complement strand
TGATCCAAAATTCTTTATAATAATTTTATTATAGAATAGGTTTTGCATCAAATGATTTTGCTCAACTATAGCCTAATGTAAGTGTTTCGAGCACATTTAAGGTAGGCTAGGCTAAGCTATGATGTTCAGTAGGTTAGGTGTATTAAAAGCATTTTCAAGTTATGTTATTTCCAACTTAAGACAGGTTTATTAGGACTTAACCCCATCATAAGTCGAGGAGCATCTATATATGAAAGACTGCTCAAAATCACTAATAATCAGGAAAATGCAAACCAAAACCACAATGACATAACACCTCATACTTGTTAGAATGGCTATCATCAGAAAGACAAAAGATAAGTGTTGAGTAGGCTGTAGAGAAAAGGGAACTCTTGTACACTGTTGGTAAGATTGTAAATTAGTATAGCCTTTATGAAAAACAGTATGGAGTTTTTTCAAAAAATTAAAAATAAAACTACCATAGAATCTAGCAATCCCATTTGTGGATCTATATCCAAAGAAATGAAATCAGGACCTCGTTTACTGAAGCATGATTCACAATAGCCAAGATATGGAATCAACCTAAGCGTCCAGTGATAGATGAATAGACAAAAAAATGTGGCATATATACACAATGGAATACTATTCAGTCTTAAAAAAGAAGGAAATCCTATCATTTGTTCATTTGACAACATGGATAAACCTGGAAGATATTTTACTAATTGAAATTAACAGGCACAGAAAGACAAATACTGCATGATCTCACTTTACGTGAAACCTGAAAAACTCATAAAACTCATAGAAGCAGTGAGTAGATGGGTGGTTGCCATGAATGGGGGGTAGAGAAAATGGCGAGATATTGGTCAAAGGGTACTAAATTTCAGTTTCGGTTACGTAGGAAAAATAAGTTCTGGTGATCTAATGTTGAGCATGGTGACGATAGTTAATAACACTGTATTGTGTACTTGAAATCTGCTAAGAAAGTAGATCTTAAAGTATGTGTTGTCCTCACCACACACACACACACACACACACACACACACACACACACACAAATGGTAACTATGTGAGGTGATGGATATATTAATTAGCTTCATAGTGGTAAACATTTCAGGATGTATATCAAATTATCACACTGTACATCCTAAATATATACAAGTTTTAGTTGTCACTTATATCTCAATAAATCTAGGGAGAAAAGGATTTTATTTGGACAATCGAAGGAATTTGAAAATGGACTGTATATTAAATAATTATACTTTTCAATGTTACATTTCCCAAATATGATAATTTGTCCTTGTTTTTGGAAAGT
>NW_012140524.1:8544458-8547306 GCF_000956105.1 Propithecus coquereli | reverse complement strand
GCATTCAGAGTCCAAGTAAATTTTAAAACAGAGGTTTTTTTCTTTCCTTTATGTCTTTCTTTTCTTTTTCTTTCTTTCTTTTTTTTTTTTTTTTAAGATTAACAATAGCAGCATCTGTAAGTTGTTTTCTACTTATGCCAGAATAAGGACAAATACATGAAATGCTTTCTTAGAACACTTAGACAAATTCAATCTATTGCTCCAAGGAGGAGAGATTATGTGTATTAAGACATGTTTCTTAAATGCAAAAGCAGAGAACTTGCAAGGTATCAGAAATAAGTTGTACATGATGGCTGTAGGGAAAGAAAAGGGAATTGTTTTTGCGCTCAACTATTACAACTTAAAAATTTTATTTCCAGTATACCGTCTTTTAAAAAATGGAGACTATACTTTGCTGAGCCTCAAGTCTACTTCCAACAATAGATGTGAAAGACAATTGCATGTTTGAAAATTTTTTCAAAAAACTTTAGCTTCCAGGAACACCACCAAAATTTTACCCTCACAAGAATTAACATCTTTGAATACATATCATCATTGGAAGAGAGAAAGGAGGAAAAATGTCACATTCTATATTTATTTTCAAATTTGTATGATGGAAATACTGTTTCTCAAGACAACACATGGAACTCAAAAAAAGTTACATGCAAATGGAAGCCAAATCAGAGAAATATGTCAGATTTAATTCATTTCAATTCTAATATATATTGAGATCTTTCCTTTGTATATTTTCCATTGTTAGTGGAATGGAAAGTAAAAAACAATTCCTTCTCCTATAAAGGAGTTTATAATCTCATTGAAGTAAATGGTAACAATAAATCAAAATGCTTATTTTACAGAAATTTATACAAAGTATTTAGGAATACAAAGGAGAGATTTTCCAACTAACTGGCTGTATCAGAGAAAGCTTTAAGAACTGAGCAGTAATTTAGAGGACACATGGGATTTCAATAAGCAAAAATAACAAAGGGGGCGTGAGCAGAGGGAGAAGGAGCAAGTGACCAATGGGAAAAATTTGTTTGGAAACAGGATGGAGTCCATCCAATTTGGTTGCCATAGGATAGAGAGAATAAATGTGAAGAAATAATTATAAAAGTAGTTTGGGATGAAATCTGGCTTTGAATGGTTCTCTGGAAACCATTTTAGTAGCTTGTTTCTAGTCTGAGTTCCATAGTGAATAATTACATGGCCTTCAGCAAATTGCTTAATGTTCTACCTCAAGCCATTTTTTAAAAAACTTTAAGAGTTTTTTACATTGCTTGTTGAAAAATTACAAAACACAGAAAATTATAAATAAAAAAAATCTCAGCAATGGATGATTTATGAAAATGCTCACTTCATAGCACTATTATGAATGATATCAATGAGCTATTCCATGTTTTTTTTTACAGTTTGCTAATTTGCTAGAAAAAGTTTTTATCTCAAATTTGCTTTTTTAAAAAAGTGACTTTATTTTTTAGAGCACTTTTAAAGTCACAGCAAAATTGATCAGAAAGTACAGAGTTCCCATACACTCTTTGCCAACCCGTATGCACAACCTACCCAAGTATCAACATCCCCCACCACAGTGGGACATTCGTTACATTTGATGAATGTACATTGACACATCATTATCACCCAGAGTCCATGGTTTACATTAAGGTTCATTGTTGTTGTTGTACAGTCTTTGGGTTTTCACAAATGTATAATGACATGTATCCACCATTATAGTATTCTGCAGAATAGTTTCACTGCCCTTAAAATCCTCTGTGCTCTGCCTATTTATCCCTTCCTCCCCAAGAACTACTGATCTTTTTACTGTCTCCATAGTTCACTTTTTCCAGCATGTCATATAGTTGGAAGTATACAGTATGTAGCCTTTCATACTGGCTTCTCTCACTTAGTAATATGCATCTAAGGCTCCTCCATGTCTTTTCCATGGCTTGATAGCTCATTTCTTTTTAGCACAGGATAAGATTCTGTTGTCTGGATGTACCACAGTTTATTTATCCATTCACCAACTGAAGGACACCTTGGTTGCTTCCAAGTGTTGGCAATTATGAATAAAGCTGCTATAAACATCCATGTGCAGGTTTTTATGTGGACATAAGTTTTTAACTTATTTGGGTGAATACCAAGGAGTGCAATTGCTGGATTGTATGGTAAGACTATGTTTAGTTTTGTAAGAAACTGGCAAACTGTCTTCCCAAGCAGCTACATTCTAACCAGCAATGAATGAGAGTTTCTGTTGCTCTATGTCCACCCCAGCATTTGGTGTTGTCAGAGTTTGGATTTTGGCTATTCTAATAGGTGTGTAGTGGTATTTCATTATTGTTTTAAATTGCAAGTCCCCAGTGAGGTATAGAGTAGAACATCTTTTTATATGTTTATTTGTCATCTGTATATCTTCTTTGGTGAGGTGTCTGTTCAGGTCTTTTGCCTATTTTTTAATTTGTTTGCTATTTAATAGTTTCCTTATTGTTGAATTTTAAGGGTTCTTTGTATATTTTTAGATAACAGTCCTTTATCAAATCTGTCTTTTGCAAATATTTTCTTCTACTTTGTGGTTTGTCTTCTCATTCTCTTAACATGTCTTTTGCAGAGCAGGAGTTTTAAATTTTAATGAAGTCCAACTATCGTTTCTTTCATGAATTGCTTCTTTGGTGTTGTATTTAAAAAGTCATTGCCATATCCAATACAAATGGTAATCTAGATTTTCTCCTACATTATCTTCTAGAAGTTTTACATATTTGCATTTTACGTTTAGGCATATGATCCATTTTTGAGTTAATTTTTTTTGTGAAGATGTAAGGTAATCTTTTTATTTCTTCTTCCTCCCCCTCCTCCTCTTCTTCTTCTTCTTCTTCTTCTT
>NW_012140524.1:8540781-8543753 GCF_000956105.1 Propithecus coquereli | reverse complement strand
TTAAGTATTTCATTTTTATGAATGCTAATGTAAATGATAATGGATTTTTAATTTCATATTCCATTTGTTTATTGCTGGTATATAAGAAAGCAATTGACTTTTGTATATTGACCTTATATCAACCTTGCTACAACCTTGCTATAATCACTTATTAGTTCCAGGATTTTGGTGTTGTTGATTCTTTCAAATTTTCTAAATGGACAATCATGTCATCTACAAACAGTTTTATGTCTTCCTTCCCAATCTGTATTCCTTTTATTTTCTTTTCTTGTTTTATTGCCATTTTTACCACACAGTTTGTAACACCTAATGAAATGATATGGGAAATGACTTCTAAAATAACAAAGTGGAGAACTTTTTATGTCAGGGTAGCAAATTACTAAGTTATTTCATCTCCCTTTTTTAACTTCACATCAAAGTATTTAGGAAGGCATACAAAACCACACAAAATCATGGCAACTCTGAACACTAGGATTATTGACTTTTTAGTGACTAATATATTAGTAGTAGACCAAAAATTAATGTACTGAACTAAGTAATTTTTAATAACTAGTGAGATTCCATACAAAATTACCATTAACCACAGTGAACTCTGAAATAGCTGAGCCAAACCAGAAGGTAGAAAGAGACTTTGCTCAATCCCCTGCTCACCCAACCCCACCATAAAATGGAGCTTGACAATGAGACAACCACCTCCCCTATTCCCCACTCCACCCATCTCTTAGGACTGATTTCTGAAGTAGCCACTCTCTTTCCCGTCAGCAATCCTTTTCTTACATTTGCTTGAAATCTGCAATTACCAGTATTACAGCTCAGCCCAGCAGGGGAGAAGGGCAGTATGGCATTGCATTACGGAAAATGAAGTTGTCAGAGGCAGGTGGTGTCCTGGAAGCACCAGGTTTTATATTTACTTTTTATTCTTCTGGTGAAAAATGATGACAAGTGCTTCATGCTATCCTGAAATAAGTTTTCTCCGCATACTATGCTATGAGGCAGTAGGAGTAGGAGATGTCTTCCTGTCCAGCAGAGCCATATTTGTGCATTTCTGTTACATATTTTTAAAAAACTAAGTAGGGGCAGAGCACAAGGACTGTGTCCCTGTTTAAGATCTGAGAAGATTCTAGCAGCCCCCAAATGGAGAATGAGGCATACTTAGGTAAATCTGCATGCCTTGTGCGTTGGCAAATAGCATGCCTGGGTCACTCCCCATTTCTGAGAAAAAAATAAATGGGGATTGGAAAGAAAGTCAATGAGGAGCTTATAGAGTACTTAATTCTTGCAGAATTGTGACAAATGCACTCAACTTGTCTCTTCCCTTTTGTTGGGGGAAAAAAAAACACAAAAAGAATCATGAATGGCGCCATAATGATCATTCGTTACTTCATTAACTTCTGATGCAAGTTGCCATATTGATGGGAATTATTTTTAGGAAGACAAAAGTTGATGTTTAGCCAGAGGCTTCCCCTTAATTTGGATGTGCTCATTTGTATGACACTTAACCTTTCTTGAGTGCACTGGAAGCACATTTCCCACAGCATGCTATCCCAGAAGTTCAGTATCCTCCAGAATGGCTGTCTATAGATCTGGCTGCATTAACTCAGAAATGAACTCTACTCTCAGGTATCCAAAATGAAGTTCTATCATGTAGATAAATAGTGAGCTAAATGTGTAAAAGCCCATCATTCAAGTAATATCAATATTTCTCAACTAAGTGCCCTTTTCTGCACTGTAGGCAACCTTGATAAAAGCATTTTTTTTTCATTTGAAAGTAAGAAAATTTAGATATGACTCTCTGACATTAGATGCTGTACATTATGCTCCCTCCCCAAGGAGGTATATATACCAGCATATATGCAGAGAACAATGTTCTAAACCATTTTGTTTTCTATTTAGGAGATATATTATACTTATTAAGAACAAACATGTGAAGTCATTCTTAGTCAAATGAGGAAGTTTCATAATCTTAATAAGCTCATCCCAGATGCAGTTTTAGAAAAACACATGGCCCTTCTCAAATCCTATGTCTGCATTTAATTTTGGAAGGTGAGAAGGTCAGGAAAATCTAGGTCATACACAATAGTTGCTGATATAGCTACGTTTTGTGTTAAATGATAGCACTGTTATAATTTTCTTGCCTGTACTGCCCACCTTCTTTCTGTATATCTGTTCCATGCTTCCCCTCCATGGTTTCTTTCATTGTGCACCCATGGTTCCCCCCACAATATTTTCTGCATGCATTTTTATCTTTTTGTTTTGTTTTTGCTTGTTTGTATTGTTTGTTTGCTCTTCTCTTTCCAATGTCTCCATATGCATGTGGCAAAGCATATATATGTGTGTGTTAATATATGTATATATGTATATGTGCATCTGTAAATCTTTGTCTATTTAAAAAATATGTATGCATGTGTGTGGTTGGGTATGGCATATAGTACGTAGATATTAGGCTTTGTAAGAATACTTGGGGACCAGAATAATTGTAGCTATTATCTGAGTCCATGATGGATTTAAAATGTATGATATGATGGAACGAGTCATCGTGGAATTTTCTCCTTTTCCATTGCCTTTTAAAGCACAGAGTAAGAAATCTTTTTATGTGCCAAACTTTGGCAGAATGTTGAAGCAGTATGACCATAGTTGTTCACAGTTTCATGTAAGAAGACTTCCTATATAGTTTTCCTATTCAACAACTTTAAGAAAAAGATCAGTGATCAAACACACAATCTATTTGTTATGAAATGGTTAATTCATTTAGATATTCCCACAGACTTAATATGTCATAAATATTTGGGACGTTACATTGGTGATATCATTTTTCCAGATATTTAAAACTGCCCAGATGGAGCAACAGTGTGAAGATGATTCTGCTATGCTTTCAGGAATCACTTCTGCTTCTACTGAAAATGTTTTTGCTATTTTAAGTGATCTTGAGGCAAGTGACAAATATTTTTCTTGACCTTATGAGGAAACTGTTC
>NW_012140524.1:8538361-8540136 GCF_000956105.1 Propithecus coquereli | reverse complement strand
GGGCATAAAAATAACCACTGGTTTAGTTACATAAAAATGTCAAATGTTTACATACTCCAACACCATTATTCAAGGAAAAAGACAAATAACAGATTAGGCAAACATCATAGAACTATATAACCCATAAAAGATTAAAATTCACAATCAATAATAAAAAGACAGTGCTATAAAAAGGGAAAAGAATATGTATAAGCAAATCACAACACATGTATGAATGTACTGAAAAAATCATGTATTTACATAATAACAAAACCAAACAATAATTAATTAGTGAAATTCAAGTAAACAAATACACACACGTATTTTCAATCGGAGTGTCAGAAATTTTAAGTGTTATGCTTTGTAGTATTGATGAAGATAGTTACAGACACTGATATACATACAGTGCAGGTAAATTGCTATAGCATTTTGGTGGTATTTTAAAAATCTAAATATTCTACTTTAAAATTTATCTTACAAAAATATATTTACATGTACTCGGATATGAATGTGCAAAGGTATTCATTTCAACATGGCTTATAGTAGTGAAAAACAACAAACTACACAAGCAAGTATTCATATTAAGAGGAATGATTAAGTGGATTATGGTATATCTATAATATGAAATACAATGTATCAGAAAGAAGGAAGATATTTATATTCTGACATTTAGCAATCTCCTAGACATAATAGTAAGTGAAAAAAACTAAATTACATAATAATGTAATTTCATTTATGCATATAAAGTCTATAAAAAGGATATATCCCAGTGTTAGTAGCAGTTCCCCCTTGGGAAGGAAAATGAGAAATGGTAGGGCTAGAAAGAGGTGATTTGGAACAGGAGTGATGAAGTTCTTTCATTTTTAGTCCAAATACTTCTGTGTATTTTTTTGCAATATGCATGTATTTTCATCACTTATTTAAATTTGAAACAATGCATTTGTTGCCAAAATCCAAAATCTGATGAACAGTCTTATCACTGTCATGTTTTACCAACTGCTTATGTTCCAGTCTATACTAGAAAAGTTACACTCACATTGAAGTTTAACTAAATACCAAAAAGATTTTCCAAATTGTAGTTTAGTCATATAACTCCTAGAGCAGCAGTCCCCCACCTTTTTGGCACCAGAGACCAGTTTCATGAAAGACAACTTTTCCACAGATTGGGGTTGGGGGGATGGCTTAGGGATGATTCAAGCTCATTATATTTATTGTTCACTTTATTTCTATTATTATTACATTGTAATATGTAATGAAATAATTATACAACTTATCATAATGCAGAATCTAACACCATCACTGATCTGACAGGAGGCAGAGCTCAGGCAATGATGCGAGTGCTGGGGAGCAGCTGTAAATAGAGATGAAGCTTCACTTCCTCACCTGCCGCTCACCTCCTGCTGTACAGCCTGGTTCCTAATAGGCCATGGACCGGTACTGGTCTGTGGCCCAGGGCTTGGGGACCGCAGCCCTAAAGCATTAAAAGTCTAATTTTGTTACCATCACCAAATCTTGGAATCACAGACAGTGGAAACAATGCCTAATGTTATTTTTCAGTTTCAGACAAGATGCTGTATTATGTCATTAATATCCAATTATCATTTTCTGTACAATTAAGAATTACTCCATTGTTCCGTTCAAAAAGTTTTTCACTTTCTATAGAAATTACAATTGTTAAGATGTTAAGGAGCTTCCTTTATCTGTCTTCACCTAACAGATTTAAAATTGTCTCTATTGTTTGAGGTTTAACAGGTGTGATCTCTCCTTATATACAGCTCATTTGTCAAGGTTTAAAA
>NW_012140524.1:8487106-8537066 GCF_000956105.1 Propithecus coquereli | reverse complement strand
TAGTACAACCTCTGCCTATTTAAATAGAGTTTTCATCTAAGTCAGAGCTGGGCCTAGAGAATCAGGAGGAAGGCAAATCTCCTGAAGTTCAAAATCAATTTGGTTGCTATTAACAGCCTTGCTCTTGTACCAGTTTCAGCACTCAGTGCTGAAGCTCAGAGCTTTTTTTTTTTTTTTTTTTGTCTGTAGCCACTCATTTTGTCCCAGAGTATGTTGAGGGTCCCAAAGAAATGACCCAGAATCAAGTGCTGGGGAGGTACTGAACTTTAATAGCCTGAGACTAAACACAAACTTGAAAGTAAATTTCATCATTAAAGCTAGAAGAAATGACAATAGGATTCCTGCTTCTTTTAAGAGCCAACACCAGAACACCCACTGGCAGTGAACACCGGGTATTGAAGATTTTTTCCCTTTTAACAAAGGTCATCTTCTTTATCCAACTGCCTTTTTGTGTGGTAAGACAAAAATCGACTCAGCTTACACAAGATTTACCCTACGTTTCTCTTGAATAATAGAGTTTAATGTACGCAATAGAAGCCTCACTTGCCATTTCTGAAAGAAATTAGTGTTTATGATTTTGAAGCTGTTCTGATTTCACTAATAATAAATAGAATATTGAACATGTTTGGCACTTTATGCTACATTTCACCAAGAGTTAGAAAGTTTATTTTCATGAATTGCCAGATCTCAAGTTTATTATAACCATGAAGTCGTTATTATGTACATACTTGAATAACATAAACTGAGGAGCTAGAAATTTGACTTTCTGACATCACAGAAGAACAACCAAAAATTTGAAAACAAAACTCTCAGTTTTAGGGACTTCAGTCAACAATAATGAGTGACTAGTTGGAAAAGAAAAGCTACACAAAAATAATGATAGAAGTAATAGAATTGGTGTTATTTGGTTGAGAAAATGCTTTTTTGGTGTGCTGATAACCATGCGGGATCCATTTGTACTAAGGTCTGAGATATTGCTGGAAAACTACAAAGAATTTTCTGACCAGAGGGATGGAAAAATATATTTAAAAGATATTTTAACTTAGAGGATAGGAAGTTATCCATCCAATTTGGCATCACTTTGCACCAATTCAGTCCAGAAGCATGGATTAACTTCAGTCTCCTATGTTGTGAATCATTTGTTCCATTGTATCCTTCAAGTTCTAGTAGGCAGGCTTTCTTAGTTAATTACGAATAACCCCTTATTTTCACCCCCAACCTAGACACAAAGATTGTATGTTGCAGTTAGATGCTAAGAGGTACCCAGTTACCACTCTGCTATTAATACATTATTGATGGGAATATGAATCTAGAATAATCCTTCAGAAGTAATTTTGCAACAAGAACAACAACCATAACACCAATAGAGCTCTTACCAAGCACTAGGAAATTTGCTACGCATTACTTTTATTTCCACATATAACCTTAAAAACCATCCTATAGGTTAATGCTAGAATTTTTTAAATCCTTTACATATGAGGAAACTGAGACTCAGTGGAATTGATTGTTTTTCCCAAAGTTGCATAACTAGCAGGTGGGAAAAGTGGGATTTGAACTCATGTGTGTCAGGCTTTAATATCTGTGCTCTTAACCTCTCAACATAGATCAAGATTTAAGCAGCTAACATCTCTTGACTCAGAAATTCTGCTTCTGGGACTCTATTCTAACAAGATAATCTTTAGTACTTGTGATGGAATAAAATTTCTGAATATTGCAGGGTTCTTAGATTTTTTTCCCCTGTTGTAAAGAGAATTCTGTCATTCACAGTTCACTCTCTGGCCCCAACCTCTAAGACGAGTCTATTTTGGCCAGACTGCTTATATTATGCAGAATCTGAGCAGAGCAGGAGAGGTCAAGAACTGGAGGTTGGCAGGAACATGGAGAGGAGAAAGAGACTGGCCAAGAGCAAAAGCCACGTGATGGGCAGGACGTGTACATAAAGGAGAGATTTGGAGGGCCTGAAAGTTTTGGGGGAATATTAGCTAAAGGAAGTCTGGAGAATTTAGGGTTTGAGAACTAGGGAGGAGAGTGATATGAAAGTGTGAGGAGGGACATGAATTGATCCTTTTTAATGTCCTTTAAGACTCTGATTCTTAAAGCATAAGCATCGACTGGGCATATGTTAGAAATACAAATTCCCAGGACTCATCCCAGATCGACTGAATTATAGTCTAAATGTGCACAGCTCTGGGACTAAGCTACGTGTGAGTCACAACTTCAATAGGGTTATAGACCTAATATTTTCTACAAGTGAGTCCTATCATCAGTTAAAAATCAAATATCTGATTGTATGTGAATGATTAGGTAAATAATGCTATACCCATTCAAAAAAATAAAATAGAACCATTAAAACATGTTTTGGTCATATTTTAAGAGGAAAAAAGCAGAGTATAAAATTATATGTGCAATATATATACATATAAATATGTTCATTTCTGAGTTATAGAAACTCAGCAGAGAAAAAGATCCCAGGTAAACATATCAAAATATTAACTATAGTTACCTTTAGATAATTGAAATAAGGGTTGTTTTCTCCACTTCCATTTCTTCCTATATTTATTTCTGAGTTTCTTGCACGTTCTATAATGAGCATGCACTAATTGATAAAAAAATATGTGATAAGCTTTGTTTCTATATTAAGGAGTTGCACAAACACTCCCTAGAAAAATACTTTCTCCTGGTTGACTTTAAGCAGGGACTGAAAGGCTCAAATTGAAATAGACCAAAGCTTCTGACTGAAGAGGGTTGTCAGGAATTTCCCAGGAAATGCTGGGATGCCGCCTTCCCTTAGGATTTGCTTATAATCAGAATGCCATATTGCATCAGTTAGGACTGGGTTCAGCTGCACATAACAGAAAACCCCAAATAGCAGTGATTTAAATGAATTAGCTTATTACTCTCTCATATAAAAGAAATAGAAAGGCAGGTAATTTCTAAACCCCTTGCTTAGAAATACCACAAAACGATTCAATTCTAATAATGTATCATTGGCTAGAATTTAACCCATAGCTGCATTTAGGTACAAAGAGGTCGAAAAATGTAGTCTGGTAGCTGGATACATTGTCCTCCTTGAAAGACTTGAGCTCTGTTACTAAGAAATACAGGGAGAATAGACACTGGGTAGCATCTAGCTACCCATCTCTACCCATCTCTACCAAAAGTACACTGAAGAAAGAAATGTAAAGAAATAATCTGTCTGAAGAGTATGTAAAGAAATAATCAACAGCTAACTTCATTTATTCCTTTGCACTACCCCTGCAGTGAAGAACAGTAGAAGTGTAATGGACAGGGGATCCCTGTGCTTATCAGTAAGCCCTCTACCAAAATGAAATGAAATTTAACTTGAAAAATTAATTTAGCTGAACAAGTTATTACTTGGTGCAAATTTTGTAATTCCAGATGTAGGTAAACAATTTTTATACATACAAATTTAACTCTAAAGTTTCTTCCTCTATATCCCCTGTGATCCGTATTTCATGTCCAAATCCCCTTTCATGTCATTTGCTTTTGTCATCCTACACAAAAGCAAATAATCCATTTTGTAGGTACCAGCACTAGTCAGGATAAGACAGATGGTCTCAGTTCCAAGAGTCATATTTGCATCTTAAGGTATGTGCAAGTCAGAGAACAACAGAGGACAGGGAGAGACCCTAGAGATGGGAGGGTCACCTTTCCCTCAAGTGCATATAACCTTGGTGGCTGCATGCAAGCTAGCTAGCTAAATGCTCTACAATTCTTGAGCTTCTTAGATACTTCTGGAAATTTTCATATTTCCCAAAACCTCTCTAGGAATTCCTAGGGTCATGACCTCAATTTTGAATAAGACGACAGTAGTCATTATTCTAAACAGAACTCTCGTAGCCTATCTTTCACCTAGTTAGTCATTTAATTATAAAGATTAAACTACAAAGAAGAAATCTAGGTGGAACAATGGTTGTGACAGTTATTAATAAGTTATCGGTTTTTGAGAAGATACTATCACCTAGCTAAAACCCAATATAAAGGGTAGTACTCAAGAGAATATTCTCCTCAGAAAATGGAGTAAATGAATTCAATGACTACTCTAAAATATCATTTCAGACATCAGTGTCTCCCTCACACACATACACACACACCCTAAAATGAAGGGATAGGCTACTCAAAGGAGATATAAGGAATTTTCTAGTAGATTGGGGAGAATGTGTTTTCAAGGGGATGAGGTGAGATGAGATTGCATCATGCACAAAAATATTATTCAGTAGTTTTATGTTATATAAAATTCATCAACTCGCGAGTTTTAGGAATTTTAGTTTCCTTGATATCATCGAAATTACTTCAGAAAATAATATCAAGAATCAGAAAATAGGTAAATGATACTTTTAGCTGGTAACATCTGCATATGCAGGTCTGTTTCCTCAGTAAGCTTCTTAATGCTTTTGCCAATTGTATTGAAAATGATTCTAGCAAAAAATTTCCACAAACTCTTCTTGGCATACCATTCCACAGTCAAATCAGAAAATTTATCTGAGATTAAAGTAAGAGTTTTCATACCATATACAAAAATTAACTCAAAGTGGATTATAGACCTCAGTGTAAAATCTGAATCCATAAAACAGCAAAAAGAAATATAGGAGAAGACCTTTGTGATCTTAGATTAGGCAAACATTTCTTAGATATGACATCAAAAGCACAATCCATAAAAAAACCCAAATTGATAAATTGGACTATATCAAAATCAAAAACATCTGTTCATTGAAAGATGCTGTTAACAGAATGAAAAAACAAGGCAGAAACTAGGAGAAAATATTTGCAAAACATATATCTGATAAAGGACTTGTACTTGAAATATATAAAGAATTGATACATCAATAATAAGAAAACAATAACAACAAAAATAAAAATAGACAAAAGATTTAAATATACATGTCACCAAAGAAGATATACAGATGGCAAATAAGCAGAAGAAATGACATTTGTATTATTAACTCTTAAAGACACATCAGTTAAAGTCACAATGAGATCCTATTACATACCTATTACAATGGCTAAAATTAAAAAGACTGACTATACCAAGTGTTGGAGAGGATACTGAGGAATCATAATTCTTATAATGCTGGTGGAAATGTAACATGGTATAATCCCTTTGGAAAATGGTTGGACAGTGTCTTAAAAAGTGAACTCAGCCATTCCATTTCATTCCTAGATATTTAGCCAAGAGAACTGAAGGCATATGTCTATATAAAGGCTTGCACACAAATGGTCACAGCACTTTTATTTGTAATAGCCAAAATCTGGAAAGAACCTAAATATCCATCAACAGGTGAATGGATGAACAAACTGTGGTACATTCATCCCATGAAATACTACTCAGCAATGAAAATGAAGGAGCTACTGACACATGCTATGACATGGATGAATCTCAAAATAATTATGTTGAGTGAAAAGAGCCATAGAGAAAAAAGTACATAGTGTATGGTTGCATTTATATGCAATAATAGAAAATGAAAGCTAACCTATAGTGACAGAAAACAGATCAAGGGCTGTCTCGAAAAGGAGGATGAGGGGAAAGGGACAGACGGGAGAAATTACAAAGAGGCAGGAGGAAATTTTGGCAATGAGGGTATATAGGGTATATTCATTATCTTGATTGTATTTATGATTTCATACGTGTACACATATGTCAAAACTCATCAAATCACCCACTTAAATATGTACAAGTTATTGTATGTCATCACTATGATAAAGTTGTTACAAAAAATAAAGTGAGAGTTTCCTCTCTTTGGCTTGATAAATATATCTGAATTAATAAAGCCATTCAACTGGAGGACATAAATATAAATATATGCGACACTACTTTATTCGGGTGTTATGAATTCTAAATGACACAAGTGTTTTCTCCTAAATTCTCTGTGATGCCCACCTGACCAAGTAGTTCTCTGTTGTATTCAGAATTAATTTCAGAGATGGCTGCTCTGTCATCTTAATATTGCAGTATTTGTTGACATTCAACTTTTCAATGTTATTAATAAATTGCTATAAGACTTTTCATGTTTAACTTATTATAAGAATTATCAGGGTTTTTTATTTCAAAATATTAATTAAGGAAGTACAAGTGTTTTTATTGCAAGGGTACCTCGTATAATGCTTGAGTCAAGACTTTTGGTGTGCCCATCACCAGAATAGTGTTCATTGTACCCAATAAGTAAGTTTTTATCCCTCACCTACCCTCCCACCCTCCTCTATTCTTGGTTTCTCATGTCCTTTACATTGCTTTTTTGTACCCATCTAACAGCTCCCACTTACTCATGAGAACATATTATGTTTCATTTTCCATTCCTGAGATATTTCACTTTAGGATATTTCACTTAGAGATAATCCCTCTATGTTGCTGCAAATGCCATTGTATCATTCCATTTCATGGCTGAGTAGTACTCCACGGTATATACATGATACAGTTTCTTTATACATTCGTGAATTGAAGGGCACTTAGGTTGATTCCACATCACTGCACAAAATACGGAATGCTTCGCAAATTTGTGTGTCATCCTTGTGCAGGGGCCATGCTAATCTTTTCTGTATCGTTCCGATTTTAGCACGTGTGCTGCTGAGGCGAGCATAAGAATTCTCATTTTTAAACAATTTCCCTTATAATGGTTCTTCTGTAAAAATAAGAATTGATGAGTCATTTTTTCTGTGTCACTCAAAGATTCTGTCACCTCAAGGCAATCTGACCTCAGTTTTCTCACCTACGAAATGGAAAAAACAGAAGTTTACATGGGGCTATGAGGATTAATGAGATTATGTTTTTGTAAACGCTAAAGTGCTATGCAAATGAGAACTTGCATTATGATTACTATAATTAATGACGATTTAGCATAACCATTATTATTTCTAGCCTTTAAACAGCTACAGGTTTTCTATAATCAATAGCAACAACACTATAAATTCTTAGCTGGCAGAAATACACTTTATATTTCTTTTTTTCCTCTTTTTGAATCTCTCATGGCACCACATATAATTCTCAATATATAGTGAAGACTCAATAAATACTTGAGAGATTAATATTTTCTCCTCTCAATATATAAAAGGGTAAACATTGAAGAAGGCAATAGAAGGTTTTTATTACATTTTTGCCCTAGAAAAATTATGATTATATTAAAATATTGAGTATGGTTGAAAGAATACTAGAATGGGAGTCTAAAAACCCGGATTATTCTTCTGACAACAGACTTGGTGGTATGTGACAATAGTCTGCCTTGGGCTCTTTAGATTTCAAATTCCTCATCTGAAAAAATGTTGAAGTCCCTCAAACTCAAATGCTCATCACTGCAAA
Source organism: Propithecus coquereli (assembly GCF_000956105.1). Lineage (NCBI taxonomy): Eukaryota > Metazoa > Chordata > Mammalia > Primates > Indriidae > Propithecus > Propithecus coquereli. The sequence goes on along the minus strand of NW_012140524.1, from coordinate 8,529,754 downwards.
CTTTCACTATTCTTTCACTAATAAGAGGATGGTAGGATGTTAATTTTATGATGAACATTTTGCCATCTTTAATTCTGAAAAATGGCATGTTCATAGGACACTAACATAAATAGGTCAAAAAACAAGAAAAAAATTTTTGAAAAAGTTTTATACCTGATAGTTTTTAAAAATTCAAATATGCATTGCTGGAAAATGCAGAATTTTCTTTTCCTTTGTGTTTCAATTTAGTCCTTTTAAAAATCTTTGAATTATGTTTAAGGGGACATGGTCACCTTAAAATTTTTAGTACATAGGGCCTCAACTGACTTGATTGGAGAGACCATTCTGATAACAGATCTATTTCTTAGCAGAATGCCATGTAGCAGATTTGTTTAACAATTATATTTAACTGGCCCCCGGACTAGACACTTTCATCTATCTCTGCCTAAATCCCCTGTTGTAATTGTTTATTGTGGCATACACAACATTAAATCATATTAGAAGATCCCCTGATTTATTTTCTACTAAAATTGGTAGCATTAAATGGCACTAGCCAAGAAGTTTAAAATTAAGAGTTGATGACATTAAAAGTTTAGCCACTTCAGTCTTGGTAACATGGACAGCTATACAGATTTGGGGAACCTCCTGATCTCCCCATTTGTTACATAAAACACTTCTAGTCTTCAGTTCAACAAATATTTATTAAACATCTGTTATGAGCTAAGAACTGGGGATATAGAAATTAATAGCATTGTTCCTGCCCCCAAGGGCAGGAGAGATCAGAGAGATAAATAAATAAAATGTAACCCTTTGAAAATCATGATCCCATGTGGTCCAGTCTCAAAGCAGTTATGGAAGCATAGTCAGATGGCCAAAACCATTGCCATTGAAATGAGTCAACTTGTGTGTCTCAAACTCTAAGAAATGAAGTATGACACTTCTTTTTAAAATCTCTTTCTCATCCATTTCCCTCTTACTGCAGCTACTCCTGCCTTTCTCCCGAATTCCCTGGACATTTTTCTCTCCTCCCCTCCATTCTGTAACCCTAACTAAATTTTTCGCTTCAGAAAATCCTGATTCTGCATTGAATCTGCCTGAGAAAAATCTTAGCAGTAAGGGAAGAAATAGATCTGACTGGGCCAATAATCTCCTTAGCAGCTAGAAGTAGAGAAAAGGCTGGAATGGTTTTCATGCTAATTTTTTTTTTTTTTCTGACACAAAGGTACCATGAAATGGTGTGAAAGGTCTTGTAATAGAAATATGTGCCAGAAGAGTACTGGTCCAAAGGGAGTACAAGGGAGACTTTGCCAAGGACATCTTGTCACTTAGGTTCTGATAGGACTTAAGTTTGTCAGGCAGGTAAGGAGGGCTAATAGATCATGGGGAAGGACAAATCTCATTTATATGAATCTTTGGACTTGGGTAAATTAGGAAGAACCAACCAATAAAAGACCCTGAAGATGATGCATTTCTTTTCTCGCTGGTTAAGGACATGGCAGAAATATATAGAGAATTGGATGTTTCCTTTGGAATGGCCAGTATTTTGTAGGATTGCATACAAAATATGATGACGTGAAGATGTTTTGAACATTATAGGATTAAAAAGAAAAATAGGAACAAATAAAAATATTCCTAACTCTAATATGTTATATTCATTTATGTGATTCTGAATGTAATTCTAACCCACATGACATAACTGGAAAGAGATCAAATGTAGCGGTATTGAGAGACTTCAATTATCAAGGGAGCTGCTAGGAAAATCATTCTGCTAAAAGTGGAATGTCTGATAAATTCTTGGCTTGCCTGCTGACAGTGTCATTTCACAGAAATAGGAGGTAGTGACAGAGGGAGCTGCATCTCTGAAATTAATCCTGAAAACAACAGAGAACTACTTCGTCAGGTGGGCATCATAGGGAATTTAGGAGAAAATAATTGTGTCATTTAGAATTCATAACAACCAAATAAAGTAGTGTTGCATATATTTATATTTATGTCCTCCAGTTGAATGGTTTTATTAATTCAGAAGTATTTATCAAGCACCTACTGTGTGCTGTACTTGCTTATTTACCAGGGGTGTGCATGTGTATATTTTTAGTGAATCTTTATCCTTGAAGACTTTTAAAAAAGTCAAAGAAAAAAACAGATGATCCCCCCACCCCAGATTCACCACGCTGGGGTGCCACATTAATGATAATAACTCATATTTCCCTAGATGTGGCCTCTAAGCTGCTTGTAGACGATTTCAGAGTCTGCAACTCTCCCCCATGGCCCAAGTGCACACACGTTCATTCATGTGCACACACATGAACACACACACACTCTTCTTGGAGTATTCAGAAAATGACCCAATTCTAAGAATTTGCAGAAATCAAAAGAGGGATTTGGATTTGGATGTTCTCATTGTCATGAAATTGGAAATGTGAGACAAATTTATCTATATATCTGATAGCCTAAGCTAAGTGCTCTCTCTCTCTCTCCCTCTCTCTCTCTTTCTTTGAGAGCTAGACAAAAGACAGGGATCAATTCAAGTGACAGCCACCACGCTACACATACTCAGACTCACTCTTCTTTCCTGAATAGAGTCTGTTTTCATCACTGGACCAAGCTGACATGACCACTCCCTTCTCCTTGGAGGTTACACTCTGCACCACAAAACTCCCCAGTCCCTCACTAAACAGACACCCAGCAGGCCTGCCACACCAGCTTACTAGGTTTGTTCTAGTGGCAGCTTAGGCTCAGGACAGGGGCCCCACCACAGATAAATCTGCTTCCATGGCTCAAGCTGGTGGGAATTTGAGCACTCTCAAATATAAAAATCTTAAATTCAATTTTAAATTATCTATGACAAAAGGGACAAAGAAATTGATGGAAGCTACTTAGGATGTTTAGGGAGTTCTGTTGCATTCACATTTAAGAAGAGCACATATAACTGGGTTCAGTGGCTTACTTCTGTAATCCCAGCAACTTGGGAGGCTGAGGCAGGAGAATTGCTTGAGCCCAAGAGTTTGAGGCTGCAGTGAGCTAGGATATTGCCACTGCACTCCAGCCTGGTCGACAAAGCAAGTCTCTGTCTCTTAAAAAAATAAATAAATAAAGTAAAATAAAAAGAACTCACGTAAAGACAGAGAAAGAGATACATAACCAAGAATAAAAACAGAAGAGGAAAAACAAAGCTAGAGAATTTTATCAAAACTGAACCTCAGGATAAGTTTAGGTATGCAAAAAGGCCAAAGGCCAGGCGGAAAACACTACTAAAGCTATCTTAGAGTGAAAAAAGAACAAGGAAAAACAGTTCAATGTTTGATTTTCATCTTATTATGCTAACAGATTACACAAAGAAAGAAGAACTACTCATCTCCTAATTTGCTTCTATTTTCTCTATCAAGGAAAATGATCTTCAAACTGAAAAGAATAGAATAAACATGGTTAAGAGGGAAATAAAGCTCAATTTAGTTGAAGAGATGATGAGAGCGCTCCTAGCTGTTTTGAATGACTTCAAGTCCCCAGATTCAGAAAAATTATTCCCAGGGGACTGGGGGAGCACACAGGTGTGATACCAGGAACACTGGTGGCAGCAGCCGTTGAGTATTTATGGAGAAGAGAATGTGATGGCAGAAGACTGGAGACAAGTAAATATCCTGATTTTCTAACGTGGAAAATGGTATTACTACAAAAACAACAGAATGCTGCCCTCTACAACAATCCCTGGAAAAGTGTTAGAGAATTTTATTAACAAGCTGTTTTGAAAGTATGTAGAGAACTACATGGCAATCTTCGGAGTTGGCGGGGTTCACTGAGACCAGAGCACTCCAAGATGACTCTTGCATATCGTTAGGAACATGAGGAGGGGACAGAATTGGATTTATAATGATTTAAAGAAGCACAGTTTAAAAAAATAAAAGGAAACAGAAGATCAAATGGGTACTTGCCCCTTGATTGTGTGTATTTGTTAAAGGCAAAGTTGGGATAACAGCTGAAAAAAGGAACTGCTGGCCGGGCGTGGTGGCTCACGCCTGTAATCCTAGCTCTCTGGGAGGCCGAGGCAGGCGGATTGTTTGAGCTCAGGAGTTCGAAACCAGCCTGAGCAAGAGCTAGACCCCATCTCTACTAAAATTAGAAAGAAATTAATTGGACAACTAAAAATATATAGAAAAAATTAGCCGGGCATGGTGGCGCATGCCTGTAGTCCCAGCTACTCGAGAGGCTGAGGCAGGAGGATCGCTTGAGCCCAGGAGTTTGAGGTTGCTGTGAGCTAGCCTGACGCCACGGCACTCACTCTAGCCAGGGCAACACAGTGAGACTCTGTCTCAAAAAAAAAAAAAAAAAAAGGAACTGCCAAGCAAGTGGCCAACTTGACTGACGAGATGGTAAAGGTCTGGGTGAATGCTAGCTGAAAATACTAAAATAAGCAAAAGAATGCTAATGTAGAGTGGAAACGTATTTATCAGTAATTCAGAAGAATTTAGAATTAATTAGTACATACCCACCACCCCTGGTCATTATCGTGTGTAAATATTGCGTGGGAAAGTCCATGTTTCTCGGGACTATTTGTGAGGATAATAAATAACAATCAATTAGACCAGAGCAGCAAATGATCTTAACCTACAATTTTTGTACTGAAAGGGATCTTTGCAGCATGTAGTAGCAAAAGCTGATGAGGGTGGTGGAAAGTTTCAATTAAGATCACACAGGTGTAGTGCTAAACTCATTTGGTTTTTTTTGATGTGCTTACCGGCAGAAGTTCAGGATGATGCTGTAACTATCTGGATTTCAGGATTTTTTTTACTTACCACTATACTAATGAGGACAGATTGACAGATTTCAGGATTCTTAATAAATCTTTTATATTAGCCATTTATAAAATACCATCATTCGTCTAAGTCTTCTGTATGTTACACACTGTGGTAGGCTTTTTGTGATCATTATCGCTAATGCTTACAAAAGCCCCAGAAAGGTATGATATCTCCAAATGACAGATGAGGAATATGAGGCTCAGAAAAGTTAAGCAATTTGCCATAATTTTCGGTAAGTAAGAGGTGGAGCTGGTATTTCAATTCAGCTCTTCCTGCTCTAAACCTGTGCTCTTGCACTGTCCTGCATGGCACGATGGCATGAACTCTCTATAAACATTTGGACCAGTCGATAATATGGTCAGAAGGATTTCTATATATATGAATAATTGTACTAAAATGAATTTGATACATTTCAGATATAAAACCAAGAGTAGGGTCCTTGGGCCTATTTCATGTTATTATCAATGGCTTGGGTAAAAACATATGGCATGAAGTCAAGAAGGATAGCTAATGCTTCATATAAAATAATCTGTATTTAAAAGTATGTACAAGGTATAACAATGGACCAAAACTGGCTGGATAAGATTAAGTAGAGATTAAATGGTAAATCCTGCATTTGGAATAAAAAGTTATTATCTTTCTAAATATATATTGACAGTATTTAGTTCACTAACAATGTACATAAAAAAGACATAAGAATTTTAATCAACAGAAACTCAATAGGAGTCAGCAGAGTGATATGTGGCCAAAAAGAAGAGGGGAAAATAAGTCCTAAAGCTGCATTAATATTCATTCATTCATTTCTATTTGTTGTATACTAATCAAAGGAAATCAAAGAATATTTTACTCTGTACTCTTATTAATACTGTATGTCATATATGATTAACAGTGTTCCAGATGCAATGTAGTTTAAAATTAACTTTTAAATAATTGGAATGTGACCAAGGATGAGTCTTGGTGACAAGACATAGAGAAAAGTCTGGATATCATGTCCATTGAGAAGAAAGAGTTGTATGAACTTAGAGTGTTTAGCCTGCAAACTTTTCAAATATTTGAAAAGAATAGATTTCATCAAACCAGTTATTCATTCATTCATTCTGAGTTCATTGAATAAATATATATTTCACTTTTATTATATTCTAAACATACCAGGCACTGTACTTGGCACTATGAAGAAAAAAATCAAAGACATGATTACTACTCCGAAAGATTTTTTTAGTATAGTGAGAGAGACAGACAAGGAAAACCAAGCATCAGTGTATGTGTTATGTTAGAGATCTTACTGAGGCACAAAGAAAGAGCTTCTAGATCAGTCTCCGAGGTCGGTGAAGGTCCCCCAGAAAAAAGTACATTTGAGATAAGATTATGGAAATGACTGGGCATTAACTAGCTGAAGGACAGGGAAGAAGAGAGAACATTCCAAGAAGAGGGAACAGATATGTGAATGTAAAGAAAAATCAAAAGAGCAAAAACGAAATGGTGAAAAAACAAGTACAGTCATGTATCACTTAATGATGGAGATATGTTCTGAGAAATGTCCTGTTAGGTGATTTCCTCATTGTGCAAATATCATAGAGTGTACCTACCCAAACCTAGATGGTATAGACTCTACACACCTTGGCTATATGTGACAGCCTCTTGCTCCTATGATACAAACGTGTACAGCATACTGCTGTACTGAATACTGTAGGCAATTGCAACACAATGGTAAATATTTGTGTATCTGAACACAGAAAAGGTATAGTAAAAGTATAGTATTATGATCTTATGTGACCACCGTGGTACATGCAGTCTGTCCTTGACCAAAACATCATTATGCGGTACATGACTATACGTGTGATAATTGAAACAAAGGACATGTGCATAGGAACAATGATAGAAAATGAGGCCTGAGTTGTATTCTAAACTAAGGAATTTATACTTTATCCTGAAATCTAGGTGGAGCCTTGAAGCATTTAAAACTGGGTAGTGACATGATTATATCTTAATTTTGGAAGGATTATCTTAGGCAACAGTAGAGCTGGCCTGGATCCACTAGGACTGATTAAGAGATACAGTTGATTCTCATTATTTGCAGTAGTTACGTTCTATAAAGTCTCTGTGAGTACTGAGTTACTGAATTGCTTGCAGGAGAAAGATAGGGTTAGGCTCCTGAGAGAAAGCTTCTGATCACATTTTCATCAATTGATCAATACATTACAGTGTTTTATGTGTGTTTATGTTTAAAGACACTATATATATAGACACACACGTTTGTGTGTATATGTATTAGTACATGTGTCTATGCATGCATAGACACATTTATCTCATAAATAATTAAATGCAATATTTATTTATAATAAAACATCAGCTAAAAAGAGTTTAACATTTTCCTGACCCTGGGTAACATGACCATAAATTTCCTTGGCTTCCAGCCTCACAACAATGCTGTTCACTGTGCTTTTTAAATTGGTCATCATCTCATGAATCTGAAATTTAGCCACTTTTCCATCTTTTCCATAGCTTCATCACACACTAGAGCTATTACTTTAGCACTTTCTGAAGTGCCTTGTATCTAAATTGACAAATTTTCTCTTCCTTTTTCTGAGTGTACCATATTGTTGATTCGTTATTATCAAAATCATGGCCAACAGCACTATAATTCACGTCTAAACAAAGCTATCTAACAAATGCATTTTCTCCATAAGGTACTTCATAGCCATCTTGTACTTAGGCACTTAGCAACATTAGGCAGCACTTTGGCACTATACTTGGAGGGAGGTGTATTTTAAGCAGTGGAATCACCAAAGGAAAAAAAGGGGGACAGAAAAATGCAAAAAATATGCCACCAAATAGACTTTAAAATGAACACTTATTTATAGTATGAGAGCTGAAACAGGAAGACAGAGCATGGCCTTGTTTAACTTCAGCTGAAAATGGGCCCATTAGGTGACTCAAATTTTTCACCTTTATGCTCATGTTTAGGAGTAACTGTGAAATAGTATTGATTTGGGGGATTGCAAATAAATTTTAGCAAGTAAACAAATTTGCAAGCATGGAATCTGCAAATAATGAGGACTGATTGTACTTATAGAAATCTGAGGTATAGCTGATAAACACTTGAATTAGGCAGCAGCAATGGAGAGAGAGTGAAGGGCATGAGTCCATTCATTAAAAATATTCATTGAATTTCAATTGTGTACAAAGTTTAGTGCTAAGAACCAAGAATATGTTGGAAACTCTCAACTCTGAGATACGTAGGTGGTAAGGACAATGTCAGGATACCAACATTTTGGGCATTGACTCTTAAAAAACAGAGTTTTGAGGCATAATAAATTTACTACTAAAAATCTGTTTGTGAAGGTTGAACACTGACCTAATTGAGTAGAAATATTTTTAAGGATTTAGAATCCACTGGAGGTTTACAGAGAGGGCAGACTGGTAAGGGAAGAAAGTCATCTAGGTTTTGTTCTAAATTTTTGGCTTGAGTAGATGTCTTAGTTGCTATAACAAAATACTACAGACTGGGTAATTTATAAACCATAGAAATTTATTTCTCACGGTTCTGGAGGCTAGGACATCCAAGATCAAGCTGCTGGCATTGGGTGTCTGGTGAGGGCCTTCTTCCTGCATCCTTGCATGGCAGAAGGGCTGAAGAGCAAAAAGAGTCCTAAGTTAGTTCCCTCCAGCCCTTTTATAAGGCACTAATCCATTCATAAGGGCTCTGCCCTCATGACTTAATCGCTTCCCCAAAGGCCTCATGTCTTAATAATCTTAATACCACCACAATGGGGATTAAATTTCAACATGAATTTTGGAGAGGAGATATTCAAACCATAGCAGTAGATGATTGCCTGGTAGCCCCATTCACCGAGATGGGGCAACAGTAGGAGAAGCAGATTGGGCACAGAATGAATCTGCGATCTGTTTGGGACACATTCAATCTGAGAGGTCTATAGAACATCCATATAAAGATCTTCCACAGGGAATTGAAAATACAGAGCTGGAATTTTCTGAGTGCTCTGGGTCAGAGATGAAGAATTAGAAATTGGAAGCTGAAGTTAGATGCTTATATGAGGATATACAGGACATTTGTATTGATGGAGAAAAAATCCAGATGACCAAAAAAGGAGCCTGGGGAATATGGTCATTTAAAAGGCAAATTGAGGAGGAGGAACTGACAAAGTAGACTTCATGCAAAATAGCTTTAGATATAGGAGTAAAGATTAGGTATCACAGAAGCTGAGAAAAAAGTTTCAGATGGAATATCCAAAGCTGAAGAGAGGTCAAATAAGCAAACAGTAAAGATAAAAGTAAAGATAGGGATAACTGGAAATTATAGGTGGACTGATTTTTTTGCTCAATATTAAAAAAATAATTATTTAATAGGAAGAGTGGGAAAATGGAACAGGTTTCCTCATAAGATGGCGAATACTTTGCCAGTGATTTATGCAAACGGTGACACAGTGACCACCATCGAACAGTATTTCAGGAAGAAGTCTTCCACTAGGTAGAAGATGGTTTTAAACAATCTTTTCAGACCACCCTTCCAGCTCTAAGATAGTATGCTCTGAATCAAGAGGCGAGCAGAGAGGGTGCAGTATTAAGGCTAGACAAGGGAGATCTTATTGACATGAAAACAGAGGATTTAATATTTTGTCAAGGATTCCTGGAACCAGCCCAAAAGTTCATTGAAATAACTCCTTGAAACTTGCATGAAATGATAGCCAAAGAGTAAATGAGGTCAAGACACCAGAATTTCCTTGGCATAGTATGGAAGAAAGGGCTAGAAGGCTCAGGAGGGTTGGAATATTTGAGTGGACATGTGGAGTCAATCCTGACTCCAGAGACAAGGTGGTAGACTAGAAGCAGCTGGCACAAGCTGCTCCCACAGAGAAGATCTAAAGTGGTGAGTAGATATTCATCTTCAGATGACTGGTCTAAGAGAGAGCACTGGGATTAAACAGAGAAGTGACAGGAGGCACCAAAAGCAAACGAGTGGGAAGTAGGGTGGCCCACTTGGCCAGACTGGTGGTGGCTGGGACAGGCTCTCGCATGTGGGAATAGGGTAGGTAAGAAACCCCAGGGGCTCCACACTCTTGCATGGACTTTGCAATCCTAGCTCTGGGAAGGCCCTCTCCACCCTCAAAGGCCTCTAGACTAACACAGAGACTGCATAGTGGCATTACTCCAGAGAGGGGCATAGCAAAATCCCACAGGTTTCTGAGCCCTGAGCGCTGTAGCTGGCACCATTCTGAGATTCTAGCCCCAGAGTGCTGCATCTACCTAGGGAACAGCACCATTGCTGCCACCTCCCCATTGCCACTGCTGGGCCAAGGAGGGAGCATGGAGGCTGGGCACTTTTGTGTGCCCTGGGGAAAAGTGCCACTGCACTGCTGCTACTGCTGCTGCTGCTACTGTAGGACCCAAGTTGAGCAACCCCCCACCTCTGCTGCCACCTCCCATAGGGGTCTGCCTTGCTGCAGCTACTGCTGCTGCTGTTGCTGCTGCTGCTGCTGTAGGACCCAGGTGAGAGCAAACCTCCACAGCCCCCCACCTCTGCTGCCACTGCGGAGAGGGGCCTACCCTACCCTTTCAGCAATGGCCTGGTGACCAGCCTACCCCTCCACAAGAACATCCCCTAGCACCTGCTTGAACTGAGATACCCACGAGGGAGTGGGGAGGCACAGGAGAGCAGTAGTGTTCCAGAGTTTGGACCCATAGGGTGGGCTGCCCCAAAGGGACTGGGAAGTGCCAGGAATGCTTCTTAGGACAGAGTAGGGCAGAGAGTGCACTCTCCTATACCGGAGAGCACCTAGCTTGTGATCCAAAGTTGTCTGCACCCCTCCCAATGGAGACATGAGTACAGAGAAGGGTCTATAGAGTGGGAGAGTGTCCCCAACCCAGAGCAGAAACAGCATCAGAACCCAGGAAGGGATGTGGAGATGGGGACCTTCCCTCATTCAACAACCCAATGCTACAAACATAGCTACCTCTGCTCCCAAGCACAAGCCTTTGGCTCACCAGTCCCAATCCAGGAATCTCAGTCTCTGGGTCCCTACATCAGTGGATTCACAGCCAACACTCCCCAGCACCCACTCAGACTGTAGCAGCTTGTAGGACCGGATTCCATGGAGCTTAGGACTTACTCCTTTCCCTCTAAAAAGCCATAGCAAGCACTTTTGAATGTTCCAAGGACAAAAGCTACCACATCTGAGGGAGGGCAGGGCTAGCATCCTGTCCCTGAGCTACCTGTCTCTTCTGGGAGGAGCCCATTTTCTCTGGAGGCAGGTCCCTGGCACAAACCCCTTCCCCTGATGGAGCATTTCAGCCATGGTAGTCCACAGCCATTCTGGCAGCCCTGCACACAGAGGGTTAACTGCCTCCACCACATCTGCTGCACCTGGGCCCAGGTGGGAGCTGGCATCTTGGCACTTTTGGGGCCCCAAAGGACAGAGATGAGAGGGAGATATAAGTGGCTTGTGTGTCCCACAGCTGCCTGGCTCTGCTAATCTCATCAAGAGAGTCCTGCCCCTCCTGTTACAGGCTCACAGTGCATCTACCCTTCTCCTGACCATTCTTCTGGAGCAGCAAAGTTTCCAGCAGAGGAGAACTGGAGAACTGCCAAGCTATCTATTTTGAACAGAGGGAAGAGATTCCAGATGAGAAGGAACCAGCATAAGAATGCTGGCAATATGAAAAAACAGGCTTCTTTGACACTTCCAAAGGATCACACTAGCTCTCCAGCAATGGACTCCAACCAAAAGGAAATTTTTGAAATTTCAGATATGGAATTTAAAATATGGGTCACAAATAAGCTCAATGAGATTGATGAGAAAGTTGAAAATCAACACACATACACACACACACAACTCAGGGTATGAATAAAAAATTCACTAAAGAGATAGTTTTTTAAAAAGCAAAGCAGACCTCCTGGAAGTGGGAATTTCAAAATACAGTGGAAAGTTTTAGCAACACACTAGACTAAGCAGAAAAAAGAATTTCAGAGTTTGAAAACGAGGCTTTTGAATTAACCCAGTTAGTTAAGAATAGAGAGAAAAAAATCAAGAGAAATGAAAAAAATCTCTAAGAAATGTGGGATTATGTAAAAATCCCAAACAAAAGAATCATAGGTATGTTTGAGGGAAAAGAAGAAAAAACAAAAATCATGGAAAACCTATTTGTGGGAATGAAAGAGGAAAACTGCCCTGGTCTTGCTAGAGATTTAGACATCCAGTTAAAAGAAGGTTAACGAACTTCTGGGAGACTTATTGCAAACAGGCATCACCAATATGTACAAAGTAATCAGTCTGTTCAAAGCTAAAGTGAAGGAGAAAAGGCTACAAGCTTTGAGATGAAAGCATCAAATAACTTACAAATGAAAACCCATCAGACTAACAGCAGATGTCTCAGCAGAAAATCACAAGCCAGAGAGACTAGGGTCCCATTTTTAGTATTCTTAAACAGAATAACTGCCCACTAAGAATTTTGTATCCTGCAAAACTCAGCTTCATAAATGAAAGACAAATAGAATCTTTTCCAGGCAAGCAAACACTAGGGGAATTTGTTACCACTAGACCTGCCCTACAAGAAATGCTCAAAAATGTTCTAAACACTGAAAAAAATGGTAGACACTCACCAGTGTAAAAACACTAGAAACAATTGCTTCTTGGCCTTTTGGCTAAGATCAAGTGTAAAACACTAGAAAGTAAAAACTCACAGGTCGTATAAAACAGTGGGCAAAAGATAATACACAGCAAATAGACAACAATCAACATGATGACTAGAACAGTACCTCACTTATCAATATTCACATTGAATGTAAATGGTCTAAATGCCCCACTTAAAAAATATAAATTGATAGACTGGATTAAAAAAAACACAATCCAAATATCTGATGTCTCCAAGAAACTCATTTAACTCATAAAGAGTCTCATAGACTGAAGGTAAAGGGGTGGAAAAAATATTCCACTCAAATGGAAACCAAGGTGAGCAGGAGTAGCTATTTGTATATTAGATTAAACAACAACGGTGAAAAAGGGCAAAGATGGTCAATAAATAATGATAAAGTGACTGATTAAACAAGAAGATATAACAATCCTAAATATATATGCACTCAACACCAGAGCTCCCAGATTCATAAGTAAATACTATTAGATCTAAGAAATGAAATAAACAGCAACATAATAATAGTGGAGGAATTCAACACTCCACTGACAGAGCTAGACAGATCATTGAGGCAGAAAATCAACAAAGAAGCACTGGATTTAAACAGGACTCTAGAACAAATGGACCTAACAGACATTTACAGAACATTCTACCCCCAAACTACAGAATATAGATTCTGCTCATCCAGACATGGAACATTTTCCAAGATAGACCATATGTTAGGCCACAAAATAAGTCTCAGCAAATTTTAGAAAATCAAAATCATACCATGTCTCTTCTTAGATCAAAGTGGAATAAAACTAGAAATAAATTCCAAAAGAAATTCTCAAAACTATACAAATACGTGGAAGTTAAACAACCTGCTGCTGAATGATCCTTGGGTCAATGATGAAATCAAGAGGGAAATCAAAAAATTTCTTTAATCAAATGACTATGGTGACACAAATTACCCAAATCTCTGGGATACTGTGAGTAGTGCTAAGGGTGAGGTTCATAGATTTGAATAAGCTCAATCAGATAGGAAAAAGGAGACATTACAACTGATACCACAGAAATACAAAAGAACGTCCAAGACTAATAAGAATGCCTCTATGCACACTAACTAGAAAATTCAGAGGAAAAGGATGAATTTTTGGAAACACAACCTCCTAAGCTTAAATGAGGAAGAAATAGAAATCCTGAACAGACCAATAATGAGTAGTGAGATTGAATCTGTAATAAAAATTCCCCCCCACACACACAAAAGCTTAGGACCAGATGGATTCACAGCCAAATTCTACAAGACCTGCAAAGAAGAACTGGTACCTATCCTACACAAATTATTCCATAACACTGAGAAGGATGGAACCCTCCCTAATTCATTCAACAAAGCCACTATCACCCTGATACCAAAGCCAGGAAAGGACACAACAAAAAAGAAAGCTACAGATCAATAACCCTTATGAGCATATATGCAAAAATCCTCAACAAAATACTAGTAAATCAAATCCAACAGCACATCAAAAAAATAATTCACCATGATTAAGTGGATTTTATCCCAGGGATGAAAGGATAGCTCAATGTATGAAAATCAATAAACATGTTGGCGGGACACAGTGGCTCATGCCTGTAATCCTAGCACTCTGAGACGCTGAAGTGGGATGATAGCTCGAAGTCAGGAGTTCAAGATCAGCCTGAGCAAGAGTGAGATCCTGCCTCTACTAAAAGTAGAAAGAAATTAGCTGGACAACAAAAATATATGGAAAAAATTAGCCGGGCATGGTGGCGCATGCCTGTAGTCCCAGCTACTCCGGAGGCTGAGGCAGAAGGATTGCTTAAGCCCAGGAATTTGAGGTTGCTGTGAGTTAGGCTGATGCCACAACACTCTAGCCTGGGCAACAGAGTGAGACTCTGTCTACAAATAAATAAATAAATAAATATGTTCACCACATAAACAGAATTAAAAGCAAGACCATATGCTTATCTCAATAGATGCAGAAAAAGCATTTGATGAAATCCAGCACTACTTCATGATCAAAACCCTTAACAAGCTAGGCATAAAAGGAACGCACCTCAAAATAATAAAAGTCATGTATGACAAATCCACAGCCAATATCATACTGAATGGGGAAAGGTTGAGAGCATTTCCCCAAGAGCTAGAACAAGACAAGGATGCCCACTTTTGCCACTTCTATTCAACATAGTAGTGGAAGTCCTAGCCAGGGCAATCAGGCAAGAAAAAAAAATAAAAGGCGTCCAAATCAGAAAAGATAAAATCAAACTATTCCCATTTATTAATTACATGATCTTATATCTGGAGACCCCCAAAGATCTCTCCAAATGACTCCTCGAATTAACAAATAAATTCAGTAAAGTCTCCGGTTTCAAAACTGATGTACACAAATCAATAGCATTTCTATACACTAATAACATCCAACCTGAGAATCAAATCAAGAACTCAATACCATTTACAATAGCTGCAAAAAAAAAAAAAAAAAAAAAAAAAAAAAAAACCCCGAAACCAAACCAAAACAAACAAGAAAAAAAAGAACAAAAGAACCCCCCAAAACCTAAGAATACACTTAACCAAGGAGGTCAAAGATCTCTATAAGAACAAAGCACTGATGAAAGAAATCATTGATGACACAAATGGAAAAACATCTCATGCTCATGGATTGGAAGAATCAATATTGTTAAAATGTACATACTGCCCAAAGTGATTTACAGACTCAATATAATTCCCATGAAAATACCAAAGTCATTTTTCACAGAATTAGAAAAAACAATCCTAAATTTCATTTGGAATCAAAAAAGAGCCTGAATAGCCAAAGAAATCCTAAGCAAAAAGAACAAATCTGGATTCATTATGTTACCTGACTTCAACTTATACTACAAAGCTATAGTAATCAAAACAACATGGCAGTGGTACAAAAACAGACATATAGACCAGTGAAACCGAATATAGAATCCAGAAAGAAACTATCTACCTACAATAAACTGATCTTCAACAAACCAGACAAAAACATATGTTGGGGAAAGGACCCCTTATTGAATAAATGGTGCTGGGAAAATTGGAGAGCCACATCCAGAAGAATGAAACTGGATCCCTATCTCTATACATAAAAATTAACTCATGATGAATTAAAGACTTAAATGTAAGACTGACACTTTAAAAACCTTAGAAGAAAACTTAGAAAAAACCCTTCTGGACATTGGCCTAAGCAAAGAAATTATGACTAAGACCTCAAAAGCCTAAGCAAAGAAATTATGACTAAGACCTCAAAAGCAAATACAACAAAAACAAATATAAATAAATGGGACTTAATCAAACTAAAAAGTCTCTGCTCAGCAAAAGAAATAATCAACAAATAGACAACCTACACAATAGGAGAAAATATTCACAAACCATACATCTGACAAAGGACTAATGTCCAGAATCTATGAGGAACTCAAACAAATCAGGATGAGAAAAACAAATAACCCCATTGAAAAGTAGCAAAAGACATGAGTAGATATTTTTCAAAAGAAGACATACAAATGGCCACCAAACGAATGAAAAAATGCTTAACATCATTAATCATTAGGGAAATGAAAATTAAAACCACAGCAAGATACCAGCTTACCCCTGTCAGAATGGGCATAATTAAAAAGTTAAAAAACAATAGATATTGGCATGGATGTGGTGAAAATGGAATCCTTATATACTAATGGTGAGAATGTAAATTAGTAAACTTCTATGAAAACAATATGGAGATTTCTCAAAGAATTAAAAGTAGATCTACCATTTGATCCAGCAATCCCAGTGCTTGAGATCTACCCAAAGGAAAAGAAGTTATTTGATGTAAAAGACACCTGCACCCATATGTTTATTGCAGCATAATTCACAATTGCAAAGATATGGAACCAACTTAAGTGCCCACCAATGGATGAGTGGATAAAGAAAATGTGATATATGTACACCATGAAATACTACTCAGCCATCAAAAATAATGAAATAATGTCTTTTGCAGCAACTTGGATGGAACTGGAGGCCATTATGTTGAATGAAGTAACCCAGGAACAAAAAACCAAATACTCACGTTCTCACTTATAAGTGGGAGTTAAGCAATAGGTATGCATGGTTATACAGACTTAATGGACATTCGAGACTTAGAAGGGGGAGGTTGGAAGGGGGACATGGGATGAAAAATTACCCGTTGTGTACAATGTTCACTATTCACGTCACAGGTATAGTAACAGCCTAGACTCCCCCAACATGTAATTCATCCATGTAACAAAGAACCACTTGTACCTCCTAAATCTATTTTTTACAAAATCCCGAGACTCCACAGCTTTACTATGTTTTTCTGAAAAGGGACATAGGATGTGTCCCCATGTATTGATTAATTACTTAAATGTAACAATCACCAGCTTTATAACACATCCTAGTATTGGTTTCCTCTGCTATGGTTTGACTGTGTCCCCCAAATTCATGTGTTGGACACTTGATCTCCAGTTTGGAGGTTTTGGGAAGTGGGGCCTAATGGAATGCATTTGGATAATGGGGGCATTGCCTTCCTGAATGGATTAATGCAATTATTGTGAGAATGGATTCCTTACAAAAGGATGAGTCCAGGCACTCTTGTGAGTTCTCTCTCTCTCTCTCTCACTCTCTCTCTTCCTCCCTCCCCTGCCTTCTCTCCCTCTCTTGTCCTTCTGTCTTCTGCCAGAGGATGATGCAGCAAGCATACTCTCACCAGATGCCAGTCCCTTGATCTTGTGCTTCCCAGCCTCTGGAACCATGAGCCAATAATTTTCTGTTCATTATAAATTATCCAATCTGAGGTATTCTGTTATCGCAGCACAAAATGAATTAAGACAACCTCTGTCTCTGCTTCACTCTGCTTATGCCTCACCCCTGCTCTCTAGGATTGCACTTGATTGTAAAATAACAGCAAATAGGCTCTGCTTTCTGGGGAACCCAGATTATAACAGTTTTATTGTAAGTGTATTCTCAGAAAAAAAATGTCTTTTCTTGTGATATAACATTAATATAACTATCATCCTTTATTGATGTCTTATCCTACACCCTTATATAATTTCCTCTATAATGTTGTCCATGGCACCTAGTTATAATATAGCTTATTATTTGACTATTATTTCACTCTCACTTGAATTTTTCAGAGGAGGTGTTAGGATTCCCATTGGTGCTATCTGGCAAATTCCAAATTGAGTCTTAGTTTTATTTCCTGGCTTCATTACTAACCACCCTAGGATCCTTTGTAGTATTTCTCTTTCTTAACTGGTGTTTTCAGCACCTTCCAATTTTGTATTGTCTGAGAACTAAATAAATGTGAGCATGGTAGAACTCAAGCAGCTGTATGCATTTAACTAGAAGGTTGGATGCCCGATTTGTGCACTGAGTATGCAGCCATCAGGAGAGCTCTGAAAGGAAAATCTGCAGAGCTTCCAGCATATTTTATTAATGACCAGCCAGACACCATAACCCACACCAGGGAGATGAGGACCTAATTAATTAGGCATAATACTACTTAGCACTTACCATTTTCAATAAATATTACTACATGAATGAAAGAATCCTCAAAAGACTCCCGTGAAGCAGGAACTATTAATTCTGTTTTACAGCTGGGGAAACAGAAGCAGAAAGGTTCTCAGATTTTCTCAAAGCAACAAAGAGTGATGGCATCAATTCTCACTTTGGCTTTCTCAGAGCTGGTCCCCTGGCCCCCTAGGCTATTTTAGAGCATGGCTCTCTCAAAGGTCAAGGGCTGTGTGGTCATAACAATAGACTGGGTGCACGGAAGTGCAAGACTAGTGTTAAGAGCTTTATATGGAAATTGTCCATTGGTTTCTCCTACTTCCTTTGAGGGCAGGGATTATATGTTATATACATGTGCTAGTAAGTAGCACAGTCCTTCGCACATAGCAGGTGCTCAGTAAATATTTGTTTATTCGTTCTTCAAACAAAACATTAAATATCTGCTCTGTTCTAGACATTCCCCTTGCTCTATGGAGCTTAGAGTCTAGTGACAAAGAATATGTAATAAACCAATAAATTATTAAATATATGTAATGATAGATAGTGGTAAATGCTATGCAGGGAGTGACCTAAAGGAGGAGGGGAGTAAGCCATGAAAATACCTGGAAGAAGAGTGATTCAGGTGTTGGGAACAGCAAGTACAAACTCCTAAGGTAGGAACATCTTTTACATGCTCAAGAAATAGCAAGGACAGCATGGCTGGTGCAGAGTGAGTGAAGGGAGAGGAAATGAAGGTAAAGTAAGAGGAGGTCATGGTATAAGTCACACATGGTCTTGTGGGCCATTTGAATAACACTGTTTTTTTACTCTTCAAAGATAGGAGATGTTAAAGGGTTTGAGAGGTGCTGTCAAATTAAGTGACTTATATTTTAATGGGATTTTCTTGCCAAGGTTCTATGAGTAAATGCGGAAATAGGGAGACAAGTTAGGAGACTATTGTAATGATCCAGTCAAGAAATAATCGTGGCTCATTACAGAATTGTAGTGATGGAAGTGGTGAGAAGTGATCAGGTCCTAAATACATTATGAAGACAAGAAGACTGGATTCAATGGATAGAATCTGTGGTCTGGAAGAAAGAGAAAAGTCAAGGCTTGTTCCAGGATTTTACCTGGAGAAAATGGAAGGGTGGAGTTACTATTTATTGCAATGAAGAATACTATGTAAGGAGAAAATTTCAGAAGGGAAATCAAAAACGTGGGATTGGACATGTTAAATACAAGATGTCTTTTAGCTATCCAAGTGGAGATATTGAGTGGAAAATGATGTGTCCTGGATGACAAAGGAATAAAGTATTTCAAAGGAGGGAAAGGGATCAACTGTGACAAAAGGTGCTGATAGGTCAAAGAACATAAAAGACTGAGAATTGACCACGGGATTTAGAAAACAGAAGTATTTCAGTGATCTTGATAATAAAAATTCTGGTATAGAGAAAGCCTGGTGGAGTGGGTTCAAGAAAAAATAGTAAACATTTTTGTATATCTACATGTTGGTGTAGATCTCAGTCTAGATAAGGATTCTAAATCCTAGCTCTGGCAACTAAAAAAAAAAAAAAAAAATTTAGAAGCAAAAACTAACTCAGTAGCAAGGAATTGTTCTAGCACCCAGATTGTGGTCTTCAAATGCCATTTCCCATAAAAGAAACCATGGATCGTTAGAGAAAAAGTGGATGCCAGATCTGTGGCCAAAAATGTACAAGATTAACTTGAGACATCTTGTCATACCAGCTAGCGAAGAAGCTTTCAGATTTCTAGGGTCGTGCCAAAAGGAATTTTACCATGATGAACTAACTGATTTCACACTAAACCTCCTGCTATAAATATCTAAAAAACAAGGCAAAATATTTAAACCTCTATTTTTAGACATTGGACATCAGACCACATAGGACTACTTCCTGGAGAGGAAAAACACAAACAAGGTGCATGTCCCAAGCTTTCTATCTTGAGGCACTTTCCAGAGACAGCATAGAAAGAAGCAGTCCAAGAAGAGCAAAGGAAGCTCTCTGAGTTTAAAAGACAGAGATTGGAGTTAGACAGATAGACAAATCTGGAATTTGATGGACAGAGTACCAGAGAGGAACTAAACAGACAAAGAGCTCCAAAAATACGGTCAAGGTTGCCTGAGTCTGTGACTGAACACTAAATTGCAGATGCATAGGGCAAGATTCTAAGAGGTCAGGAAAGAACAAGTACTAGAGAGTTGAGAGCCTGAACATATCTAGGAGACATTCAAGTTTTGACCAGCCAGAATGGAGAAAATGCTAACCATTCAGTACAGATCCCCAAATGTCCAAACTTTACAAACAGGGCTAATCTAATGCTAGAATAAATGCTACTTTGGACATACCCTAGTAGAAAAGTAGTAAATAAAAAAATAGACTCTAGCATTTTTCTGCGGTTTCCCATCCAAACTGTATCAAACTGTAAATGGTGAGAAGTTTATGTTTTCTGAAACTCAGGAGTTGGAAATGAAGAAGGAATGAAGGAATGAGAAATATTGCTATTTTACAAACCCTAATAAACTAAGATCTGGACATCGAGCATCAGTGACTTCTAATGTCTCAAAGAGGTAGTCATCAGACGTTATGAGCCTGCCGATGGCAGAATAAACCATCGTGTATGAAGTACTTTCGTCAAAAATGTTAAAATGGACAAACCTGAATCTGATTAATCTTCCAAATACAAGTACCAATTTATGGCAATTGGAAGAAAGAAGAACATGATAAATGATACCATATGGCTACAGTCAGAAATATACAGATTCTTGCAAAACGTCGGACAAATTATCTGATTTCTTTGACAAAAATTGAAGGGAAAAAAGATAAAGGGGAACCTATAGATGAAAAGAAACTTAAGACACATCAACCAATTGCAATGTCTGGACCCTACTGGATAGAGCCCTGATTCAAATAGTCAAATTGATAAATATAGTCATGTACCACATAACATTTCCATCAACGATGGACCATTTATACAATGGTAGTTCCAGAAAATTATGCTGGAGCTGAAAAATTACTATTGCCTAGTGATGTTGTAGTTGTCGTAACATCATGGCACAACATGTTTCTCATGTGTTTGTGGTGACGCTGGTGTAAACAAATCTAGTGCTTTGCCAGTCATATAAAACACACAATTATGTATAGTTCGTACTGCTTGATAATAATAATAAACAACTATGTTATTGATTTATGTATTTGCTATACTATAATTTGTGTCGTCATTTTAGAGTGTACTCCTTCTACTTATATAAAAAAGTTAACTATGCAGCAGCCTCAGGAAAGTTTTTCAGAAGGTATTCCAGAAGAAGGCATTGCTGTCATGTTGTCATAGGAGATGACAACTTTGTGCATATTACTGCCCCTGAAGACCTTCCAGTGGGACAAGATGTGGAGGTGGAAGACAGGGGCATTGATAGTCTTGACCCTGTGTTGGCCTAGGCTAATGTATGTGTTTGTGTCTCAGTTTTTAAGAAAAAGGTTTAAAAAGTAAAAAAAAAAAATCAAAAATAGAGAAAAGCTTATAAGATAAGGATATAAAGAAAGCAAATAGTTTTGAATAGCTGTACAATGTGGTTGTGTTTTAAGCTGTATTATTACAAAAAAGTCAAAAAGTTAAAACAATTAGAAAGTAAAAAAATTATGAGAAGCTAAGGTTCATTTAGTATTAAAGAAAGAAAAATATTTTTATAAATTCAGTGTAGCCTAAGTGTACAGTGTTTATAAAGTCCACAGTAGTGCATAGTAATGTCCTAAGCCTTGAGATTCACTCACTTGCTGACTCAGAGCAACTTCCAGTCCTACAGGCTCCATTGGTACCCTATACAGGTGTATCACTTTAAATCTTTTATGCCATATTTTATCTTTTATACCATACTCTACCTTTTCTATGTTTAGATACACAAATATTGGCTGGTCCAAGTGTAGTGGTGTTTACAACTAATTGATCACAACCAGTTACGATTCCTTTGTTCCTCCTCCATTCCCACTGCTTCATTTGACTAGCCTTAAAAAAAAAATTTAAACATAGGTATAAAAACACTTACCACTGTGTTACAACTGCCCACAGTATTCAGTACAGTAACATGCTCTACAGGTTTGTAGCCTAGGAGCAACAGGCTATTCCATATAGCCTAGGCATGTAGTAGGCTATCCCATTTAGGTTTGTGTAAGTACACTCTGTGATGCTTGCAAAATGATGAAATTGCCTAATGATGTATTTCTCAAAATGTGTCTTCATCATTAAATGACACATGACTGTAATACAACTGGAAATTTGAACACTGATATTAAGAAATTATTGATATATTGTTTTAGGCTTAGTAATGGCATTGTGCACTGAATTTTTAAAAGGGTCTTTGTCTTTTAGTAAAATATCTGAAATGATGAGATATTTGGGATTTTGCTTCAAAATAACATGGTGATGGTAGAAGAGAAATTGGGTGGGTGTAAACATGAAACAACATTGTTTGGCAATAAGTTCATAATTGTAGAAGTTGAGTAATCAATAATAGAGGCTTACTTTACCCTTCTGTCTGTTTTTCAGTTCTTAAATTTCCACTAAACTCTCCATAATGGTTTCTACTTCCCTACTAAGCTTTCCTACCTTTTATTAATTATGAGCATATTTTCATTTTTATCCTTGAGCTTTGTCATAATAGCAGCTTTTTCCCACCTTTAAGTCATCTCAGGGTTAGTCTTCATTGATTTTTTTCTCTTGATATAGGTCATGTTCTCCTGTTTCTTTTTAATTCAGAGCTTTGTGAATAATACATCAAGATATTCTAGATTCTGTAATGTTCCTCCAAAGAGGAGTGGTTTTTTTGGTTTGTTTGTTTTGTGTTGTTTTGTCTTGGCAGGTAGTTAACTTGACTGAACAGAAACTTCAAACTGTGAAATATCAGTTCAGTGCTTTGAGCCTAAGTCGGGTTGCTTGGTGCCCTCCATGCATGTGTAATTCAGCCAGAGATTTGGGAAGAGTTTATATGCAGATTGGAGGCTCCCTGTCTGTGGCTCTCTCCTTTCTGTTATACCCTGCCTCACTTCCCAGTTGTCTTGATCTTTATTCTCTAATTTTTTGTGCCAGTAAGACAGCCGGGTTTCTGTCTGGGCTTTAGCTACACCACATGGTGCCAACTGGGGCCTACTTGCAGGTTAAGAGCTATGAAAATTAGGAAACTTACCCAGTGTCATTGCTTTCTTCCAAGTATCAACCTTAATTCAATATCTGCATGACTTTTTTCACTCTTCTGTTTTCACGTAGTTATTTTTTACATTTTGTCCAGAATTTATAGTTGCCATTTGTCTGATAAGAACTACTTGGCCATGACTGGAAGTGCAAACTATCCTGTTTACCTTTTGTATATGTGTACAAATCTTACAAAATAAAAAATGTGAAGGAGAACGGGCAGAGGAATTGAACACAGGTCATAGGAACAACTCCTTTAAGGAGACTTTCTGAAAAGGAGAGAGAACTAGAGTTGTAGCTGGAGGCTATGTGGAATCAAGAGGTTTATATTTTTAACGATTATGTACATTACTACACATTTGTAGGCTGATGGGAATCACCTAAGAACTAGAAAGGTATTGATGAAGCAAGAGAGCAGGAGAGAATTGCTGAAGCAACATCCACAGGTAGACTAGAGAGAATGAGATTTAGTGCACAAATGAAGGGGCTGGCCTTAGATTGGATGTGTAATAATAGGAGGAAAGATGGAGTATATAGCAATGATGGAGGTAGGTAGCTAGATGGAGTAAAGTAATGAGAGTATATAAAAGATCTTCTGATTTATGTTGTTTTTTGGGGAAACAGACTATTACACATTAAAAAAAGAAATATCTTCTAAATCTCTCTCACGTGGAATAGTAAAATTATTTTATCTTTAAAGAGACAGTCCAAAGTCTCAGGGTAAGAAAAAATAAAAAGAGAGAAAGAGTGAAAAGGTGCAAAAATATTGAGTGACTGGAAACTTTTTTCATCGATTTAACACAACAAAGAAACTGCATATTAAAGAAGCAAAATTTATAAATACACATTTAAGAATAACCATATTTTACTGAGTCTGCTTGCATTCTTATTCCTACTTGGTTTCTCTAAAGAGTTTGCTGTTGCCGTTTTCAGGTCTCTGGTCATAATAGTAATGGTTACTCTGGAAGTGAAGTTGTTTGGTACACAACATTAAAGGACCAGAGTATAATTTGAAAAAATACTTATATACTTCTAAGCAATCAAACAGGTCAAAGAAGGTATAATAATGGAAAATGTTAAACACATTTAAAACAAATACGAAAAAACAAAACACAAATAAAGACTCATTTGTCCAAATGTAAAATGGAGCAAAAGTTGTCAAGGAAGTATATGCTCTTCAGTGTGTGCATCAGAAAATAGCAAAGCTGCAATGAATAAGCTAAACATTCTACTAAGAAAGTAGAAAAACAAAAGCAGAATATGCCCAAAGAAAGCAAAAAGGAAATAATAAAGATAGGAGCAGAAATTAATAAAATAATTTTAAAAAATACAATAGAAAACCTGACAAAAATTGATTCTTTAAAAAGATGTTTAAAAATATCTTCTGTCCAATATTATACTAAAATCCCTGAATAGCAAATTGTAATACAATAATTCAAATTGTAAAGGATTATTATTCACATATTATTCACATATGATTGGATTGTCTACATAAAAAACCTAAAAGACTCCATGGACAATTTATTATTATAGAATTAAGAAGAGAGCTTAGCAAATTTACCAAATCTAAAACTAACACACAAATGTCAATTACATCACACTTATAATCCTAGCACTTTGGGATGCCAAGACAGGGGGATTGCTTGAGACCAGCCTCAGCAAGAGCAAGACCCCATCTCTACAAAAAATAAAAAAATTAGCCAGGCATGGTCTTGTGTGCCTATAATCCCAGCTACACAGGAGGCTGAGGGAGGAGGATTGCCTGAGCCCAGGAGTTTGAGGTTTCAGTGAGCTATGATGATGCCACTGCACTCTAGCCTGGGAGACAGAGCAAGACTCTGTCTCAGAAAAAAAAGTCAATTACCTTGCCATAAATCATGCAAAAATACCTAAAAAATGCAACAATCTAAGAAACTACTTAAAATAGTGACAAAATTATAAGACGTCAAAGAATAAATCTAAGTAAAAATGTTCAAGAA
Organism: Propithecus coquereli; assembly: GCF_000956105.1. Taxonomy (NCBI): domain Eukaryota; kingdom Metazoa; phylum Chordata; class Mammalia; order Primates; family Indriidae; genus Propithecus; species Propithecus coquereli. Next base: position 8,504,657 of record NW_012140524.1, on the reverse strand, counting down.
TTTTAAGTAGATAAAATTTAAATTTTATTTAAGGACATTAAAGAAGATCTAAATAAATGCACAGACACATGATGTTCCCAGGTAGGAATATTTAATATTTTAATGATGTTAATTGCTATATGGATTCAATACTATTCCAATTATTTTAACAGTTGTTCATAAACTTTGATGAACTGATTCTAAAACGTATATGTAAGAACAAAAGGCCAAGAATAGTCAAAACACTTAAAATTACTTTCTCTACCAGAAATCAAAATCTATTATAAATCTATAGCATTAAATAAGCATATTATCGGCAAAAGGATAGCCAAACAGAAACAGAAAAACAGGCTTACGTATATGGAAATCTGACATATGACAAAGCTAGATTTGTTGACATGTGAGGAAAGAATAGAATAAAAATTGTATGGAGAGGCCGGGCGCGGTGGCTCATGCCATAATCCTAGCACTCTGGGAGGCCGAGGCCGGGTGGATCACTCAAGGTCAGGAGTTCAAGACCAGCCTGAGCAAGAGCGAGACCCCCGTCTCTACTAAAAAATAGAAAGAAATGATCTGGACAACTAAAAAAATATATAAATATATAAATTAGCCGGGCATGGTGGCACATGCCTGTAGTCCCAGCTACTCGGGAGGCTGAGGCAGAAGGATTGCTTGAGCCCAGGAGTTTGAGGTTGCTGTGATCTAGGCTGACGCCACAGCACTCACTCTAGCCCGGGCAACAAAGCGAGATTCTGTCTCAAAAAGAAAATTGTATGGAGAGAACTGGCTATCCAAATAAGAAAAAGAAATTATTCCTACCTAATATTATGTCCAGAAATCAAATCCATATGATATAAGATTTAAACTTTTAAATGTTTAGAAGAAAATCAGGGAAAATATCTCAGGATTGGGAAGGATTTCTTAATAAGACATGCAAACCAAAAACTGTAAGGGAAAGATTGATAAATATAAATACAAATATTAAAATAAAGAATTTATATTCATCAAAAGACATCATAAAGAGAGTGAAAAGACAAGCTGCAGAACAGGAAAAGGTAATATTTGCAACACACGTAACTGACAAATGATTAATATCCAGAATATAAAGAATTGTTTTAAACTCAATCAGAAAAAGATATGCAAATTTTTTGAAAAATGGCAATAATCTGAAGAATTTCACAAAAAAGTAAATGTGCTCGGGCCATACACACATGATAAGACATTGAACTTCATTATTAGTCAGAGACTTACACATTAAAATCACAATAAAATTCTATTAATATTTCGTATCAACCACATTGTCAAAAATGCTGACAAAAATACCGGCAAGGGTGTGGATCAGTGGTAACTCTCATAGATTGCTAGTAGAAATGTATGTTGGTACAGCCACTTTGGAAAACAAATTGAAGTTGAATACGCACATACTCTATGATCCTGCAATTGCATTTTATTTAAAAAAAAATATTTCCTGAAGGAAGTCTTGCACAAATGTATCAGGAAGTGTGATGGTTAATTTTATGTGTCAACTTGACTAGGCCCAGATATTTGGTCAAACATTATTCTGGATATGTCTGTGGGAGGTTTTTGAATGAGATTAACATCTGAATTGGTAGATGGAGTAAAACAGATCTCCCTACCTAATGTGGGTGGCCCTCATCCAATCAGTTAAAACAGTGGACCCCAAGCTTTTTGGCACCAGAGACTGGTTCATGGAAGACAAATTTTCCACAGCAGGGGTGGGGGTGTGGTGGGGGTATGGGCTGCTCTGCAGCCTGGTCCCTAACAGGCCACATACCAGTCACAACCTAGGGATTGGGGACTGCAGAGCTAAAAGACAAAATAGAACAAAAATGCTGACTCGCATTCCCCACCCCTTTGAGTAGGAGGGCACTCCTCCTGCCTGACTGCTTTAAGCTGAGACATCTGTCTTTTGTGACTTTTGGACTACAACTAAAACAGTGGCTTTTCTTTGGTCTTGAATCTGCTTTCAGACTGGAACTACACATTGGCTCTCTTGGGTCTCCAGCTTGCTGAAGAAAGACAACCTTATGACAGCTCAGCCTCCATAATTACATAAGTCAATTCTTATAATAAATCTCTTTACATACACCCTCTTAGTATATATAGGATGTATATATATCCTATTGATTCTGTTCCTCTGGAGAACCCGACTAATACAGAAAGTGTGGATGTAAATGCGCATGGCAGAATAGTTCTTGACAGCTAAAAACCAGAAACACCCCAAATGACTCTTAACAGTAAAACTAATAACACGTTCCATAATACAACAAAATAAATAAATACATGACAATGAGAATGTGTTAAATATAGCTATAAACATCCCTAATCCAAAAATCTGAAATTCAAAATGCTCCAAAATCTGAAACTTTTTAAGCAATGACATGATGCCACAAGTAGAAAATTCCACAGCTGACCTCATGCGACAGGTGCACAAAATTATCAAAAATACTGTATAAAATTACCTTCAGGCTATGTGTATAAGCTGTACATAAAACCTAAATAGATTCTGTGTTTAGACTTGGGTCCCATCCCCAAGCTATCTCATTATGGATATGGAAATATTGCAAAATTTTTAAAAAAATCTGAAACCCAAACTTTTCTGGTCAAGGGATACTAGCACAATATAAAATATATATGTATATACTCTAGTTTATATATTATGCATATACACACACAACTATAGCAGAATTATCCATCTATAAACAAATATAAACAAATAGACAAAACTATAAAAACTGTAAAAAAAATTCAAAAAGCAAGAGAGTTATTTACACAAAATTCAGAGTAGTGATTATGTCTAATGCCTTAGTCTATTTTGTGAAACTATAACAGAACACCTGAGATTAGGTAATTTATAAAAAACAGAAATTTATTTTCCACAGTTCTGGAGGCTAAGAAATCCAAAATCAAGGCACAAGCAGGTTCAGCTGTCTCTGAACCAAAGTCTTGTTCTTTTCTTTAAAAAAGGTATTAGAGACATGCAGGTACCAGATGGAATTTCTAATTGGAAAGATTGAAAGGGACCTGAAAGGAAGATAACCCTGGCCTAACTACCTCTCCAAGGCCTTACCTCTTAATACCATCACATCGACCACTAAGTTTCAACATCTGAATTTTGGAGGAGACACATTCAAACCATAGCATCTAGGCATGAGAGAAGAATGTGATTTGGGGAGAACCTACAAAAAGCTACAAAAATCCTCACAATAGTCTATCTCTTAAGCAGGGAAGTGGATAGATGGACGTTTATTTTATTACTGTTCTTTAAATTTTATGTATATATTACCTATACCCCTGTATGTGTGACTATATATGTTATATCTGCTTGTTATTTCTTAATAAAAATCATATCACAAATCAAAACATTAAACTAAAGAACCAAGTGGCCTAGGAAGGTTTCTTGTTTGGCATGTTTTCTGACCTAGAGCAAGCACGCAACAAATATTTATTGCATATTAAAATGTGAAACCCAAAGCATCTGCTTTCTCCCTCAAGCCGAGGAGACTGGTAGTGTCTGTGTCTCGATTTGGCCACAATTCTTCTGGGTTTCATACTACATCATGCCCACTGCCCATCTCCATCTCCAGAATCTCTCATCACTGGCTACTTCCTTGGCAGGGCTAGCTCTGGCTCCAGAGACATGACTATAGTTAGACTCAGACTCTGGAAGTCACAAACAGGTGATCTATGAGCTAAATATAATTGCTAGGCATTTGGCCTAATGGTATTTTAAAATATTTGAGCATAATTAAAATGTCAAAAGATTTCAGCTTCTCTTGAAAAACAGCAAGATCAAGCAGCACCGAGGTCATTTTCCTTCTTGCCAGAAACTAGCTGGGATTGTGGGGTAGTTGCCCACCTTAGACACACGCCCTCCGTTGTGCATTGTCCTGATCGCTCCCTGTTGTCTTTGACAGAACCGTGTGGATTACCATTTATCATCCCTTTCATTGTTTTTATTATTACTATTTAGAGAAATATTTCCCAAGACACTCAGCAAAGTGAAAAGTAGGACAGGATGGCTGGGTGATTTTTCTCTCCTTAGGGTCATTTCACTTACTAAGTGTGAATGTTACTGGCCTAACCCAGTGTGTCACACATTCGCATTCGCTAACCCTGTTCCACATCCTTATCTAACCATATCAGAGGGGATTTTCCTTCCTCTTACGCATAAATGTTGGTAATCCAGAGGGCTGTTTTCCCCTTCTTGGCATCGAAATGAATTGAAGAAATTGTCTAAACTTGCTGAAAGAGGACAAATTTCAATGTCTAAAAAAATCTTGGGAGGCCCGAGAAGGTGATTGTCCGGACCTGCCGTATTCCTGCACTCTCCAAATGAGAGAGCTTGGAAATCAACACCTTAATCTGTTTTCTTTTCCTTTGCCTTGACTTTACCCTGTTTTCCCCACCCTGTGTTCTCTTCTTGGCAGAAAACTCAAGCCTTAGAAATCTAAGTCTATTCATAAATGCACTTCTTTCAGTTACTATGGCAATGCTGAAGGAATCTGTCACGGCCAAACGGGATCACAAAAGGATCACTTTTATTTTTATTCTCAGTGTTTCCACCAACAAACAAACAAATAAAATGCTACTACTAGCCAGAGTCACATTCCCTTCTTGGGAAACAGCTCCCAAGGACTGACTCCCTACCTTCGTTTCTTATTTAATTTTTTTTTCCTCCTATTTTATACAGAGTTTGTTTTCCCAGACATTTCATTAGAAAGGACCACAGTGAGTGCTATTCTCTGCATCCAGAAGGCTTTTCCCCTTACCTTTTGCTGTTATAAATGCAGCATAAGAGTCACAATTATTTTTCAAAGAAGCAGTACAGTTTCCTAAGATTATGCTGTTAGAATTCATTTAATAAAAATATAGGTTGCAAATGCTCATCTCCATCAGCTATGGATAACCACCCCCAGAAAGCTGCTGTTTTGTCTATAGCCCTTATCTTTGTATTTCATCATTGACAGTTGGAAATGAAATAATTCAAATGTCCTTATTTAAAGAAAGCAAAACAAGAGAAACTTCCCGTCCTATCCTTAGGGCAGGGATGACAAGTTAAGTTGACATCAAGATTAGCAGATGAGCATTCAGCCACTTTGCCAGTCATTGCTACTGCATGGACTCCGTGCAGCAACAGAACATTTGCTCTGAACAACCTACAGTCTGTCAAATTCCATAGCAGTTTCCAAGGCAATGATATGTTCTTGGTCTTTTCTTTATGTATTGCACAATGCTTTAGAAATTGCACAACAAAGAAGAGGGAAGCCCTTTGAACCCAGTGGGGAAAGATCCCCTGATTACCAGAAAGAGGTTACTTTGCAGATGGATTCAAATTCTTGCTCTTTTAAGAGGGCACCAGCTCTATACCCTAGATGAGCGGGGTGACACTCAAATCTCTAACCTCAGTGCACATTTCCGGAGAAGAGATATTGTTTGAAATTTCACTGGCAATTGAATGGCATTGACTGCCCTATGCTTATGGGTGAAGAAGGAGGAAAAGATTTAACACAAGAAACAAACATAGGTATATTTGATTGGATATGGGACCCCCACTGGTCATGCTAATGTGTTTTCAGCAACTTCACACACAAATGCAGGGACCATATAGCAAAATAAAGAATGAAGCCATTGGGTGAGATATACTTGGGTTTGAATCCTTATCCTGCTACTTATCACCTATCACTTTGGACATGCTATTTAATCTCTACAAACCTCAATGTTTTTATCTGAAAAAAAGGGATACCAATAGTACTGATAGCATAGGATGATTGTTTGAATTAAATTGGAAATTGCACATAAAGCACTTAGCACAGTGCATTCTGAACAATTGTAAGCACTAAATACACATTAATGATTATTAGTACTATGTTTGCTATTATATGTTTCAGCAGGAGAACGCATACTCCTGTCTCCTATTTTCCCTGTTTTGTTATATGTATATTTATATATTTTATATTTATATATTATTTATTTATTCCTACTTTAGCAACTCACAGTGTGCCATAGAATATTCTGGAAAATGGAAAACAATTGTATCCTTTGCCCTAAATGGTATTTAAGATGCTTGATATAATTTAGAAACAGCCCCTTACCTCCTCGTATACTATGTATATATTAGATAGAAGGTAGTATACTCATTTTACAGACTAGCAAAATAATGCTAACACTGAATGCACCAAAATAAATCTAGAAATATGAATGAAAATATTTCTGATATAAGATTTTTTAGCATAAATACTAGCATCCGATGTTATCCCCAAATCAGAAACTATATGACAAATCTATTCATTATTGGGGGGATAGTTGTAATCCCATTTGATAAATTTTTTAAATAGTATCCTAGAGAAAATATCAAGAGGCTAATGTAACATACATTCATTCATCCTTTCTTTTATTCATTCAACAGATATTTATTGAGCTTATCCCATGTCAGGTTCTGTGGCATACAGGATCAGTGATAAAAACATAAGCAAGTTCCCATTTTTTTCCTCAAGCAACTTACAGAAGTTTAGTGGAAATATGCATACGTATACTGAGTCAGGTGGAAAGTGGCAAGTACTCTAAGAGAAGCATAGAATAAGTGCTGTAAGAATCAGTATATGAAGGTGTTAATATTGGCCGGGCATGGTGGCTCACGCATGTAATCCTAGCACTCTGGGAGGCTGAGGTGAGAGGATCCCTTGAGCCCAGGAATACAAGACCAGCCTGAGCAAAAGTGAGACCCCGTCTCTACAAAAACTAGAAAAATCAGTCGGGCGTTGTGGTGCACACCTGTAGTCCCAGCTGCTCAGGAGGCTGAGGCAGGAGGATCACTTGAGCCCTGGAGTTTGAGGTTGCTGTGAGCTAGGCTGACACCATGGCATGGTATCCCGGGCAGCACAGTGAGACTCCGTCTCAAAAAAAAAAAGAAAAAAAAAGTGTCAATATTAATTAAATTGTGCCTTCAGATTAAGGTGATTTTATATGTGGAAAGTAACTTTGAATCAGCAACTTTTAGAGCTACAAACTGCCTTGTAAATCAGTGATTATGTACAATATAATTTAAGCACAGAGAGGGTATCAAGAATTCAGGTAGTTCAAAAGCATCTAGCATATTTTTGACGTATTCTGAAAAAAAGGTAGGCATAAAAACAATGAAATGCATAAAATGATAGAAACAGCTTAGTTCTGATCATTATGCCTGAGTTCTACTTAGTATATCTGTGCAGTTGAGAGGAACTCCGTTTATTTTCTTCAAGAATTTAACCTTGAGTTTTCTTCTCATGTTAAAGAAAAAAAAATTAGTGGAAAGTTGACATTCGTGTGAATTCTGAATAAAAATGTGAAACAAACTGAGTAAGTAGCACTCTAGTCCACCATCTGGGATTTCACACTACTCAGTCAATTCCAGAAATTAGATTAATATGGAAGAACTCAGAAAGGGGAACTTCCTTTCAAAGGTAATTACGAGGCTCACCTATTAACAGTGGGAAATCTGCAGCCACTAATTTCTCTCCTCAAGTCAGATAGATGACTTCAAATGAACTGCAAGCCCAGGATGTGTTTTCAAAATGAGAGTTCTAGTCCAGCCATCAATGGGCATAACCATCAATGTTATTTGGAAATATCAAATTATAAAGAGATTTTATTATGAGAGTACTACAAAAGCACAGGTCAAAATATCAATCCCTTCTTCCTCAAAACATTTTGAAGTTATGGTTTCGCTTCAATATTTTCACTTGCTCCAAACAGCTTTCTTTATCCCCCAAATGGCTTCCTACTGATTGTGTAAAATTAGAGTTCAGAAAATTTGGCTTTGGTTTAAGATTTGTGCACTATGGAGAACCAGCACTGCTTGCAGACTGAGGGGATTCAAAACAGCTTCCTTGGACAGCAGATACTTTGGCTGAATGGAGGGGCTATTTATGAAGCTTGGACCAGTCTGACCCTAGTGTTTCAGCCAATGGTCTTCAAGACCAGATTACCCCAGTATCGATCCCTCCCCCTTTCCTACTGCCGGTCCCTTGAGACAGGGGATATTAGAACACCTATAGTGGCTTCAGAGACATAGATCCCTCTTAAAATAAATAATGTACAGTCTTTGACAAGAAACAAAGGATGCAATGATTTCCTTAGAAAATGTCGAAGTAAACAATGTGATGTGCAGAATATTTTCATATCTTCTGAAACTTTGGAAATTATAGTCAAACAATTTAGAATGTATGTGTTAATAAAAGATCTTTTGTCTAATTTATGTACATCACTTTACCACAGATCTATGGAATTTAGGTTACATTTGTATAATTCCATAAGGGGTTTTTGATTGCTTAAGCGCCACCTGTTCTTTATAAATGCTGTGACTGACATCAAGTTTTTCTCCATATGGTGATGACATTTTTGATTACTATTTGTCTTCTTACATTTTAATAGTGAATTGAGTTAAAATAATTTAAAGTCTGTTTCCCAATAGCTTCATATAACTGAACAGTACTGTTTATGAGTTTTATCTTTCTGTATTTTGAATAGACATAATTTTTTAAAAGAGCTTAAACTAGCTGCAGAATATAGCTTTGTAGGCCTAAATGAGTAATTTTTCAGTTGTGAGCTGAAATCAAGAGTAGAATCAATACAGGCATCTCTGTAATTGAAAACCAGTGGGTGATAATTCTGTACTGAAAACAAGATAATAAGAATAAAGAGGAGCCATTGGTGGGAGAAAGATAAGATTAAAGCTGCGATCTCAATTAAATATCAACTATTATTAACGTTGTAATAAAACTCTACTTCTAATTTGCCCTTTGTTTTTCTCTTTTGGAGTATAATTATAAAGATATGTAAAAATGATTTAAGCAAATCATGGTAGAATCCATTTAATTTATTACTTCTGCTGATTTAATATTTATAGCATTGTTAAGATCCAAATATTTGGGGACTAGAAATAATTCAGTTTTTTTAGTATGTCAAGATTTACTGTATTTCTGATATGGTATTTGTTACTCACTATGCATAAATTTGGGAGGTAACAAAAAGGGAGAAGGAAAGCATGTGGCATTGAGATGCATAGTGAAAGAAAAAGCCAATTTCTCTCACCTTCAAAGTGTGTTGGTTTTTTTTTTCAGTTAAAGGCCTACATGTTTGAGTATTTAAAAGAGAACAAAAAGCTTTTAAGGAAACAGCCACTTTCCTGTTTATGATGACTTCCTATTTTTTTTAATTATAAAATTTTCCTAATTAATTTCTAGCCATTTATTTGATGCCGATAGACACTTTGAGGCCGTTTTCCATTTCCTTCTCCTTTTCAGGGAACCCACTAACTTTTCTTGTTTCTGCTGTTTCTTACATTTATTCTTCCAAACTTCAAATTCTTTTCTTTTCAAGTCCATGAGCTTCTGATAAACTCATATCTCTAAAAGGATAGCCTGAAAATACCTCTAAGGGAGTTTTATAAAGATAAAACTTCTTGTTTTCTTCCATTAAGTGTTAATAACTGCAAAAGAAAATAAAAATTTGGAAGCATAAATTCTGACTGAACCTCATTTACGTTAATCTAAAAATAATGAAAAATGAGAATTTTGCCCCTCCTTACCTAATACGACTAAACATACCAAGTAATTGACAATTCATGCAAATGAATCTTTAAAATAAGTCAGAGCCCATGACGTTGTTCTAAGTCATTTAGTCTCTAAAGGACTACTGGTTATCTGTAAAATATTAAGTACATTAGATAATATGTAAATTCTAGTCTAGTTTTAAAAATTCTGATTTTTCCGAAGTGAAGAACTTTTACCGTCTTGCTATAGAATCTTTCTGAGTGGCCATCTGACAAAAAATTTGTTTCATGAATATTTGCCAGGTAAGTTTGGCTTTGCTGCATGTAAAGTTTAGTGTGGGGTGATCAAGAGGGAGGTGGTTAAATGTAATCTAACTGGATTTTTTGAAAACAGTTTCTACTACCAATTTAAATTCTATTGGAGTCTTGGTTCTGACCAGTATTAGGTACAAACACAACACTTTGTACATGTATTACAGGCACAAATTATAGTTGCATCATAAAAGGAGAAAGTTGTGTTTCAGTAACTCCTAGCTAGCTAGAAATGGAAGGATAGTTCCCTAAATGACAAAAGTTAAAATAAAATAAAAAGAAAGAAAGAAAAGGAAAAAAAGAAAAGAAAGCTCTCAAACCAATATTTAACATGATACTTAGTGGTGAAAAAGAAGTCAGTCCCATGAGAAATTTTAGAATGGCAGCAGGGTCATACCCCATTAAGGGATATCCCAAATTTTAGTTGTTTACATATTACCCTCACAATTTTTACCCTATTCACATATCAGCAATAAAATTGTTTTGGATCTTTCTTTAAAATGTTTCTGTGCATTACCTGAATAACTTTACATAAGAAGAAATTTACTATAACTGGAATAATCAACATTTTGCCTTTATAGAATATGATTGTATAAATGAAAATAAAATTATTTTATATAAAAAACTTTTATGAACTTAATCACACTAAAATTATATTAAATTGTATAATAAAAAAGTTTGCAAAATAAACAAAAGAGTCATTAAGTTTTGGCTAGCTATGGAGCCTACCAGAAGCTCTGAACCAAAGTCCTGTTTTTTTCTTTAAAATGGGATTGGAGACGTGTGGGTACCAGACAGACTTTCTGCTGACATAACTGGAAAGATCGAAAAGGAAATAACATTCACACTGCTTGATTCGACATCTTTTATTTCTGGGTCTAAAATAGCCTCAGTCTCCTCAGAAGTAAGTGTTCCACATTTTGGAAAACATTAACTTAACAGACAATAAAACAAATTGCAAACATTTAAAAAATAAAAACGTGTCAAAGATACAGACACAGATCACCGAAACAGTGTCTGGCACATAGTAAACATTCAATAGACATCTATTGAATCAATTAATTCATGAATTCAACCAAATATATAATCAAGAATACTGGCTATTCCAGGGTTTGTTTTTTTTTTTGTAGGCATAAAACAACTTTGATTATTCAATAAATGGTTCCAGGAAGTTGGGGAATAAGTCAGGAGCCATATCCTAGTTTTTCCTTTGGGAAAAATTGTTCCTTATACAAATCCAAGTTTCTACTGGGTTTGCTAGACTTTTACATCGTAACTCTAAGAATGGAATCAACACTGAGGAAAGCAAATTCTAGAGATAGAGATGCATTCTTCTGAGCACAGAAATTCAGCTCTGCCTGAAATAATTCCACTGGGTTTTACAGTTATTTAAGTCAATAATTTTTTTCCCTAAACTTGTATGAAAGGCTGAAGAAATAAGACGTAATGGAATGGTAACTAGGGAAACACTGAATATACGCCAAATACCCTGTGTTCTAGACACAAGTACTTGCAGGCACCAAAATCCAATGCTTGGATGTCTACAGTTTCTGAAGTCCCTCCTAGCCTTCTCTACCTAACTTTCCTCTCTTCATTCTCCATCAAACACCTGATTATCCTTCAACACTTAGTCCAGACACTGCCTATTATCATGAAATCTTCCTTTGTAACAGCACATTAAGTCATTTTCTTCTTTCTGTTTCCATTGCGTTTTGTATAGAACTCATTCATAACTTTGCCCTGTTTTACCGAAATTACTTGTTTACAGGTATGTTTCATCCCTTTGAGTTGAAGTCATATTTGAATTGCCAGCATCTAGTATAATGTCTAACACTAAGTAGGTGAATAATAAATGTTTGATAAATGAATGAGCGAATTAATGAATGAGCGTAGCACTAATAATGGTTAAAATAAATTGATCTATCTGCTAGGAATTTCTTTATTGCTGAAATATTAAAATTTTCTTGCAGTCTAAATGATATGTCACGTTTTATGTATCTGGGAAAGCTACATGACCTCTTCATTGCTTGCTTTCACATGAATTTCATGATCCATTTCCAGGTAAATTCTTTAGAAGGTGAAATTTGTTTCATTCACTATGAAAGCAAAGGCCAATGCATTTGCCTCTGAGCGTTGATGGTAGAGCCCATCAGCTTCTCTGCTCTGCCTCGCATAATCTAGGAGAAAACGAGTATAGAGAGTCCTTTTCATGCCTCAATCTTCCTAATAGTTAGAAGTCTTTCTGCCAACACAACTGTTTCCTTTCTTTTTAACAATGGCATATGGTTCATGTGTTTACAGCAAATCTCTACAAATTACTTTTTGTTTTTATAGAAAGATAGGTTCGATTATGAACTCTGCACCTCACTTCCTTTCCTATACACAAAAACAGAGTCCTTGGGGCCGCACAAGCTGTGGACATATTTGCAATGAAAGCACAGCAAAGGCGAATGGAAATTTATTTCAATGAGTTTACTGTAAGCACACTGTTTTTTTTTTAATTGGTAGGTTTTTAAATTGGTATTGGTAGGTTTTAAATGCCTAATTATCTTCATATAAATGGCACCCTATCATCCTAAAAGTGTTGTACTCTGTGCCCTGTGCTGTTTATTATTTTGCATTACAATTATCATGCAAAGCAGAGAAGGTGACTTTAAGCAGCTCATTTAAAGCGCCTTTTTTTCTTAAGTGTAAAATCTTTGGGAGGCTATTTACATAGATGTTTATCATCGGGTGTTAAAAATCAGTCCAATTATAAGTACACAAAAGTTTTTATTATGGGTTTAATTTTGAAATGTAAATGGCCATTGTAAAGTGCCTGTTGAAATTTTAATTCGTGCTTGTATTTTTGTCTATGGATTAACAAGCCATCCTGTATTGAAATTAATTATAGAGATATACAGAATGTTCAAAGATAACAGAACCTGTGTGGCAAAATTTGCCTAAAGGTATGCAGTGCAATCCCCTCTTTGGAGTTGGACATTAGCGATGTTGTAAGAAAGTGTTCCTCGGCACCCAAACCACTAACAACGCTGTGCAGATGATAGGATTCCACTTCATGTTGCATTCTGTTGCCATGGCTATGATGGCCTTAATATTGTATGCTCACAGCAAGGTTGCAATTAGTATTTGGATTTAGAAGAGAAACATAATGATCTCATATTGAAGAAACACTTGTTTAATACTATTTTGGATCTAGGCATCCTTTCAAGTTGCTAACGAGCAGCTCTGTTGGTCAGAAAAAAAAAATCACTCAGCCATTTTGTACCTGCATCCTCAGTTTTTTTCAAATAAATTTCACTAGGATAGAGAGCTGATGATGTTTCTGGTGTGTCTATATGCGCCCTCTGCCAGGCTTCAAAAACATACTCCTTGTGTGCTTTTAAAGTTATAGTAGACCTTCACATGATTTCCTATGCAGTGAGCACTGATGAAGCTCCATTCCCTTAATAATAAGATTAAAATACATACTAGATACCCCTAAACATGCAGTCAAGGTGCAAGTTGTAACAGTTTTAGAGTTTGATGTACACATGGTCAACCTCATGAAATAGAGTTTTGGATCAGCCAATGAGAAGGGCGTATTATTTATTGAAGAGGGAGCTTTAGTTTCTCCATGGTGTTCAGTAATCATCTGCTGTGGTCCTTTTTACTCTGTCACCCACTTTATAAAGTGTTCAGTTTCATATGATTCACCTGGAAATTGTGACAGGTGAGAGGAGCAGAACATGGGTGGGTTCTGGGGGTGGGAGGTGGAAAAGCTTGTCCGGGAGAATAAATGAGGACAAGGAGTTGAGGGAAGTCAGAGTGGCTGCCCCAAGTTCCCTGACTATGAACTGTACCAAGACAGTCAAAGCCAAGACCCCAGATTCCAGTCATGCAGCATGCGGAGAAGGTCATGAGCTGAAGCTAAGAGCTCTAGGAGAGGAGAAAGGCACTAGACAAATGGGAAGTTTCTCTGACCGCAGCTCAGACTGTGGAAGAAGCAAATTGTGGAGGAGATCAATTTTGTTTTGTTACAAAAGGGAGGATTTTTTTGGCTTTGTTTTGTTTTTTTAAGATAGATTGACCTAAGATGTGGGTTGGCAATTGCAAATCTAAAAGATACAATAGCTACTTCATTTTGCATGCTAGAACCACAAACATCGAAGGCTTTCAGCTTTTTAATATTATAAATGATTAAATTTGATCCTCTAATGCATTTGATTATTTTCATAGAATTATACTGTTGGAACCCAGGACCATTATTAGGATTTCACTTGCAAATAAGCTTTGGTGAACCACAGAACATTTATGAGTTTTCCTGGACTCAATATCATTTGGGTTCTGAAGATGAACTCAGGAGAGAGGTGAGGAACTGCCCTATAAGGAAAGAATCAGAAGGAGATGTGCTGGGGCCAGGCCATATTAGATTGGAAGTATTAAGGTATTATGTAAAGCCACCAAGGGCAGAAGGAGAATGAAAGCAAGAGCCTGGGAGGAAACTAAGAAGTCAAATAGATCAAACTGCAGGAAAGAGGTAGAACTATTAATAAAAGCTAGAATTAGTGTTGTGGTGCAAAAGAGGGGAAGGAAAACAATGGTGTTGATAATAAAAACTACTATTTATTGAGTTATTTTGTACCAACCATGCATGACTTACTATATATCATCTTTTTTAACTTCCCAATTTTGAGCAAGATATAATCATCCCCACGTTAGAAAGGAAGCCTTCTGAATTTCGTCATGAGCTCTCTCCTCAATACTGTAGAGCAGCCATTTCAAAGAATCTCCACTCGGTCTCAACATATGACCTCACCTCCTACTTCAAAAGGAAAATAGCCAAGAGATGAGCACTCCCTTAACTGATCACTACCAAACTTGGAAATTCAGCTGTATCCACAACTGTCCTCTCTGCTTCCTCCAGTTACAATGGAAGAGGTTGTTCTTCCTAATATCTAAAGTTCATCTCTCCACCTATTCCCTGGATTCCATTCCTGCTTGTTCCCTAAAGAAAATCCTTCCTTCTGATTTCTCTGGATCTCCTACTTCTCCCTTTCCATGGTCTCCTTAAAACTACCAATAAAACAAAAAAACTTTCCTTGAGCCTATGTCTCCTTCTAGCTTTTCTCCTCTCTCTCCTTTCTTTCAAAGCCTTGTTTCTTGAAAGAGCTATTTATAATTGTTCTATTCACTTCTTCGCTTTTCTTTTACTTACCAACTTACCACAATATAATTTTTCCTACTGTGGTCCATTGACACTGCTTACTGCAACAGAAATCTCCTGGTTATTAAATCCAAAAGAAAGGTTTTGGTTCCTACTATACGTAAGCTCTTAACGATGTTACTTTTTAAAATAATCTCTTCCCTAGGCTCTGGGATACCACACTGTCCTGGTATATCTGTTTTCTGATACTTTTTAGTTTCCTTCACCAGTTCTTCTTTCTGCCAGGCCCTTAAACTTGTATGTTCCTCTTGGTTCTGCCCTTGAGCCTGTTCTTTCCATACACTCCCTGTGCTACTTCAACCACTCCTGTAGCTTCAATACTCACCTCTATGTTGACTCCCAAGTTAGTTCCTCCATACAAAATTCCCTCTTGCTCTTCAAGTCAAAGCCACCACTCTCTCTTGTCTGAACATCTGAGACAGCTTCCTTCCTTCCGTCTTTACTCTCAGTCTCCGCCTTGTCATCTTGCACTATAGCCAGACTGACCATTTTCAAATGAAACTCTTACCATGTTACCCACCACCAGATCGTGTAATGACTTTCTTCTATTGTCCTTACGATAAATCCAAACTTTTTGACATTTCTTAAAAATCCTTCATGGTCATGTCCCCATAAAACTTTCCAACCTTATTTCTTTCCACTTCCCCCTCTTTTCTGCAATATGGTGGCTTAATTGCATATACTAATGCCTCCTGAAAAAAATTATTGAATATATTCTTTAATATTACACAAGGTCTAAACCTTGCTGAATAAGAAAATGTCTCACTTCAATGTTCATGCTTTAGAGTTTTATATATGAGCTGAGATATCTTTTTATGTCTTGGGAGAAATTTTTTCAAGTTCCCAATCTAGACTGAATGCGTGGGATGGGTGGTTTATGAAAGAGATTTTCTGCTTGTGGTCAAGTCTCTTTCTTTCTTTGAGTTCAGGTCCTGCCATGAGAAAATGTTGGGATATAAACTGCAATCCCCCTGGAAGAATATCTCTGAAGGATTTGGACAATGAGCTCAGGAACAAGGATGAACCTGTAGGATACTGGGCCCACGTTTCATTTTAGGACACAACAGCGATGTTATTAGACTGCATGGTAATAAAAGCAAGAAGATCATTTGCTTTTCCCATTAGCTCAACTGGAACTAAACTTGCTGCCAGAGCACCTCTATAGGCAATTGTCTAAAACATATGTTCTTGTAATGAGCATCAAATTGCCTCCGGTGGGCTCAGTTGGGTCTTGTGACTGACTGAGAGTCACACAGGCAAATATGACTTCTGAAGTATTGCTGAGACTTTGTTGAGAATCATGACCAGGAAAGGAGCATCAAAGAATCACTATTAACAGTAACCACTGTTCTCTGGATCTGCTTCAAGCTGACTTGAGGAACCACTACTAGGCAACTCTAGATCCAGGCTGGGAGTAAGCACTTTGAGTATTGGGCTGAGTGAGACCATCTTGCCAAGTCATGTTTATTTTTTCTGGGTCAGCTCTCCACTTCTCTTGGGGGAATAAAAATATAAATCTTTATTGTTTACTTACTATCTGGTAAGAAGGGCAGAGATTGTAGATGTTTTATAATTCTCATTGATGAGGGAGAATAACATGAACCTGATGGAATTCGAAGTTGAGTGGAAGTTCAATATAATAGAAGGCTCACGTTACCTCAGCTCCTGGAATATCACTTGGCAGGGCGTAAACCGAGAGGAAAAGACTGCAATGGGAAACTGGCTTACTTCTGATTTATACAGCAACTATCATCATGTTTTGGACACAGTAGATAAAATAAGGGTACATACTAGTCAGGATGTAATGGTGAAAAACAACAATCTTAATAGCTTGAGTCAACAAATGCACTATTTCCCACCAATGCTGCATGTCCAACTTAAGCTGGCAGGGAGGCTCAGGGTTACATCCAATGAAAAGCTAAAATTGGAAACGTGGGTTCTGGAAGATCTTGCACCAGCAATTAGACACTGTGGCACAGAAATAACACCTGTCAATTCTGTTTGCCACTCATTGGCCAGAAACAGCCAAAGGCCGCCACCACCCCCACCATCCAAACGCAAACAAGGCCAAGAAGCAAAATCCTACCATATGACCTGAAGTCAGAGAGCACAAAACAACTGGGAGATCACACTACTGATGACCACAATAAATATGTGTTGAATGACACAAAATTTTCTCATCGTGAACATTTCTATTATGGCTTTTGGCAAATACATGCTTGATGCTCTAAAACAGTATTTTTCAACCTTGAGAAATTTTAAACTCCCAAGAATATATGGAATCCCAGGTTGAGAAACTAAAAGTAACACTTTGTTATATTTAGGTGATCATCTAAAGCAACTTTAAGGGCAAGTACAAATATGGATCTCTAATCATCAGGGAAATGCAAATTAAAACCACAATGAGATATCACTTTTCTCCAGTGAGACTGGCCTTTATCAAAAAGTCCCAAAACAATAAATGTTGGCGTGGATGCGGAGAGATAGGAACACTCATGCAC
>NW_012140524.1:8481650-8486174 GCF_000956105.1 Propithecus coquereli | reverse complement strand
TGATGAGGGGCTGTGTCTATCTCACCCACCACTGTTTTCTTCATGCCTAGGAAATTTTTGGTGCTCTGTAAGTATCTGTTTCAGTGAAGGAACGAACGATTAGCAACTTCACTGCTAGTTAGATGGCCATACACAGTGTTAGATGCTTTATGTGGTTTTTTTTCATTTAATTTTTAAAACAAATGTTACAAATAGGAAACTTAAAGTTCTACCAGCTGGAAATGGCGAAGCCAGAATTTGAACCCAAGTATTTGTGATTTTTGCATTCACTACCTCCTTTGACTTGAAAGCTTTGCCTCTCACTGTGGGCCAGAGGAATACAGATAAAGTTCATGGGGAAATTTTCTTCTGAGCTTGTGCGTGACAATGAACAAATCACATCTAAAGAGAAATATTTCCGATGACTCCCACTATTTTTGTCTAAAGCAAGGACAAGAGGATATATTGCGAAGCCAGATGACTAGATATTTATCAGTCAGAGATGTCTCAAAAAATACAGCTTGATTAGTGAATTGCAGTATGTTCAGTAATTAATTAAGAGTTTGATTTGTAAAAACAAAGCATGATGGCTCCTACACACACCATGTGTCCCCTGCGCAAATGAAGATAGAGCTTAATGCTGAGGCTCCCAGTTCAGCTAAGCAGTCACAGATGTGACTCAAATTAGAAGGATGAACTCTGAATAACAATAACGCCATCCAAATTTGCAAGTGGTATATAAAATTTCTCCCAGAAAAGCTGGAGACTGAGTCTAGGTCCAGGTTTGTGAGCTTTATATTCTGCTAAAACTGACTTTTGGATTTGCTTGGGCCATGAGAACTCTTGCAGAAATGAGGAAAGTGTTCTAGTTGTTAAGCAGAACACACTTAGAGAGAGATTTTATAGGTTATACTGGAAAAACGCCCATTCCCAGTCTAGGTAAATTTGTGTGTGCACGCATGCATGTGTGTGTGTGTGTGTGTGTGTGTGTGTAACAGAAGTGCAATGTTACACAGTCATAGTATTTGGAAATACGGAGATAAACCCTCTGTTGAAAGTGATCACCTTTGTAGAATACAGGGTTCGAAAGAGTATAGTAGATATTGCTTTGCTTTAAGTTTTGTTTTAAGCTTTTTTATAAATCCACGTGATTTTTAAAGCATACAAGTATTTCACTTTGACAAAAAATAAAAATTTATTTTTTCAAAATGATCATCATAGAAAAGGTTATGAAATAAAACTCAGACAAATCTGAATTAAGAAATTCAAAGATTATATCTCTGCAACCAAAGATAAATTGTCCTTTAGGGAATGTATGCCATAAATACAACTAGAATTATAATGTATTTAAAGGATGAGGACAAGACATACTTTGTTACGAAGACATGTACAGCACACATTTTAGACGCTCGGCAAACAAATATCTTGCATTGGTGGTCATTTCATTTTCATTGCAAAAACAAAATACTCCATTTTGCCTTCTCCTGTGATGGCACGCAGTAAAGGGAAAGAAAGGGTCTACCCCGACCCTTTCTGGCTCCTGTTACCTGCTACTTGCATTACTCAATCCCATTGCAATTAATGCTTTGTGTCTTCTATACTCTGATCCCTTATCCTTATTCATGATTCTATGTGTCTGTCCTTGGCCATGCACTCATTCTTCACCCTCCTATGTCTCCCCATCCTGCCTCAACAACTTCTAGCTCTACCTCTATAACTTGCTGCAATTTTGTTCACTGCCTGTCTACTTCCTTGAACTTTTGCAACTGAGGTCCATAAGACTATTTCATAAAGAAAAAGAAGTTCATAGACTTCTGGAACTTGTAAATAACAGTTATTCTTAATCATGCCTCTGAAATTTTCAGCGGTATGAAGCGCTTTTTAAAATTGAAGACAAAAGTCCATCAGAGAGTTGCTTTGCATTCTCCTAAATTTAAAAAAAATCCGCAATCTCAGTTGTAGGGAAAAGGATGCTTATTTCTGTGCTTTCTCTAAGTTTCTACTTAGAGAGGGAGACATACACAGGTCTGAAGACACTAGTGTTGTCATTTACTTCATAGTCCTCAAATTTTTAATTTAATCAGTCTTGTTGACTTACGTGTAGTGTACCCAAGTTTAAGTTTAATCAGATTCCCAATGGGGAATTATGTCCCTTCAGCCGATATCAACACCAGGTTACCTGCACGGGGCAATTTTTCTTTGCTTTATCACAAAGATCTCAACATTACTGATGCTTTGCTCTCTGGATCTCCTTTCGCCTTTGAGGAAGCTGACAGTCTCAGCAATCTCCACCAAATCTTTCTTGGGTTGATTTTTTAATTGACAAGCCTTGATATGATTGTACATGTTCTTAGTTCTAACTTATTTTTAATGATAGAGATGAGCTGATAGCATATGTATGTGTTCTCCATTAGGCCAAGGAAATTAAGAGAGAATCTTACCCTCAGTCCTTAGTCATTTAAAAATTAGTTTCCTTATTTTCCTGCCCCAGATGAATTCTGCATTGTTTTAATGAATTCATTCACAGTGTGAGGGCACACGGCATTGAAGAGACCTCAAGCAATTTCACATTACAGACACTGACATAGCTTGCTAGAGATCTTCAAAGGCTTTTGCACTTTATTGCTTCATCATTTCTTGAGAAAATTATTTTTAGGCTGTCACACTCCCTCTTTTTTTTTTAAACAACCAAAAAAGAAAAAAAATGAATTAAGGGCAGAGAATATGATCTGAACTCTATCTGTTGTTTGAAAGATTAAATAATGTGTAACTGATATAGTTTGCTGAAAAATAGATTTGCCTCATTTGTAAAGTGACACAAATGCATAAAATGAGGCAATTGAATTATCAATTATCAATGGTTTTCCAATTTCTTTTCAGCAGTAGACACATTTTTTAAAAAGCAAAATCTTATGCAGAAGCCAGATAAATACAATGGAGGCTACTCTAACTGAAATATAAGTTGGGAACTCCCAGAAATCTGCCTCATCACCCTACCTTTTGGCAATCTCTGGACACCTCGATGAACCTCTTAGAATGGACACTGGACTAGATCATCTTTGACACACATTTCTAAGTCAAATACCCTAGGATCCTATTCAACTCAACTCAGCAAAAATGTAATCTAGTGCCTATAATATAACTGGAGGTAAAAAGATAAATGCAGTATATAGTCCATGTCTCACACAATTCTATATTTTGAATACAGTGGCCCATTGTACACGTAGCCCATTGCTTATTAAGCCCAAAAATAACCCAAGGTTTTCTCTCTCAGGAAGTAACATGGATCCCAGTGCCTGGTGTTGGTTACTACTTAATTAATTCATACTGATCAAATTTATTGAGTGAATGAGAGAATTTGGGTTAAATGAGTTGAGTGATTAAATAAAATAATGGGTAATATAACAAGAGTGAATGAAAATACAGTCCTAAGGAAATATCATATTCAATACAATAGGTTAAAATAAATGTTATCCTTGTGAACCATTAAATCAAATATCTATATGGTAAAAAAAATAATGAATGCCCTTCCTTGTCAGTTCCCCCTAACAAGCAGTGATCATATACTTCAAAGGAAATCCTATCTTTTACTTAACTATGGAATAGTACTCCACGAGAGGAAATACCTGATTCCAACTGATGATTAGCATATGCCTTGAAAAATAGGGAAAAGGACTCTTGATGATTCTTAAATGTTAACTGTTTTTAATATCTTACTTGGGCCTTTTAAGGCCTCTCAACCTCAGCTAATATCCTGTAACAAGAAATTCTCTAATACTGACAAAGCAAATAAGCAAATGTCCTACATATTTTAAGTTGAGAGCTTGAGTATTTCTTTACTCTTTCCTTCCCCTATATTGGTAGTTGCACTGCTTTCTTTCTATAGGAATAGTTTCACGAGGCAATCTCTCCCAGCACCTATGATTTTCATTGTGGACCAAAGGCCAGTGTGAAGGTCAGTACCCCTGGAGAGGCTGCCAGAAACTGTGAGAGCACTGAATGGTATGTTGGTACAATTTTCAAAAAATCATTATTTTACATTCACTGGTTGCTGCCTTGTCCAGATAAACAATACCTCTATGTCCATTTGCCAAGTACACAAATCATTTTTTGTTCTTTTAGGTTAAAAGGCCCATTCTAATAGAATTTTTTCATTTGGTTCATTCACTTTAAAAAGTAAGAACATAAGTGACTTAAATGAAACCATATAGAAACTTACACTTACAGAAATAAATTTTATAAATGGCTTTTTTAACACAACTGAATATCCCTTGGGTTTATAATAGTTACTTGTTACAAAGAGCATTACAAGTTGGCCACGAGAGAGAGAGAATAATACACTTTCACAGCTCTAGTCAAACCAGGGTAGAACTAACTGAAATGTTAGTCATACTCAGACAGAATACAATAAATCAATTTAGAACCCACTTAAGGATACAATTTTAAAACAAAAAGAAAATAGTTAACATAGGATGGTATGTCCATCTAATTGACGGAATATAATAGTCATTTAAAATGATCTTTATAAAAAACATTTAGAGAACA
>NW_012140524.1:8478385-8480649 GCF_000956105.1 Propithecus coquereli | reverse complement strand
TATAAGGAAGTAGTATCCAGAAACATGAAGTACTCTTACAACTCGATAATAATAATAATAATAAACCCCAAATAACCCAACTTAAAAAGGAACAAAGGAGTTCAATGGACATTTCCCCAAAGAATATATACAAATGGCCAATGAAAAAGTGCTCAGCTTTATTAGTCATCAGCGAAATGCAAATCAAAACCTCAATGAAATTTCAATTCATACCCACTAGAATGGCTATAACCAGAAAGACAGACAATGACAAATGTTGGCAAGGATGTGGAGAAACTGGAACTATCATACATTGCTGATGGGAATGTAAAATGATATAGCCATTTTCAAAAACAGTTTGACAGTCTCTCAAAAAGTTAAACGTAGTAACCACATAACTCAACAATTTCACTCCTCAGTACCTACCAGAGAGAAATGAAAACATGACCACACAGAAAGTTGTACATGAATGTTTATTCATTGTTTAACATTGTTGCATTATTCATTGTTTTGTTTTGCTTTTTCAGATAGTATCTGGCCATATCACCAAGCTGGTCTCAAACTCCTGGGCTCAAGGGATCCTCCCACCTCAGCCTCCTGAGTAGCTAGGACTACAGGCTCCTGGCTTGTAGCAGCAGTATTCATAATTTAAAAAGTGGAAACAAGACAAATGTCTATCAATTGATGAGACCATATATATATACCATAAACAAGATATGGTATATCTGTACAATGGAATATTTTTAGCCATAAAAAGAAATGAGGTACTGATACATGTTACAACAAGGATGAATCTTAAAACCATCATGCTAATGAAATAGGCCAGACACAAAAGGTCGCATATCATATGATGCTATTTATCTGAAAAATCAAGAATAGGCAAATCCATAGACACAGAAAGCAGATTGGTGTCTTCTAAAGGGTAGGAGGGGAAGGGGAAATGAGGAATGACTACTAATGGGTTTGGTGTTTCTTTTTGGGATGATGCAATTTGTCTGTAGTTAGTGGTGGTGGTTGCACATCTTTGTGAATATACTAAAAACCACTTAATCGTACACTAAAAAGGTGACTTTTATGGTATGTAACTTATACCTCAATTTAAAAGATGCTTAAAGACACGGATGACCCTTTCTTAAATGAACAAAATTGTCAAATAACTAACTTTTGGTTAAATATGATTTGTCAGCCAGATGTTGCTTACATACAACTCTGATGTTCCTACTATCTCTGATCTTCACTCTATTTTTCAAGCCATTAGCATCCTACTCATCAGTGGTAAGAAGTTATGATAGAAGGAGGTCCAGGTTGGGGAAAGAATGTCTGTTTCTTCTTTTTGGTAATTTAATCACAATAATCTAGAATTTTGATGACTTAGTTTTTTATCATGTTGAAAGAGCTATGTCAAAATAGCTCTTTCTACATGATAATAAATGTCAAGAAGTGAGACTTCCTTTGCTAGTTATGGTCACTTTTGCTAGTCTCATCATGAACAACTGTGGACAAAATCCATGAAACAACTGTTTTCAGATGTTGGACAGCAGACAGGCCAGAACAATGACCCTCAAAAGAAGGGAAACAAAAAACTTGAACCCAGTAATTGCTTTGCCTTTCTGCCTAGAGATATTTTCTGGACAAGGACTCACAGAGGGCAAACCCAAACAGAGTATGGGGTCTCGCTGAGCTGAGAAGGCAGACACTGGAGTTTGAGAAGACTGAGGCAATTGATGCTTGTGAAGCAGAAGATCAGACAGTAGAAAAGAATGTGCAGAGAAATAATTCCAGAAATCTTCAGGGGTTCACTTTCAGGCTATTGCTGAGTATAAGTCATGGACATTTAGGATGAAACTCCATGAGACTGGGAGAAAAAAATCCAGGATCTCTAAACTGAACAATTCTCAGAGTTCAAACAGGGTTGATGCTCAGGACTTTTAAAGACTTCAGAAGGCTCCTGACTTAGTAGGAGGAGAATTCTAGCCCTAAAGAATAGGCAACTCTAAAAGCATGTGGAGAAAGATTAAATCTTTAAAGAATCAAGCTGATCAGTAAGAAATTTAACTGCCTGACAGAACAATGTCCAACACTCTTTAATGGAAGAAACAAAATCCCAAACCTCAACAATATAAAATTCAAGATATCTGTCACTCAATAAAAAACTACTAGCCATATGAAAAAAACAGAAAAATGTGATCCATAACCAGGAAAACATCAGTCTATAGGAACATTTCCAGAACTGGCCAATGTGATTAAATTAGCAGACAAGGACATATTAATAGTTATTATATGTT
>NW_012140524.1:8392165-8478020 GCF_000956105.1 Propithecus coquereli | reverse complement strand
AATATTTGAAGAAAGCACAGTTGAAAAGTTTTCCATTTTGGCGAACACTATAAACTTACAGATATGGAAAGTTTAAAAGCCTCAGGCATTATAAATACACAAGAAAGTACACCAAGACTCATCAAAATCAAATTGCTGAAATCCAGAAACAAGGAGAAAGTCTTTTAAACAGCTAAAGAGTAAGATACTCTACTTGTGTCTTCTGTCTTCTGGCCTAAAGGGATTCTGAATAAATGAACAAAGATAAGATTGACCAGCGAAAATATTTTTCTAAAAACGAAGGCAAAATAAATACTTTTTTTGGAAAAGCAAAACTTGAGATAATTTGTCATTAAAGACCTGTACTACAAGAAATGTTAAAGATAGTACTTTAAGTGGAAGGAAAATAATATCTCATGGAATCATATCTATACAAAGGAATGAAGAGCACTGTCAGTAATAAACATGTGGATAAATGTTAAAAAATGCTTTGTAGTGAAAGAATTGTTCGATACCTTGATTGTGATGAAGGTTATATGAGTGTAAACACATGATAAAACTCATCAAACTATAAAATAGGTGTTTAAATGGATGTATTCCATTGGGTGTAAATGCTTTCCAAGTCCTCTGGTGTTTATACTCCTCAGATGTGTGATTGATCACTTAAATTTCTGTCTCTTTTAGTGCACTTCCATGCATCAAATTCTTCTCAGGAAAATTCCAGACCAATAATTTGAATTTTATTCTCCTATACCTAGTCAAATAAGCACCACTGGAGAAAAAATCACCATGCGGATTCAAGCCACTGCAAATGTATTTGCTCAACAGGTTCCTCAGTGCCATGTATGAATTCTTGACATGTTCTTAGTTAGGGTCTCTTCAATTCAAATCAGTTCTTTTCATTTCAAATGTGGGGTCTGATATTTGTGAGAGTTCTCTCACTTTCAGCAGAAAATTTTGCCTCATTACTTATTTATAAAATGGAAATAATCTTACATAAATTGTCCCAACTGTGTGTTTCCTTCACTCTCAGAGGATGAGGTGCCCCTACTGTTCAAGACTACCCTTCCACCTGTCCCTTTGATCCTGGCTTCCTGTCACTCCTCTGGGATTTCACGCCATCGGTTCTCTCACCCTCTCATCTTTAGCCTCCCTTTTAATCTACTCCTACACTCAGCTGATCAATATGCTTAAATATCTCCCGTCCTAAAAATAAAACCAAAAATCTCTTTCAACTGGCTTGCCATATTCTCTCTTGCAACTTTTTCTAAATTAAAAGTAGTCTGTGTTCCTGCTCCTACCCCCACTCCCTTTAATCTCTGGACCTTCTGACCCACCACTTTACTGAAACTTGGCCATAAATAACCCCCTTTCTGCCAAACTTCATGGGTAGTTCCCATCCTTAGTGAATCCTTCTGCTGTATTTAACACAGCTGCTCATTCTCCCCTTCTCCCTTGGGAATTGAAGGAATGGCGGTGGACAGGTTTGCCCAAGGAGAATGTCACTTGAAAAGAGAGGAGACCCTGAAGTGCAAACTTGGGTATGTGAACATTCCAGAAGCACATGGTTCAATGTGACTTCAAATGACTTGACATTTAGAGGAAATGGTCAGATGACAGGAGGAAAACCAAGGAGTGGTGTCATGGAAGCTGGAGGTGAGGAGGAGCGTGATCAGCACTGTCAAACCCAGCACTTCCTTTAAGGCAAGGGGTTGAGCAGGAGACTGGCTGGCGTTAGGAGGCTTGTGCCTCTGCCTCACTTATGCCATCTAGTTCTAGGGCCTGCCAACATCCTCTGAATGCTCATGCTTCTTGTCCACAAGAAGTGTCTAAGATCCCTAAATCAGTAAATAGCTTATTCAACATTCATTCTATTATATGATCATTATTGGGCTTCCACTTCCTCCTGCCTTTCAAACAGACTATCACAAAATTTTATCCAGTAGTGACAGTAAGCATGGCAGCATCTTTACTTACCTTTCATGCTCAAACATCCCATCCATTTGGGCATTTTCAGTCATAAAACCTCTTGCTGTCGTGGGCTTCTAACTTCTAAAAGTTACACTGGTTTTATCCCAATCTCTACAAAAAAAAAAAAATGCATAAACCAAAGAAACTATGTTATGAATGGATTTGTTCTCTGTAAATATAACTTCAAAAATACTATGAAATACTATTAATACTATGAAAAAAGTATATATATTCAAGGTCAGGGACTCCAGAACTGGGTACTTTGCTTTTTCACCCTTCATTTTTCTTACTTTTTCCTGAAAGATTTGATCCTAGACTTAAAAATGGAAACAAAACATCTGGGGAAAAGAAAGAAGTATTAATAGTATTTATGAATTCCTTCAGTATAATATTCTAGTCCTCTGTAGTCAGAAAATAGCTAAGAGTGCTGTTCTTTTGGCATTTGGAGTAACACTAGTTTCTAACTTTTTTTTTTTTTAGTGAACTTATATCTTAGACACCAAAGAACAAATGAGAAGTATAAAAACAGCAGTGCCTGTAACAACTCCCACTACAGTTTTCTGTCTTAAAACACTTTTTAAAAGTTCGATATAAATTGCCTGACAATGGCATTCGCAGCTGTGGCAAGGTGATGGGAAGTGGGTTTTCGTTGCCAAGTTTCCTCTGAGGGGTGCGGGTAGCAGTCCTTTCTAACTCTGTGGTTACACCCAATGCAGCACAGATAGTCCCCAGGAACTGTAAATCCTTTCCTTGCAGCAAATTTACAGTGGCAGCCAGGGAAAACAGAAATCACTGTGACTTGATGGGAAGAAGGAGATGATTGCCAACTGGAAGAAAGATAAACTTTTTCAAAAGAAATAGATCTAACTTGTCAGGAAGGCATGCACCTGTATGAAAATTCATGAAGCAAAGTGTGGAAATATGGTACCATTTGGGTGATGATAAAAGGAGAGAGAAACAGAATTGATGTTGTCATGAAGGTAAGCTTTCTACTAAATGGCCAAAGAGCGGAGATGCATGGCATTTTCTGAATACAGCCAATAACACTGACACAGAAACAGGATCCAGGAGTGATGGGGGTAAGGCCAGGGCTTTATCTAGACAGCTGTTGAAAGTTTCATTCTGCTAAAAGCATGTATCTGGTAAATTCTTGACTTGCTTTACTAATAGTTTCATCTCTCAGATGTTTGAGGAAGCAGTAAGGGGAATTGTGATTTACTTACAAATTTCAGGGAAGAGCTAGATGCTGACGTGTCAGGGACAGGAAACTTTGTGAAATGATTATCCTTATATTTTGGAGATTTGTAAGAGTCGGGGGTGGGAATTCTGGGAAGAGTCAGAGAGATGCCCTGGTCTTCAGGAAAACAGATTGCAAAGAAACCAGACAGAAATTGTTCACATTTTTTTAAAGGAATGCAGCTCAAGGGGGAAGGATATTTCTAAAAAGGGGAGAAAAAGAGAAAGTTGAACTATGCTGTTATAACTTTCAATAGAAAAAAGAATTTTTTTTAACTTTGAGCTTTAAAGAAACAAAAAATATTCATTTATTAGATAGTGAACTCCCCAATGTTAATGGGAACATTAAACTAATTCTACACGGCTGCTTCTGAGTAGTGGAGCCAAGGGGATTTTTATATCCATATGAGAATTTAAACAATGTCAGGGGTTTCTATCCTATTGTATATGTGTGTTCCTTGGTAGTTTTGGAAGTCTGGGGAAACCTGTGGATCTCTTCTAATAATGATTCTAAATGTAGAGAATTACGAAAGAAACCAACTAAACAATTATCAAAATTTTAAACTTTGTGATATAATAATATATGTATAATATGTCTTTATTAATGCATTAAATAAAAAGATCTAGCAGCAGGTCTAATAACTATTGTAACTTTGAGCAGCAATGAGTATAAATGCTATTTCAAGATACCTGAAACAAATTTGATTTGATGTGAAAATATCTGTCACAGGTATTGTGAATACTACTGACATTTGTTACCTAAATTTATAATTTAAGAAAATGCCACAGTACAGTTAGATGTTTGTATAAATAGAGATGTAAATTTTTCCATCCAAGCTCATAGATTGCCTGAATTCTATCCAAGAAGCTGTGAGATTCTATGGAAGTGACAGCATAATAATCAAGTTTCACCAGATCTTCATTTCTTATAGATAAAAGCCCAAACTTTTTAGAATTGCATAGTAGGCCCTCATTGTGGTATTTGTGGAGTAGGGCTCTGTAGCCAGTTTGCCTGTGTTCAAATCCCATTTGGGCCACCTACAGCTTTGTGATCTAGAGTAAATTATTTGTATTCTCAATACCTCAGTTTCCACATATGTAAAATGAAAGTAATAATAGTAGGTATCTCATTGTGCTTGTCTGAAGTTTCAATGAAATAATTCATATGTGCAATAATTAGCTATTGCTAATACCTTTGCAATCTTTTTTTTTTCTTCTTCTTTGAGACAGGGTCTTGATCTCTTGCCCATGGAGTGCAGTGGTGTCATCATAGCTCACTGCAAACTTGAACTCCTGGCCTCAAACGATCTTCCCGCCTCAGCCTCCCAAACCCAAAGTACTAGGATAACTGCACCTGGCCCTGTGTAATCTTAATTATCATTTTACCCACCCTCTACGACCAACCTGTGCTCAACCATGCTAAGCTAACTGCAGTCGCACAAGCACACACCGACATTGTTTCACCCCTCATACACTCACTCATGGTACTCCTTCTGCCTGGAAAATCAGTCCTGTATCTCTTGCAACCCTCCCTCCCCTTTCCTTGCTCCTACCCCTGTACTATAAAATCTATCAACTCAATCTGGCAACACTCCTATGAAGTCATTTGACCACATTCAGAGCAAATTGACTAATGTCTTCTTTGGATCCTATAAATGCTTCTTCCAACCAGCAAATTTCAAGATGTATTGACTCTGGCACTGTAAGGTACAATACACTTCTGTATGTTTATCATAGCAAATCCTGCCCTCATGTACTTTTGTGACTTTTTCATCTCAACAAACATAAGTCTCTCAAGGGAAAGAATGCTGATTTAATGATTAAGTTCTTATGAAAAGGCTAAAGTCAGTTGTGCAGTGCAGTTCTGATGGATGGATGGATGGATGGGTGGGTGGATGGATGGGTGGATGGATAGGTAGAGGGATACATGAGTGCATGGTATGATACTGCAGGGTTTTTTTATTTTTTTGAGACAGAGTCTCGCTCTGTTGCCTGGGCTAGAGTGCTGTGACATCAGCCTAGCTCACAGCAACCTCGGACTCCTGGGCTCAAGCGATCCTCCTGTCTCAGCCTCCCAAGTAGCTGGGACTACAGGCATGCGCCGCCATGCCCAGCTAATTTTTTATACATATTTTTAAGTGTCCAGCTAATTTCTTTCTATTTTTTCATAGAGATGGGGTCTCGCTCTTTCTCAGGCTGGTCTCGAACTCCTGAGTTCAAATGGTCCGCCCGCCTCGGCCTCCCAGAGTGCTAGGAATACAGGCGTGAGCCACCGCGCCCAGCCTATACTACAGGGTTTTCAAGCATTCATATGAAGACAGAGGTCAAACTAGCTATGCTGACTAAAAAAAACAAACAAAAATGATTTAATCTCTCAAATGATTCACTTGTCACTGTAATCCTTGCCTTGCCTTCCTCATAAATTGCCATTCAGGTATATGTCTTCTTGACATGTGAAAACTATTTATTTCTAACTTACTGAGTTGCTGTGGAAATCAAATGAGAGAATGTATAATATGATGCTTTATTAAATGTAAAGAGCTATACATATGTAAATAATTAAACTATGTAATTTTAAAGATGCTCTCTCAAAATACCTCCCACCATACTGCCTTTCCTGGCACACTCTGCCCCACGCTGCCTATCCAGTCAGAGTCTCATAGCCCTTCTCTGGATCAGAGAACTTCCACAGCTCATTGGCTTTGTGGCCATTGGGTATTGGTTACTCATAAAAGAGGGAGTAGGGATGACTAGGTATTACCTTATCTTTCTCTCTGATACAGAGATGAGTCTAGCTTGGAAGTTAAGACACCTGAGTTCAAATCTTGAATAAGGTTCAAACCCTGAGCAAGTTACTCTCTTTCCTTGATTTCTGTCTAGCTCCATTTCCTTACTTCTTATTTCTCTCTAGTTAAGCTTTAGTTTTTCTGGCTTCCATGTCATTCCATGGTCACTCTCTGTTGTTATCTTATTCAACCCATGGGAATCAACAGACAGAGATCACTTTTTCTTTCTTAAACCACTTCCATCTCTTGGCTTCCTGCAACTCCACTCTCTCCTAACTTTCTACCTACTTTCCTGGTCCCTCCCTTTTAATTTCTTCTGCCAGATCCTCTCTCTCTACCTAAACTTTAAATCTTGGAGTGACTTAGAACTCAGGCCTGAACTCTCTTTTCTTCTTTTTCTGCATTGTTGCTAGGAAATCTCATTCAGTTCCAACGCTTTAAATACCATCTATAAATTAAAAGGCTAGTAACTCCCAAATTTATATGTCTATCCCTGACTACTATCCTAGGTGTTAGACTCATCTTTCCAACTTGGCATCTTCTTGTATGCCTAAACTGCATGTCAAATAAAGCTCTAGATTTTCCTCAACCTAATTCCTGCCAAAACTACCACAAAAAAACCCACTCTTTCCCTATTCATTCCCCTCTCAATTATGGGACAAACTAATTGCTCAAACTAAAAACTATGAGTCATCCTTCATCTTCTTCTCATCACCCTCACCCATGTTCCTCCTAATACCCAACAGCTCCACCTCCAAAACTTATCTGAATCTGTCCTGAATATAGAATCATTTTCACTTCTACCACTAGAGTTTAAGTCACCGTGATCTTTCTCCAGACTATTCAATAGTCCTTTAACTTGTCTCTCTGTTAATAATTTTGGATGCCTACAATTCATTCTCTGTGGTGATCTTTTAAAATGGTATATTAGACCATGCCATTCCTCTGTTCTGACCCTCTGAATATAATCTAGCCTCTTCCATTGCCTACAGGCCTTTATAGGTGCTGCCCGCCCTCATAACCTCATCCACTAATCTAATATTCTCCCTTTGCTAACCATGGTCCAGCCACACTGACTTTTTTCCTGTTTCTCTTAATTTATCTACAATTCTAGAATCATCTTTCCACCCATGGGTCCCTTTTTTTAGAGTGTTCTTCTCCTTCATATTTGTATGTCTGACTTTTTCCTATCACTTAGGTCTACCCCAGCCTCAAAGAGGTCTTCCCCAATTACTCTATTTAATGTCAATCTTTATTGCACTATCCTACTTTGTTTTCTTTATGACACTTAATACTACCTGAAATGACCTTCTTTACCTTATTTGTTGTTATCTGGTTCCTTGGCCAGACTTTAAGCCCAGTCAGACCTGTGTCTTACTCAACAGTGTATTTCTAGTGCTTAGAATAGTGCCTCATGTATAGTAGACACTGAGGGCATACTTGTTGAATGATTGATTGATAGAATGAATGAATGGCTGCATTTTGTTGTGGTATAGGAATAGTTATGAGGATTAAATGCGATGATGTATGTAAATTGCTTAGCATGCTGTCTGGTGCATAGTAAGTATTCAAAAATATTCTATAGTAACTCAATAAATGTTAGGTTTTATTTTTATAATTAGATTTTTTCCTTTAATCTCCCATTGCTTTCTAAATAAACTCAAATTAATTATTAATTGAATTCT
Source organism: Propithecus coquereli (assembly GCF_000956105.1). NCBI lineage: Eukaryota > Metazoa > Chordata > Mammalia > Primates > Indriidae > Propithecus > Propithecus coquereli. Next base: position 8,470,363 of record NW_012140524.1, on the reverse strand, counting down.
CCAATTATGACATCAAGAAAGACTTTACTTTGTTCAAGGAGAGATACCTTTTTTCTCTTTTTTTTTTCTTTTTTTTTGAGACAGAGTCTCACTTGTCATCCTGGCTAGAGTGCAGTGGCCTCATCATAGCTCACAGCAACCTGCAACTCCTGAGCTCAAGCAATTCTCTTGCCTCAGCTTCCTGAGTAGCTGGGACTGCAGGTGCATGCCGTGTCACCCAGCTAATTTTTCTATTTTTAGTAGAGATGGGGTCTCACTCTTGCTCAGGCTGGTATCGAACTCCTGGCCTCAAGCAATCCTCCAGCCTTGGCCTCCCAGAGTGCTAGGATTACAGACGTTGAGCCGCCATGCCCGGCCATAAAGAGATATCTTGATGGTGGGAAAGATAGGGGAGAACAGAGACCCATAGGAAGGAAAAGCATCTACCTTTGATGCCATAACACCCAGTGTTTCACTGTCAGGGAGCTTGCTTTTAAAATGTTCTTTGTAGTATGGCTTGCACCTGGCCTGGCCATATGTGCTACCGAGCACCCAGTGGTGGGCATTGTCAACTTGTGCCCACACTTCCCTCAACAATCTTTGAAAATAGCACAGAGCAATATTGAAGCTGGTGACCACCAGCCATGGGAGTCCCATTCAAGTAAAAATATCTGGAAGGTGTGAAAAGGGAAGGCATTTTTCTTATTAATTGCCCTGAAGTAGGCCACAGGGAGCTGTGAAGGGGAGAGTTGGGTTTCACATAGGATGAAGGAGAAGAAAGTCTATTTGGGCATCTGTTGAGCCTCTATTTGTCACAGAAATAACTAACATGCATTTTATAAGCCACTCTATCAAAACTCAGGACATATTAAATTCCCAATAACAACATAACTAAAAGTGTTAAGAATTAAATCTCTCCCACTGAAAGCTTCTATGCATGCATTTTGCCTGCACAGAGATCTGTGCTCAAGACTGGCTTAGACCGTGTGCAGCTTCAGCACATTTGGTGTGATGATGCTGGGAGCTTTAGGTGAGATGCTATCTGAACCCTGGGAGTCTGAAAGTATTGCAGCAACAGAGCGCCTCCAAAAGTTACCATTATGCTTATACAATGGATTCAAGGAAATGTTGTCCCACAGCTACAACCCAGTAGGCTGGAAAGGGGAAACTATGTAGTGAAAAGATTAGAGTCTTTTGACCCGGTTTGGTGAGGGTTCAGAATCCAGCTCTGCTGAGTGGCTTTGGAAAAGGTGATGAACTAGCATAGTGCCCGGTATCTAGTAGGGACCCAGTAAGTGTCTGATCAATGAAAGAATTGATTTCAACTTCAGGGAACCTATCAAATGGGGATAAAAATGACATCTACCCTGCCCAATTATCATGAGCATTAAAGATAAGCTATCTAACCCCTGACCCCCAGAATACATGTCCTATACATTGCAACTGTTGTAATTTTCCTTTACCTTTCTAGCAATTGTCTCCTTGTGATACATCCTTCCACCACCATGTCCCTTGGGATAGCTGGGCCAGCAGTATTGCCCCAGTATTTGGATTCTTTCATATATTCTTAAGGATTCTTAGTATAGAAGAGTACATGTGGCAGATTTGAACCCCTATACTCCAGGCTTTACTGCAGACTTTGCTTGATCTCATTAGTATATATTTTTTAGTGTTTCCTATGTTCATACGTAAACTGACTACAGCTAGGTATATAAGAAATTAAACTGGTAATTAATACAGCTAGGTGTACAGGAAGTTAATGCTGTATGTCTCTTCATAGTTCACAAATTCCTCCAAAATACTATTTTGCTTGATGTTGCTCTTGGATTTTTAGAAGGTAAAAATTAACTCTGGGGTAAAGGGAATTTTAGGGAACTCAGACATCTGGATGGGAATTCAGATGTGCTGGTGATCTGATTGTGCTCTGTCACTGGTTGGAGCTTCATTGTTGATTCAGTGAATCTGACCAGTCAGGGTAATGTTCCTTCTCTCTCCAGCTCTATCCTTCCAGAAGCTGGGAGCTTAGGCGAGGAGGTCAGAAGCTCAGGTCAATTCAATTCAGTAACTACATATTGAAAATCGAATATCGGCCAGGATTTGCAGATATTAATACAAAGGTAGATGAGATGAGATCCCAGTCTCCAAGAACCTCACTTTTCTGAGGGCGAGATAGAGACACAAATTGGTCATTTCACTGTAATGCAATAAATGTTAGAAAGTAGGTGTTGACTGAGTCCTCTGGGTGCCTGGAGGGGAGAATTTAGCTCACCCTTAACAGAGAAGGAGACATAATGGAGGGAAGCTCAAAGAGAAGTTGTTCAGAGGAGTCTGTTGAAGGGAAGGCAGGTTCCTTCTTAGCATGGGTCAGAACTAGGATCAGCTTAGATGGGAGGCAACAGGCACGCCAGGTGGGCTCCAAAGAGGAAGCCGGTGTGCCAGGACCTATGCCTTTAAACAGGAGTGCTCTGTTCCTTTCTGTCTTTGTATCCACTGTCTTGTTTGGTTTTTTGTTTTATTTTGTTTTGTTTTTGAGATAGGGTCTCACTTTGTCTCCCGGCCTCTAGTTTCATGGTGTCATCATAGCTCACTGCAATCTCAAACTCCTGGGCTCACGTGATCCTCCTGCCTCAGCCTCTCCCGTAGCTGGGATTACAGGGGCATGTCACCATGCCCAGCTAATTTTTCTATTTTTAGTAGAGACTGTGTCTTGCTCTTGCTAAGGCTGATCTCAAACTCCTGAGCTCAAGCAATCCTCCCACCTCGGCCTCCCAGAGTGCTAGGATTACAGGCGTGAGCCACCGCACCCGGACACTGCCCTGTTTCACTGTTAGACTCTTAACTCGTCTCTGGGCTCCAGTCTTACCACAGCTCAATTCAGCACATGTACCGCCTCACTGTGAAATCTTCATAAGTGACGCTTGGCTTTGTCTCCTGCCTACTGAGAACATCTCAGTGGATATCTATTGTCTACAGAATAAAGTTCAGGCTCCCACGCACGTCTGCTCAGGGCCTAACAGTTGTCCTCTTTTACAGCTTCAGCTCCAGCCTCGCGTCCTTTCCAACATGTGGTCCAGTTTCGGTAACACGTAATCAGTCTCTCACTGCGTGGCCTCTGCACAAGCTGTGCCATCCTCTCTCGCACACTCTCTCCTGTCTCTGCCTGCCTCCTAGTAAGACTCAGCTGAGGCCGTGCTCTCTGGCAGAAGCCTTGGATGCCAGTTCTCCCAACCTCATCCCTGCCCCATCTCAGTTTTCAATACAGTCTAAACTTCTCTGTGCCCACATATTGTGACCCTCCATTTTGTTTTCTGTTGCCCCTGCCAAGGACGCAAGACTCCTGAGGAGCAGGGTTTCGCCTCTGTCGTATCTGTAGCACCAGGTGTACTCCAGTGACCGCGGGGCTGCGCGTCCTCAGCGTGTCCTCCACATCCTCTTTTCACCCCTCTCCTAGCTCTGGACCTTTGGAGGCCAGGATGCAGGCTGCCTGGTGTTTGGATTCCGGCTGTGCAGGCCTATGGGAGGCCCCTGCTGAGGACTGGGAGGGAAGAAGAGACTGAGGTCCGGAAGTGAGGCAAGTTGCTGGGAATTGGTCAGCAACTCCTTAAAGAGAGGCCATGGCTCCTCTCAGGAGGCCTTTTCCATACGGCTTCCCTTTCTGGGTTGTGGTAACTCTTCTGACTGTCCCCCCATCAGGCCTAGCAGTGGCAATGGCTCCCACTGTTACTAAGCCCAGGGTTGTGTGCTACACCTTGTTAATTTCCTTACCCCAGTCCATACCTTTGCAAATTGCCCCTTTATTAAACTCTATGCAAATCCACTTCGTTTAAATGTGCCATCTCTTTTCTGACATTCCAGCCCATAGAAGTAACTTGATAGACATTTGGGAAGGAAAGAAGGAAGGGAGGGAGGGAGGAAGGGAGGGAAAAGAATAACATCTCAAAGTAAGGTATTTCCTGAACTCGATTCTCTATGTATTTTTTATCTTTATCATCATTTACTATGCATAGTTGGTACTTTCATTGTTCTTTTTCGCCCTATTATATAGATTTTATTTTTATTGGGGTAAAATTTACAAACAGTGAAAGGCACAGACCTTAAGTATTCAGTTAGATAAGTTTTGACAAATGTATTTACCTGTGTGACCAACAGCCCAGTCAGTATAGAAAACATTTCTATCACCCAGAAAATGCCCCCTTTTAAACACTCCTCACCCTCAGAGGAGATCTGATCTCTGTCACCACAGATTAGTGTTGCCTAGTCTTAAATTTCATGCAAATGGAATCGTACAGTAGCTCTCTAGCGTTTGGCTTCTATACAGCTATTAAAAACAATCATGTTACTAGTAACTGTAAAAGGTACCTAGAGAAACAGCTTTGGATCTGCTAAGGCTCTGGCAAAGACCCAGACAGAAAAGCCCAGAAGCTGAGGGGACGTAGCAGGGTGAAGTCGGGAAAGCAGAGGCGAGTGATCCGCTGGCTTCGGGAAGAGTCTGTGGGATGCGTGTGAGGAGCCAGCTGCACCACAGACCTTGACAGGGACGGGTCTGCAGCAAGAGCATGGCGCTGACACTCGGACTGTTAGTACTCTTTCCCGTCCCTACTGGTGTGGTTCGTGAAAACCTGCCCTGAGAGGGTGCTGCAAGCCTTGACTTCCTAGAAGGAAGGGCAGAGGGGAAAAGGGAAGCCCATAACCTTAAGAAAGAACTTCACACTCTCTGGCCTGAGTACAAATATAATTCCTGTGCTACTGCAGAGCAGCTCCTGCAGGAAAGAAGGACCCGCAAGGGAACTTCTGAGAACAGGCAAAGAACCCGGAGGGGGAAGGAGAAAAAAGGTTCACGCAACGGAAGAAAGGATGCATGGTACTAAAATGCTAAGTGCTGAGCGAAACTGCTAGAGAATTAATTAACCACAGACCTAAATAAATTCATGTAAAATAGCTGCCATTGTTCCTGCTCAACTTTTCTGAAGAAGATGACTGACTGTGAAAAATTTGATTTGCAACTCCAAAGTCTCTGGAGCTATGAAACCTCAGAGTCCCCCTGCCTGTCTCTGGGGAGGCCGTCCTGGACATCGTGATAGGGTCTCGGGCCTCAGGCAACGGGAGAAAGTTTGTGTTAAGCCTTGTCATTCTCTTCGCCCCAAAGGCTGCTGCAACCACTTCAACACTATTTTCTTCCATTTCAAAAGCCAAGTGTTAATGAGTTTGCAACTCAACGTATCATTCCAACTCCCCCCAAAATCTCCTTATTCATGACTTTTATACATAAAAAGGCAATTGATATTGTTAAATATGAATGTCAGAGCATATTGCCACATTGGCTCCACCACAACTGAATGATTTGTTATTGTTTACTTCAAATCACCATTCCCAAATTTATCACAAAGGTGAATTTTCAACACAAACTGGTGATTTTTCCAGACTACCTGCCCCTGGAACCTGCCCCCTAAACCTCTCAGCTTAAACATGCTTGAAACACATGCATAGACGACATAAAAAGGCCCAAAGGCCAGGATCCAAGTGGCATTTGGAATTCCAGCCCACTGAGAAATGTTTACACCTTGCTTCCCCTGACTAGGAAGCAGCTGAAGGGAACTAACTCTGAACAGTAATTGCATGTTTTGTAAAAGCTATCAAAAGTTACACACAGATGCATTTTACAAAGACCTAGAGGGGTATTCACACTTCTTGGCAGGTGTACGAGCCTGTGGCTCTAACAAACCAGGCACAAGAGCCACAAAGGTGGTTCAGGTGGTCTTGAACATGTCTCTACTAGATGATTTTAAACATTCCCTCCACATCTGTATGGCTTGGCAGCAAGCTGCAAATGCGTTTCTGTCATTGGGGGCCTTCAAGTGCTGCTGTCTTCCCATAAGCCGTAATGAATCCCACAGTCAAACATTGCATGGTGTACAATCTTCTAAACACCTGCACTCTTCAGATCCTGCCTTTGACTAACGTGATGGTGTTTGTCACTCTGCTGGCACTGCACTATACAAACTAGGTGTAATCGCAACCTGAGAAAATTCAATAGGGAAATCAAAAAAGAATAAAAGTAAAGGAACCTCAGCTTAATATGGAGCGTCAAGCACCTCCTCAGTCTCAGAGTGTTGGGAGCACGCCACTTAACAGAGGAGGAAAACCAGGCTTGCATTTGGATATTACTGTAGCTGGGAAACACTATTTCATCACATTAATGACTGCACTAATTATTATAATAACCCTGAATTTATACCAGTAACAAATCAATTGTAATGAGCTGAACAAAAGAATCTAGGTGGAATTCTTCCCCATAAATATGCTCCTGTCAGTGCAGTCAAAACACAGTGCCAACACACTGCCGGTGTCAGTGAATAACACTTTTTAAAACTAGTATGTCCTTTTAATCTCTTAATTGGTTGTGTATGTAAGAAATCACGTGAAAAGCTTAGTCTCTGTCCACCTGGATTTTTGAAGGATAGCTATACTTCCAGCTGTCACAAGTTGTCAGTATTTTGTAAAGTGTCTGGCTCTGGTAAGGTATAGGGGTGCAGAGTTGGAGTGTCACAGAAGGGGCCTGAATTTGAAACTGGGAATGCAAACGTATTAGGATTTTGTAGCACCTAATATAGTGTGGCTCATACGGTTTCTTTTAATAAAAGTGGTTAGTTGTCTGAAAAGTTAATCAATCCCCATTTTTAAAAACAGTTTCAAAATGGATATACTTAAGCACAAAGAAATATTTTTCATTCTAAAGCAACTCTACGAACTCAGAGGTAGTTGACTTTAAAAGTTGTCTGTGTAGAAGATTAAATTTTTCAAGCTGCCTTCACAAACATTATTCTTCTTATGTCTTCCTAACCTACAAAGTAGGTAGAAAAGGTAATAGTTTGTTTAAGAAGTTCAGAAAGGTTAAATGATTTCCTGAAGGTCACAATGCTAATTAGCAGTTGAACTATTTCTAGAACCTAGATCTCTTTGCCTCTCGTTTATCAGAACATATTTTTTTCCCAATAGGTTATTTTTTGGTCATATCATTGATAGTACTTTATGATGAGTGCTGAAAGAACCCTAGGAAAAATTATTCTATATTTAGGTTGTTGGCATGCACTGCTATCTATATAAACACATCTTTAGAATCTCTCAGAAATGAACAGAGTTGCTTTTGTTCAGCTAACAGAAAATAACTAATAGGTAACAGAAGAAAAGAAATATCATTTAAGTTTGGGGACCACTAAATATAAGCATCTAAGTGTGTGTGTGCAAGCGTGTGTGTGCACGTGTGTCTATGTGCATGCATGTGCATGCGTGTAAGAAAGTGAGAGAGTCTTACAGAATTGCATAATAACACATTACAGCCCATGATATGGTGTAGCGTTGTATATTCCACAATACATTATGAAGCATCCAGACGCCATAGGTCAATCAAAGTCAAGATGGCTGAAATGTGTGTTAAAGTGTAGGAGATTAAAATATTATGCCTAACACTGTATAATGCATCATGGAAAAATCCTTGTAAGTATAAATTAGCTTTACTGTTGAGTATAAAATCTTCCTTTTGGTTATTTATGAAGCTTCATTTTGAAGATTGCCTTCACTGACTAACAAGCAAATCAGAACTTGTCATGTGCAAATCTTGTGAAGATTGCAAGGCCAGTATATAATTAGCCTCAAAAGAGTGTGACCAAATTGGGTAAAAAATAAAAACACTATGAAAAGGAAATAAGAAAACCAAAAGGAGGTCAGGGCGTGGTCAAATCATGGGAACACTTTAACTTTAAATTTTCCTGACATGGTTATGTTCAAAGTCTCTAGAAAAAGTGAAATTATGAAACAGATATTCCTATTCTGCTATTCAAAGAGCTGCTATTGTTCATAGATCAAAGAGACTGGTGATGAAGAGAAGTTTATACAGCTCTGAGTATGAAAAATATTCAAACTGGGAACAACAAAAAGAAAGAGCTGGCAGGAGGAGAAAACAGGGACGAGGAGGCGGAAGGGCTGGAACAGTGGCCTGCCCCATAACAAGTGCTCAATAAATATTTGGGAATGAACGAGGAAGGCCACAGGGAGCTTTTTCCCCTTAGACTGCATGGCCAAGTCCACCCATCCTTGGTGACCTCTCTTCCCCCCACTCCAGCCCAATTTTCTTTCTACTCTAAAAATCAGAAACAAGATTCCATAGCTACATTTCACCCTTTTGCTAATCACGTACGTAATGCTCTGAAGTCATTTTCGAATTTCCTGTAAGGCACACACCACCCTTTCTCACCACAGAAAGTCTTGCTTGTGAGGTCAGATGGTTCTCACAGATGATATGTAGGAGGAAATTCCCAACTAACTGTCATTGTCTAAACCCTCTTCTCTCCGTCTCCAGAGATGGGATTCTGGTTTCCACAGGGACTATTACTTAAGCGGGGGCTGTCAAGGCTTTAGTTAATGAGCCCTGTTGAGATCATCCCCCAGCAGGGTGGGGTGCGAGCAGACCCTGGGTGTGAAACCTTCGAGGGGGAAAACCCAGGAAGTGGTCAGATGATTCAGTGGCACTTTGTTGAGTCAGGCCTAAGAACTGGTACTGGGCTGCTTCAATGCTCAATGGTACACTCTAAGTTACAAAAGAGGTTTTTCATGCCTGTTGTCCTCAGGGTGCTCATTAGATCTGGGGACCTCTTGCTTCTTGTTTCTGTCTTTTTATCAATTAATTGTACAATTTGTGCCTCTAGAGTCATTGTTAAATCCCAGTCAGAATAAAGAAGTGAGCTGCTGTATGAACGTGAAGTAATCCTCATACTACACTCGTTATCCATAAATGTGTAATTAGTTCAACAAATATTTATTGAGCACCTAGAATGTGTCAGGAATTCTGCTGCTTCTTAATTTATATCGAGGCAATCTGCAACCCATATTCTCCTGAAAATATTTTTAGTTATTATCATATGCTGTCCATAATTAAGTTGTTGTCAGCTCTCTGAGAAGCATCATTAAACAAATATCTTAATCTTGTCACTTGAGCCAAGTTAGTTTCAGTGCAACTCATAAAGCGAAGAGAGGCAACTGAGAAAAGTGAAAGTAAGTCCTTACTCACAGAGCGTGTCGAGTGTGTCCCAGATCTGAATAGGCAAAAAGGAAGGAACTGGTAGGGCAGGGGTGGTGAGCATCAAAGGTCTATGATACGTCCACTCATTCCAGATTATAAACTGCTAAAATAAAGAGAACCAACTTCCCCAACATCTATAACTAATTCTCAATATGAATATAGGCCTCATTGTGGTCTTTGTGTCCAGTAAATCTTTCCAGATATTAAAATGCATTTTTAAAATTTCTACTTTAGTGCAAGTATTGTTTCAGTGGAAGAAACACTAGCCCAGAAGTCAGAAGGGCTAAACTCTGTGGATTCCTGTAATTGTCCTTAAAAACAAATATCCCAGGAGTGATTTCTTAGTTTGTGTGGTAGATAGAATAATGGCCCCCAGAAATATCTATTTTCTCATCCCCAGAACCTGGGAACATCTTGCTTTTTGTAGCAAAAGGGGCTTTGCAGATGGGATTATGTTAAAGATTTCTACATGGGGAGATAATTCTGGGTTATCTGGGTGGGCCCAATGCAATCACAAGGGTCCTTTACCAGAGGCAGGCAAGATTCCCTTGTCCCATCTCCCTATCAGAAATTGGAAAAAGGAAGGTGGGGCAAGGGAATCTGAGGCTGGAATGATGTGCTCTGAAGACACAGGAAGGGGTCATGAGCCATGGAAAGCAAGCAGCTTCTAGAAGCTGGAATAGTCAAGGAAATGGGTTTCCCCTGGGAGCCTCCAAAAGTAATGTAACCCTGCTAACACCTTAATTTTAGCCTCAGAAGACCCATTTCAAACTTCTATCTTTCGGGATTGTAAAATAATACATTTATATTGCTGAAACCACTAAGTGGGGATAATTTATTATAACAGCAATTGGAAATTTGTATTAGTATGTGCCATAGAAAATAATTCAAGTTGAATAATTGATATCTTTTGATATTTTTCATTCATCAGATATTTACATGTTAGCTACCACATGTTTGCTAATGCTCTGGGAACTGGGGATATAAGAGTAACCTAATAAACATGGTTTCTGTTCCTGTAAATTTGCAATGTAAGAGGAGGTAGGATTATGTTCATTTTATGTATAAGAAAATTTGTGGGTTTATCCAATGCAAAAATTAAACCAGTTGTTTATGTAGGAAAGCAAAACAACTGGTTAACAATTTTTTTCACTGTTAATAAGTTAGGTTGGTGTCCCACTGTGACTCACTGTATTTTTATATCATAATTTAATCGTATTACAATTGTAACTGTGGGCATTATGCTAGGCAACTTCCAGCTCTGCCCTTTCTTTCTTTCTTTCTTTTTTTTTTTTATACTTTGAGGTTTTTTTTTTTTTATTTCAGCATATTATGGGGGTACAAATGTTTAGGTTACGTATGTTGCCCTTACCCCCCCTTCCCCCCTAAGTCCGAGTTTCAAATATGTGCCCTTGCTTTCTTTAAAAGCTAGAGTCAGACAAATGGATCTAGAATATTACAGGTCTTGTGATCCTTTATTTAATTCCCATGAAGCTATCTATGATGCAAAAGAGAATTCTATAGCTCTTGATGAACTAAGTGCAAATAAATCTTGAAAAGTCAAGTTTTTGTTACAAAGAAGTTTGAGACAAATGATCCTTAAATATGGCCAAAAGGGAAGTATATTCATGTCCTTTTCTTATGTAAAAAAGACAACATTCCAATGGATAGAAAGCCTTCTTTTGCCCAACATGGCATAAGCTTAGTGTCCCTCACTCACACAGCTTCCAACCACAACTCTGGGAGAGGCTTTAGAAACGTGTGCACATGGCCACGAGTTTTTTTAAATTTTGAAAAAATAAGATATTAAACAAAAATAATTTGGTTAAGTTAGTTATCTCTTTCCACTCCAACTTTCTGTTCCACTTTCTCCCATTCAGATGATGTTGCTGTGGCCAGGGGTGTTTCTTGAATCTGGCTAAGGGAATGTAGGGTTGAGGATATACATTTTTTGGTTCCGTGGGATATTTTGATGTGGTCTGAAGCCACATTGATGTGTAGTTGGGACACTGATAGACATCTCAGTGTAGTGTTGAGTCTCAGCTCCTTCCCACTGTGCTGACTCTCGTGGTGTTGTGCCATGAGGGGACAGGGTCAGAGGTTCTATTGTGATATGAACATGTCCTACAACACAGAGCTCTGAAAGTATGTGAGTAGTGGAGGACAGCCAGGTTCAAAGTGGATGGAACCAGAAGTTAGTCTGAGAATAATTCTTCTGTAATATTTAAATTTACTAGTAGAGAATTGAGTAATCCTCAATGCTTAGTCTTAATAGAAGTTCTCTCCTGTCAGGAATATCTTAATAGTTGATAATGCCTTATATACAATTACAAATGCACTACATATTTGTCTTTTTTGAGATAAATTTCATGAAATAGAATTTTTCAGAATTCCTGCATTTATAGGGCAAAAGCCTATAGTAACCACACCCAAACAAAGGATGTCTGTGGGTAAAGTGGCTGATGTTTTGTGCATCTCAATTATCAATTAAATACAAATCAATCAAGCATCCTAAGGAAATGGCTGACTTATGTTTTGGTTTTATAGAAAGAGGCATCCAAAATTATGTAGGAAAAAAAACAATAGGGGAGAAATGTATGATGGAGGTTATCAGGCATTTCATCAAGAAAGATATTATTTCTACAGCATTTGGAATGTTTGTGGTGCTTGTTAGCTTTCTGACATTTGTCATTTGATATGATTTTATTTCTCACTCTAAATAAATAAATCTAATTTTGTATCTAATTTTGTATCCATAATTATATATTTCTTAAAGTGGTTTCTCAAACATACTTCAGTTTTAGGTTCCGTGGCAGCTGGACTCCATCTCTGTAGGCCAATAAGTAGAAGAGGACAGGGGGCACGTGGTGAGGGAGAGACTGCAGTGTGTTCTGCTTCATCACCGAGAAACCAGAGCTGGGACATCTCACGGGCTGGGATTGTGGACACTATACTCTGGAATGAAGCTGATTCTTCCCTGTTCACTTTGCATTTGGACTTGACCGAAGACAATGGGGTAAAATACTGAATTGAAAGCCAGGAGAAAATACTTTTCATGATTAGATCCTCACTTTGGAACTTTGAATGAGTGCCTGGAATCTGTCCATGCCTCAGTTTCCTTATCCATGTACTATAGTGTTTAAGGCATAAACTCTGGAGTCGGGCTACCTGGATTCTTAGTTTTGCCACTTACTGTGTGACCTAGGGGTGAGCCACTTCACCTTGCTCAGCTTCAGTTTCCTCCTCTGTGAGTAACGTAAGGAAATAGCAATTCTTACTGCTTAGGTTTGTTGTGGGGATTAGGTGACATAATGAATGGCAAGTGCTCAGCATGGTGCTGAGCACATAGTAAGTGCTCAATAAATGATACTTACTAGTTTCCTATGTAAAAAAAAAAAAAAAAAATCCCTAAATTAAACCTGACCCCTATCTTTCTCAGAGAAATTACTAAGCAGGATCAGAAGAAAAGGAAATGACTGGAATTGAAATGTGTCATGTTCTTAAGTGTGGGGGTCAATGCTATCTGAAAACACTCATCTGTTTGTTCCAGGTTGCGGGACTCAGTTGATGTGTGCGTGTGTGTGTGTGTGTGTGTACCTGTTGGAGGATGGATGCAGCACAGACGGGGGAAGGCCAGGAAGGGGAGCAGCAGCTACATGCCTGGGATACCAGCCCTCTATTGCTGAGGTCATCCATTCAGATGCCCCGGGCCTGGCCTCCCACTGTCCTGTCAGTTGAGAAAACAGCCAAGAAGCTGGCTTGGAACGCAATGCTGCACTAAGTCCCAAGGCAGATGCAAACCCCCGGATCCTTCTCTACTCCCCCTGAGTTGGCACAGAAATCTGCACACATCATCCCATCCTTCAGCCCTGAACATGTCACAACGTTCTCAGAAATATGAACCAAACAATGCCCTGTGAGGCTGCTACTGTGGTAAGAAGGGAACGGGCAGAATCGGAGAGATTTACAGTTTGAGGCAAAGAGGAGGCTCTGCAACAGTAGTGAGATGGCCTAGCCTTCCTAGGAAAGGAGATGTGAACTAATATTCTCTCTAGTAAGTGTAATAATTTTGTTTTGTCACTGAATTTAGTACTTTTGAAAATACAGATCCCTTGAAATTCAAAACACAGGGTTTGAGCTAAAAACAGAAATGTGTTCTTGGTGCTGTGTGTATGTGTATACGTGCATAATGCTCAACCATGCTCATACAGTTACATCATCTAATCCTCACAGCAATCTTTCTGTTAGGAATTGCACGTTAGTATCCACTGTTTATATATTAAGACACTAACACTCAAAGATGCTAAAAGAGTTGCCTAAGATTGCCCAGCAGAAATCAGTAACCTTGTCTTCCCACAGAAAACATGCACATACATATGAACACATGTATATGAACACAGCTTGTATGTGTATGAAATAAAGTGAGTGAGTAGGGGTGGGATGAAATTTGTAAAATAATAATTTTTTTTCCCTCCTCTTGGTGTTTCTTTCTTCCCTTCCCTGATTAGAGCAGAGAATCCACTCTCCAGCCACTGGCTCAGAATACGCTATGTGGGCCCAGAAAACGTCCTCTGATTTTCATTTACCTGGTTTCCAAGAGCCCAGCTCTTAGGAGAACAGTGATGATTCCAGTTACAGGCCAGCTCATGGAGAAAACACAAAGGCAGAAGGATTTCCCTTTTAGACTTCAAAACGGTTTCTTCCGGATTGTGGGAGGAGAGACAAAGGAGACAAGTGGGCCCTGAAGAGATAGTGGCTGAGAGCGTCTGGGGCAGAGCCCAGGAGCAAGAGCATGAACCCAGGCAGGGAATTAGCATTCAGGGGTATGGGCTGAAAGGTGGCCTTGCAAGGATGTCCATGGCCCCAGCATGCCAGGAAAGCTGCAGCAAGTTCCTGCTCTCCAAGGTGTCAGAGAACCAGCAGGGGAGCCAGAGGCCTGAAGGGGCCCTGTGCACAGATGGCTGACAGTTTCTCTGTGACAGTCAGTGTGGAGCAGATCCCACCCCTCCTAATGCCTTGGCCTTAATTACAACCCTCAAGCACCACAACTTTCAGGAAGGAAGGATGCCACTAAAAGTCCTGAAATTAGGTTTTCTTCCATGCCAGTGGAATGATGTCTGAAAATAGACATTCAGTTGAATTTTAGAAAAATAAGTGGTAGCTTGTACACCTGAAGTTGTAGCCTGAAATTTAAATCCACCATATTGCCTTAAAAAAAACAACAACCAAGAAACTTAACTGCAGCAGCAGATAAATATATTCATATAGAACCTTAGTAGTTAACATTTAAAGTGTCAGATTCTCGGGTATATGCATACACAGAGTGCAATGCGCACTATCCGGGGGATGGACACGCTTGAAGCTTGGACTTGGGAGGGGAGAGGGGGCAAGGGCCACATACGTAACCTAAACATCTGTACCCCCATAATATGCTGAAATAAAATAAAATAAATAAATAAATAAAAATAAAGTGTCAGCTTCTGTCCTCTCCAAAACAATCAAGGGATATTTTCCCATCCCCTTATCTGACTCCCACTAAAGGTTTAAAACTCAGAAAAAGCCATCATATATAATCACTTGAGCTCTCCCTCTGGTGAAACCTCTCAGAAAAGAGACTTACACTATCCACTGTAGAGATCTCAGATATCTGAGATTTACTGCATTCCAAGGTAGACACTGCATCCTGGGGCCTTGTCTCAAAAGCAGGACTGGTATCTAGAAAATACAGGATACTCAGAATGTTTACTGTCTCTCCTCTTATGCATCTTGAAGTCAAAATTTTGTAATGCCAATGAGAAGGAACATAGATTTTTTTTTTTGAAAGGAAAACAGATCTAAATTATCAGTTAATATACCCTCCACATATATTGTCTATTCAATTCATTTCACTATTTGCCTCAATTAAAACTCTGAGCTATTTTTTTCGCCTCAAAATTAGTCTGATAAAATCACTGTCTTTCCTCCCAAGTGGATATAAAGTAGAGCTGTAAAGACAAGGCTATTGCTTGCTGGTCCCATTGGCAGCCTCATTTTCTTCTTGCGTCCCACACAAACACAGCGTTGGCTTTCATGACTCTATGGCTTTGCTTCTACTGTTCTCTCCAAGAGGAGCGCCTTTGTCCTCACTTGGTCTGCGGTAAATTTCCTTTTCTCAACAAAATCTGTTTCAGTTTCCCCCCGGAGCCCCTCACTCTCCTTTGCTCCCATCTCATTTTATGTAAGACTCTGTGGTCTGAATGTTTGTGTCCCCTCTGATTCATGTTAAAATTCTAACCCCTAAGGTGTGGTATTAGGTGGCGGAGCCTTTGAGAGGTGACTAGATCATGAGGGCAGAGCCCTCATGAATGAGATTAATGCCCTTGTAAAAGAGACTCCAGAGAGACCCTCACCTCTTCCACCATGTGAGGACACAGCAAGAGGATACAGTCTATGACCCAGGGAGAGGACCCTCAACAGACATAGACTCTGCCTTGCGCTTGGACTTCCCAGCCTCCAGGGCTGTGAGATATAAAGTTCTGTTGTTTAAAACTTGCCCGCTATATGGCATTGTGTTATAACAGCCTGAGAAAATTAAGACAAATAATGACCCACACCCACCTAGAGCCTGTGTACTTCTATCTCTCCTGCCTGGAATATTCTTCCCACGGACAACCAGACAGTTCATTTCTGCACATTTTTCAGGTCTTTTTGCAAAGTTTACATTCTTAGAGAAGCCTTCTCTCAGTACCAAAATTAAAAATATAACCAACCCAATCCTCCCTGGTGGCCCAAGTGTCTTCTTTCTCTGCTTTACTTTTTATCCTTAGCACATATCATTATTGAGCATGCTATGTATTTCATTCATCTTGTGTATTCATGTGGGTTATTGTCTGTCTTCTCTAGTGTAAGATTTTTGGCTATTTTATTCACTATTCACCGGTACACAGTAAACACTCAATAAATATTTGTTGTATGAATGAATGAATGGGTGAGTGACTATTACACTGTTGCAATTAAATGCTTATTCACTTATCTATGTTCTACTCAACCTCACATCTTCTTCAGCACTTAGCACTAGGCTGAGTACAGAGAAAGGGTCCACAAATGTTTACTAAGTGGAAGAGAAAGGAGCTGAACTGAATTAAACACGCCTTTCTTATAATTGAGATAAGACAGAGATTTCACCCTAATCCATGACATATTTTTGAAATACTACGAAATAACAGTACTTCTAAACAGTGGAGGCAGGGCAAGTAGAATGATATAAAGTCTCCACACTGTATAAGTATCTACTTTCACCAGCAAGTAGAATGATATAAAGTATCCATAAATTGTTCTGACTACATTACTTGAATACTTTTTTTCAATAGGACAATTCATGAAATTCCATAGCAAATATTTATGGAGTGACTAGTATTAATCAGGCATTGTAATAATCACTAGGCTTCATACAGAGTCAAATATTTAATAACTTAAATTCAGCTCCAAAGTGGACTGAAGCAATAGAAAAAGGCTAAAGAGTTTTACTTGAATATCTCTGTGAAAAATCTCTCTCTCTTGAGAAATGTCAGTCCTCTCGATTGGCTGCAAGTGAGGAAAAATAAAACCATAAAGTGAAATGCAAAACTTTAATAAAAGAGTGGAATCTAAAATATAGTAGCAGATAAAGCAAGAATAATAAATGAAACCGAATTGAACAAGAAGGCCATGCCACCTTGTGGGTACTGGGAGTATTTTACCACCCTCAATACCTAACTCCAGAGAAAGAATGGCCAATTAGAGAGTAATTGGGGAAATTTTCAACACTTTTTTTGGTGAATAAAACACACGATATTTATTTTTTGATGTTGGAACTGCTGGAAGCATTTTTTATCAAAGTACAATACATCTTGAACCACTTGAACCACTTTGACAAAAGAAATAGATTGCAGGTTGTAATGTTTTAAATAAAAAATTATCTTCTTTATAAATGAACTTGAACGTCTATTTAAAGATATGGTCATGTACTCTTTCCTTTTCATTTGTCTGAACAAAAGATGTAAATTGTTAAGAAAAGAAAGCATATTAATGATAAATAAAATCAACAACACACACACTCTGATGTAATGTCCTAAAGAATAATCAGAGATTTTAATGCCTGTGTAAACTTGTATCAATTCATAGCTTAAAAATTAGTTACAGATATTATGTGATGAGGAACATGATTTTTCAGAAATGTTAAAAATACTAGCCATGAGGCTAGAAAATATCTCCGTTGTTTATAGAGAAATCTATCCTTGTGTTAAAATGAGAATTTGGGGAAAAAAACAAACTTTTTTATTTATTTATTTATTTTTTTTGCAGACTAATAAGCATATGAAGCAACATAAGGTTTTCTAGAAGGTAAAGAGTACAATTAATTTTTCTTATAGAAATATTATCTCTGGTCTCAAATTATAATCTTAGAATCATAAACTTTAATACTGGAAAGTACCTTAAATAAGGCAGAAGGACCAATAACTCTTTCTAATGAATCCTTAGGCAGCTAAATTATTTCATGTTTTGTTATTCTTTATCTAGGAAATTACCAAAAATCAACAAAGAAAATCTCTCTTATTGACAAAATATAACAAATAACAAAAACAGAGTAACTAGTATAATCGAATGCTAACTGGAAATGGTCTTAGAGATCATTCAACGTAGGGTTTTCAAAAGATACTTGTGGTACTCTATTCTTAAGAGACATTAAGATGCATCAGTAGAAAAAAGTTTTTGGAAAATACTATGCCAAAGTTAAGCCACATTTTAACCTTTCACAGACTTGAATATTCAAATGTGCATTTAGAGGGCATAGTATGTGGCATTTCCCAATTTATTTTATCACAGAATTAATTTTACTTTTGCAGGCAATTTCACAGGTCTAAAGTACAAATTTTGGGAACTCTGATCTAAACCAATTTCTTATTTTATAAAGAAGGATTTGACACTGTATTGAGGTGTAACTTGCTCCCCAAAAAGACAAATAGTAGCATAGGCAGGACTAGGTTTCAGTTTTTCCTAATTTCTAAATTCAGTGATTTATTCTTTGCATGATGTCACGCTGCATTCATTCTTTCCAAATTGTCATAGTTCAAAGTCACTGTTCTGAAAAGTAATATGTTAAGGAAAAAAGTTTATTAAAAATCTTTTTTCACAACTTTATGTTGTGTTTCATACAACCATTAACCACCAAAAGACCCAACACCCCACTTTGGCCCCACCCCTAAAGCTGAGACTTCCCAAATGACATCTTTGTGGTTTCCTCAAAGTGAGACCACTAGATAAGAATAGCAATACAAATGAGTTTGATTAACTATAGTGCTTCTGGCTGTCTTGGGTTCAAACCCAGATGTGTAGTCAAATTGGTTGGCTTTACAATGTTCATTTTGAGAAAGTATCTTTGCCTATAAATGAAGTGATTCAAATATTTAGAGAGAAATTTTCATGCTTACTCAGTGATGCAAAAAACCATGGCATTTACCAAAAATAGGCACTCATATGCTGCAGCTCTGACTTTCGAGTGGAGGGTGGATAGAGGGGAAGATGTGGGGCCCTGGGGTGGGATACAGTGACGGCATGTTGTTCTCAGGGCCATGGAGTAAAAGTGTGGGTGAGTTCAATGATGTAGTTACAGTTCCTTGGCCACTGAGGCATTGTCCTGGAAGCCCAAGACTAGTCTATAGATGGTTCCAGAATGTCTTGGATGGGGGAAAAAATGGCTCCCCACCATACTAGAACTCTGTTCTGGTGCAAACATACATTCAGCTCTACTTAATAAAGCAAACTTTATTGCTTTAGAAAATTAACAGACACATCACTCTTTAGCAAAAAAGGTGTGCTGAATTTGACAAATGATTTAAAGAAGCAATGATGCAAAATCCTTAGAACTAGAACTATGAGCTCAAGGTAAGACCCAAAGATACTCATTTGCAGGATAGACTCCCATCCACTGATGCCATTTGTCCCTCTGAGGCACCCTTACTTCCAGTCTTGTTCCCTATATGCTTAAACTAAGGGAACTCAAGATTATGTTGGCAACACTACTGGAGCTGTTTTGTTTGTGTTTTTGTTTTTGTTTTTTTAACTAACTAAAAAGGAAATTTAAGACTCTCATTTGAACAACTTGGGCCCTAAAACCCTGCTGTTGAGAAATAGGTTGTGGTGTTATTTTGTTTTGAAGTGTTTGCAATTGTCGTCTTAATAGAATACATTAACTAGACAATTGCTCAGTTTTCAAAGTACATTTTTCAAGCCCCTGCCAACCCAACTTTTTATAAAAATAATGCAAAAAAATAGAAAGGAGAAATACTGAATATTAAATCTTTCTTCAACCCACTGTCTGATTCTCTTAAGGTCTCTGCTGATATTTTTAGGCTTTGAGCACATATAAAATTTCATGGCTGTTTTAATATACATACAGGCTTGAAACAGATGAAAGCTTCCATCTGAATGATATAGATTCCCACTCCCACACGCAGTCCTCAGACAAAACACATGAAACTAAGTTTAACTACTCCAAAGGAAAAAAAAAAAGCTAATTCAATCCTGCCAGGATTTGAAGCTGAGATTCTAAGGATTTTAGGCTTTGCAAATCTGTTCTTTAGCTTTTTAACACACTCCCCTCTGTCAGGAGCTCTCACATGGAATCACATCCCGGGACTTGTCTGGTGTTTACGTCGTGAGTCTTCATTATTTAACCTGGATGCAATCCTGGGGGTCCCAATAAAAAACAGAATATCAAATAAGTGGGCAGAGAAGTTTATTCTCTCGTATAAGAATGCAAGGACCTTCAGGGAGGATTAATTTCTGCTCCTGCATTAGTGTGGATTCTATGCATCAGTGAAAGACATGACAATAAGGACTTTCTATTCACACGTAGTTGAACCATACAGGAAAGAAGGAGACAGTTTTATTAAGACCTAGTTGTGTGCTGTGTGTTGTATAAGGTTTTTTAAGACACTTTAATTTTATCCCATTAGTCTTCATAAGTTTGCTCATAAGTGAATTTTCCATCTTTACAGAGTTAAGAACTAAGGCTCAGGGGTTAAACACTTTGCCCAAATTTACACAGTAACTAGGGGTGCCAGAATAAGAAAGACCCGAAGCCAGTTAGTACTGTAAGGCTGACTCAGTTTACCCCAGCAGTGGAAAATTCCCCATAATCCATGTAACTAGAGCGGGCATGAAATCTACCTATTCGGCAACAAATGATTGCTCCACTCTTAGCCATTATCCAACTTTTTTAGGTGTTGGGAAGACACATGTATACACTTGAGATCTCAGGATAAGGAGAAAGGTGTTTCTTTTTATTAGTAAGATAAAGTTCTATCGTGTTTTCTAAATAGAAAAATAAAGCTGTCAGATTGGCACCACCGCCCTGCAGACCCAATTCAATAGTTCCAATGCAAAACATCTGCTGAGTCCCCTTTTGTCATAAAGTTCAATGACTTTGTGCGATCTAAGGAATACAGTGAAAAGAGTTGAGTCGGGCCCGTTGCTAAAATACTATGATCTTGTCTCCCTTAATAGGAAGAATGACGGTTCATGAGAATCGTCATATGAGAACTTGCAGAAGAAATCTCATTGTGTATCTTTTTAACCTGTGATCTTAATATAACCTTTGATAAACTGCTAAATATATTATTCATTGAAACGTACTTTCCAACGATCAAAAAAGAAACCAAAACTCTAATTAATATTTTCTAAGCTGGTTTTCCTGTGTTAATGTTCTCAGTTGGGCCATTATAATCATGAAATAAGAGCTGCCTGTATTTGCAGGCATAGGGAAATAATTCTCCATGGGTCTATTATATTTCGGCACATCTTGAAAGAAAATTGTTGACCTTTGTTCCAGACCATCTTCTCAAGGAAGTTTGTAACACAAACAGCTTTTGAATGTAGAGACAATATCACTCTCCAGAGCAAAAAGCAAGTTTGCTTATCGTTTTGGAAGCTGGAAAGAGTGTCTCCCTCTGGATCTAAGAGCAAGTATGCTTACTGAGCATTACAAAATATTTTATTTCCCTAAGCTCAGAATTCCTCTCCTGTAACACAACCTGCCTGTTTGCAGGTAGCACATCACCTTGTACATATAAGAGCTCAAGGAACTGAACTGAATAAAAATGTTGACAATGATTATTTCTATTCCTGTGGATAATAAATTGTTCTTTGTCTCTGATCCAGTAGTCTTGTGTCTTCTACCAGCAACTACGAAACTGTAGCACACTAACTTGTTAGCTTGCAAGTGGGGTAAAATCTCAGACTATTGACAATGCTTGGCGGTTTTACAGATGAGGATGGGATGCTGACAGAAATGTGGCTTTATGGGAAGAGGAGGAATGGGGGCCTTGCAGGCCAACTAAAGGGACTTGAGGGAAGTCCATACAAATCAGTGGTGAATATTTTGGCCAAATCCTATGGTGTACCAGGCAATAAATATTTTCCTTCTATATTGTCTACTGATGGGGAGGCATTTGGAAGGTTGTTCAAAGCTAAATGCCAGAAAGTAGGTTCAAAGAAAGCTCCCAAATGCTGCTCTGGCTGTTGCTAACACTTCCCCAGGTCAGGGAGACTTCCTTTCCAATCTCTTCTTCAGCACCAGGTCCTCCACGTGGTAACGAATAATACTTAGATTCATCCCACGTGTGCTCCCTTTCAGACAAGAGTTACAGAGACATACCTGTATTGTGCATAAAAGGATGGAAATTTTTGATCATATAGATAGGAACCAGGTACATCAATAAAACTAGACCCGATAAGCTCAGGAGATGAAGGGCAAGTTTCATAATACTTCTTAAGGGAGAATGGCAACAGTCGGCCAGTCTTACAGCTCACACTCTCCTATCATACCAATCTGAAATCTGTTCGGAGATGACAGGAAAGTCTTAGAGTTTTTTTTAATAGGTCCTGAGTGAAACATGGGAACTTTGGCCTTTTCATGGAGATTTCTCCAAGATGAACTCCCAGGAGAAACCATAGATGAGGTGTTGATGGGTGCTCGGATTCTTATTGTCCTGGCTGGATTTACAATGCTGTTAAAGGTAACTCACTGGAGAATGAGAAACTGACCCAAACAAGTCTACCTAAATTCTCATGGTCAGTCTTATTGTCCTGGAAAACTCCCCTATCCCCTGGAATGAACCTGGGGAAAAAAAACTTAAGACATTTCCTTGATAATGACCAGCAGAGAACCCAGAGTAACATGGAGGCTCAAAGAAGGTTGACGCTGTGCAAGTCAGCCCGCATGATCCAGAGAGTGTGAACTCTGTAGCCCTAGCTATAAAGCAAATATGCCCATAGCTGCAGAGTCAAAGGGTCCCCGAAGTTGAAAAGGAAGGTTGAGGTAGAAGTAATGATGTTCTTGCCACTTGATATAGAGCTTTTGGTTTTGCAAAAACATGGGAGGTTGGTTGAGCCATGGGCTTAATACAAAAGGTAAGATCTCTTTCTGGACAAGAGGGCATGCATATTGACTGCCCACAACAAAAGATCCAGACTCTCTATGTGTAGGTTCCTGTCCCACAAACTACTTCATCTTCAGGTGTCATCTGGACCTCTTTTTCTTATCCTATGGGAATTGTGGCTCAGGGAGGTGATGCTCTGGCTACTGTTGCTGCTGTGGGTAATAAACTATCTTTTGTCTTTGACCCAAGAATCTTGTGTCTTCTACCTGCATCCATAAGACTGCAACAGGCTAACTTGTTAGCTTGCAAGTCGGGCAAAATCTGAGACCTTTCACAGTTCTTGACACAAGACAAATTTGTGACCGTAAGGATTTTTTTTTTTTATTCCAGGGTTTTGTGAGGGTACAAACATTATAGTTACACTCTATGTCTTTGCCTCACCCAAATGCGGGTTAAAGGCATGCCCTTCCCTCCCTTTAGTGCTCCCCGTGTCTTTTGTTATAGATTTGCCCCCCCATCCCCCTAATCCCTAGAGAGTATTTCTGCCATGTGATCAACCTAGTGTTGATCAGTTAGTACCAATTTGATGGTGAGTACAAATGGATCCCGTTCTTCTGCTCTTGTGGTGCCCAACTTTGGATAATGGGCTTAAGTTTAATCCAGGAAAGTATAAGAGGTGCTAGATCACTGTCGTTTCTTATGATTGAGTAATATTCCATTGTAAACATATACCAAATTTTGATAATCCACTCATGGATTGACGGGCACTTGGGTTGTTTCCACATTCTTGCAATAGTGAATTGTGCTGCCATAAACATTCGGGTGCAGATGTCTTTATCGTAGAATGTTTTGTGCTCTTTTGGGTAGATGCCTAATAGTGCTATTGCTGGATCGAATGGTATTTCTATTTTTAGCTCTCTGAGGTATCTCCACATTCTTTTCCACAGAGGTTGCAGTAATTTGCAGTCCCATCAGCAGTGTAAAAGTGTTCCTGTCTCTCCACATCCTCACCAACATTTGTTGTTTTGTGTTTTTTTGATAGAGGCCAATCTCACCGGGGTTAGGTGATACCTCATTGTGGTTTTGATTTGCATTTCTCTAATGATTAGACCATAAGGATTTAAGAATTTAAACACATGCATACTTTATGTGTGTGTTTTTTATTATTGTTGTTGTTGTTTAGAAAACATATGCAATAGAAAGAAACACTTTGTGAAGGTAAGTAAAATGGCAAAGGGGAAAATGACAATGCAGTATAGCTTTTCTCTCAGAGTTAAGTTCTTGTTCTGTTGCCTAAGACCCCACCATTGAGCTTCCCCTTTTCATGCTAAAAAAAATATTGATTTGTAAACATGCATGCTCCCAGGAATGGAATACACTAGGCCAGCTAGTGGTCATTCACACTTCAAGGTAACCAAAACAATCATCTCTCTCCATCTGATTGGAATCATCACCAAGAAAGAATAAGAAATTTGATGTTTTTATAGAGGCATAAGTAAAAAGAGGCAGAACCAAAGGGGAAAAAAAGAGTAACACTGGGGTCATATACAGCCTGCACTACCCCACCTGGCTTTGGCAGCCAAAATGCAGTATGACTGTAAGACACCCCTTGAAAGAAATATCCAGAGAAGGCACAACAAAAATGATAGTGGATGGTCACCAAAGACTAACCGCTAGAGATAGTCTAAAGATAGAGACCATAGGTATAAAGTGACTGGAAGATGTATCAACACTGATTCACTGCATCTCAACTGTGTACTCTTGACCAGGTTTTGAAGATGAGTTGTGCAGTGAATTTGGACAGTTTAAGTATCTTTTATCAACTTCAACTCCACTTTTTAAGCATTGACTCCATAGGTCTAATTTTAAGAAAAGTGACTTAAACATTTGTTGCTTATATTTGAAAGATTGGTCTGAAGAAGCCATGCCTTGACAAAGTTAAGATAGCTCAAACTTCATGAAATTCAGTCTATTATTACAATTAATGAGTCACTTAACTTTTTCTCCAGAGGGGGAGAAATAAAATAGTATTACTTTGAGACCATGAAAAATATTTCTAGAAAGTATAGGTTTATAGATCTGTCATACAAATATCATTATTTTTCTATAACTGAGTAGTAACAAAAGTGTATTTCTTTCAGATAATCAAAAAAGACAGCCTGTAAAATTATCTTTTAAACCTACAAACTTTTTCCCGCAGAGATAAAAACAATGCCTTGCACAGAGTAGACTTTAGTAAATGGTTTATTCAAGTTAAATTCAATTTGGTATAGAGGAAGATACATTAGATTGAGTTCTATGTTCAAACTATCTCATAAACATATACTTTCTTTTAACGTTTTGCTCTACCAAAATAAAACAACATAAAATGTCCTTAATCAATGACCTCTTTGAGCCTACATGTAATATTTTGTCATCACTTAGCACTGCTCTGGATTTGATACCTTTATTCTATTTCCTGAATTTAAAATATAAATATTTATTCAGAGATAAGAGGTATCACATATTATTCCATATATTAGGGCTTTTTTGTCCATTTTGGTAAAAGGACCTAATTTAAGCAACCAAAATTGGGGGAAGAGTGAGCAGGTATCAGATATGGTCCCCAGAATTGCTTTTAGCTCCGTAACCTTGTTGTTACTGCTACATCTCTGGAAACCTATGACTGTGGCTGTTCACAATGCATAGTGGCACCATTTCCTGAGAAGGAAAAAATAGAGAAGGAACAGTATTGGCATGAGTGACTCTGTGTGTGTGTGCGCACATGCATGGGCACACACATGTGCATATATGAGAGAGAGAGAGGGAGAGAGAGATTGAAAATCAAAGGTTAAGAACTACAGGAAATGCTCTGCTCAGGAAACCTAATGAATGTCTAGATCTTGTATTTTACTTCTTATGCAGTGTGGTCCTCAGTAATAAAGTCTCATCAAAGGTTCACGGTTCCATTGTTTTATCCTACAGACGACCACTACAAACACACAGACAAATGCATACACACACAGGGAATACATATAAATATAAATTTGTCTCAGGAATTACTTTGCTGCTACAATGGATATTGAGTAGGAGGGATTTTTTTGTTATCCAGAATTGCAGCTATGGTTTAAAGCTCTGGGTAAACACACAAAGTGCCCAGTCCACAGATAGCTCCCGATGAGCTCGTGATAACTCGAGTCAGCTGTAGCAGAAAAGGCAGAGCTGGCCCTGTTACCAACAATTACCACCACAACCCCTCCCCCCTGGTCAATATAAGAAACAACTGAAGATGAAGGGAGGATGTGGACAATCATCCTCATAGTGAGAACACTGTGGTGAGGTCATTTCCTTCCCTTCTTGCTTCCTCCTTACTGTGTACGAATTGAACTGAAGAGGGAGAGGGAGAGGGTATCCAACTGCCACACCTTGCCTTCTTCTCCACTTCAAACTCCTTAATTCATAAATGTAGGCTGTCATGAGGAAAGGAAAGAATTTTGAATTGTATATGAGATTGAAATTTTAAACAGGTCTGGACTAACTTTTAACTACTAGTGATTGGTAAATTATACAATATGCCCACGCTACTATTATTAGGATGGGAAATGAAGAATTGCTATAGTATAGTAAAAGTCAAGGTTTGATAAAATAAAACTGTTTCATATTTATACCCCAGTATTTTAGACTCCTCATTTAACCATTATGCTTCACATGAATCAAAAAAAAAAAAACACATGCTAAATTTTATGCAAGCCACAAATAATCACTGCACATTAACAAAAGACAAAATGAAGGCCCAAGGTACCTGAGAAATATGGTCAATTCATAAGTGTATTTCTCTGCCTGCTACCATTGAAGCATTTTCGTAAACATTTTCTGCTGTCTTTATGGTGATGCTAAGAACTAGAACATCCCTTGTGTCTTCCATTGAAGATTGGGAAAGAACATACTTATTTGTGCATGACAGGGCAGGGATGAATTTCAAGAAAGAGAGAATTTTCATGTGTGGAGAGTCTACAGTTTATCAGCTAGACAAGTTAAATATGTAATCCAATTTAATCCTCAAAGTGTGACAGTTGATAGAAGAGACACATAGATACAAGGATACGTAGATAGATAGATAGATATAGATAGATAGATAGATAGAGTCAATTATTAGAATCAAATGTTAGTTTCTACTAAGACAGTCCACTATGGTGAGTTTAATTTTTTCAAAGCAAGGATGTTTATTTTTTAAAATATGACAGTTTTGAGGATTTAAGAATTTCCCGGTATTATTGCCACATAAACCTAAGACATGTTGTCAGTATCACCTATAAAATAAAGTATAAAACAGATATGGAAAAAAATATAAGTTCCATTTCTCTTTGTCAACTGTTTCGTCAACCAGAAAATGATGGGATTGGTGTAAATCTCTAAGGTACATCCCAACTCCTGCAGTCTAAGATTCTTACATGGCAAAGTGGGAAGAATAAACTAAAAAGTTCAGTTGTTTGTATAAAGCAAATCTAAATTAGCCAGGTCTAAGGTTATGTCCACACAATGTCACCTAATCAGTTGAAAAGTGAACATTTCAGCCAAATCATAGATTTGCTATTACATAGTAGACCAATGACAACACAAAAAACTATACTAACAAAAAAACTCTATTGTGTAATTTAAAAAACAAAACAAAAAACTGCGTGTGCAGATATGACCCAAGATTTCTGAGATTTCTCAAGTCCCACAATCTTCTTTCCAATAATAAACAATAGCCCAACATACTCCCTTCTAAGAGTGCAGTGGCCATGGATACCAAATGGCATTTCCTCTGGATTCTTTTCCCTGGGGAGGCCTTTGAACTTCAGCTTTGTAGAGTTTCACAATCTCGAATTAACCTCATTGAATCCTAAGGCTTGAACAGACTTTAGTGTAACTTTTTCACTTCACAGATGGGGAGACTGAGGCTAGTGGCCTCATTTCTTACCCTGCACCAGCACCAATTTCAGTGATGTTGGCTACTGCATTTTCATCTCTGTAAGATAATTTCCTTAAAAAATGTTAAGTGCTTTGTTTCTCCTACTTAAGATTAGAGCCAAAACTATCGAAATTATCTCAAAAGAAAAAAGTTTTTCCACGAAAAACTAGAAATGACATGTTGCAGAGAAAAGGAAAGATGTGGAAAGAAAAGGCATGATAAAAAGAGGGGATTTTTTTTTTTTTGGCGTTTTGATAAATTTCTCATCAGGTGATTTGTCATTTGTTGAGCTGAAGGCAATAGAAGCATAATGTCAGACTCCCCTAGGCTCCACGTTTGATTTAAAAGAAACCAAAATGGACTTTAAAAAGTAAGTTCCTAAAAGGATACTTTGTTCTTTGTCTCTGAAGTGAGTCCAAAATCAACAACAACAAAAATGAAACTGCTAAAGGATGGAATGTCTTAATCTGGATTAGTTTGGTCACTGTTTAATTCAATTTAATTGAACTCGACAAACTTTTATTGAGTATGTGATGTGTGTAAGGCACTGTCTTTTGTATTTTCCTGTCTCATGACCACATGTCTCTGAACTTTAGCAGTTAGTTGAATGGGAGGTAACAGAGTGTGTAAATTAGAGTTCAGGATTATATTTGGCCTTTAAAAATTAAACTATTTCTACTACTTAACAAGTTTCTTGGCTAGTTTCTAATGGGAATGTGAAAGTAATAGCATTGGCTTTTTTTTTTTTTTTTTTTTGAGACAGAGTCACACTCTGTTGCCTGGGCTAGAGTGCCATGGCATCAGCCTAGCTCACAGCAACCTCAAACTCCTGGGCTCAAGCGATCCTTCTGCCTCAGCCTCCCGAGTAGCTGGGACTACAGGCATGTGCCACCACGCTCGGCTAATTTTTTCTATATTATATTTTTAGTTGTCCGGATCATTTCTTTCTATTTTTTAGTAGAGATGGGGTCTCGTTCTTGCTCAGGCTGGTCTTGAACTCCTAACCTTGAGCAATCCACCCGCCTCGGCCTCCCAGAGTGCTAGGATTACAGGCTTGAGCCACTGCGCCCTGCCTGCTTTGGCTTTCATTTGGTGTTGCCAGGTACACCAAATGAAACTCAGTGCTATTACTTATGTTACATCATGTACATTTTACTGAGTTAATGGTTCCCAGCCCACCTCCTCAATGCCCCAGTGGGATTAATATGTGTATGCATGGGTGGGTGGGCATGGTCCATTTACCTGGGTGCCGCAGAGCTATGTTCCAAAACTACATGTAACTTATTTCAATGAAAGCTATTATAATCACTTCATATTAATATAGTCAGGACAATCTTTAAGAGGGTTTAATGTAAAAGTCTCACCTTTATAACAGCAGAAACATAAACTTGTCTTCCCAGTTTGCTCATCTCCAGCAGGTGGTAACTTCAAAGTCTCTGAAGAAAGTTTTAACTCAAATGTTACTAAGACTGAGAACTCAACATTCCAATCACTGTAACTTTGGATTTACAAACATAAACAACAAAAGCCAGGAATGCAAATATTAAATTTCTTTTAGTTCTGAGTTTGCAAAATTCATGCCAACAGTCTAAACAGATTTTTATTCATTAACATAGGTGAGCAAAGATTTCCATGAGATTATTGTATTAGAGTTTTGCATTTAATTGTGAACTCGCTAGAGAAGTATTAATATTTGTATAAAATGTTAGATTTACTTAGCACTTGGTTACCCCTAAGACTTTCAAAGACTTTACAGATATTAGCTAATTAAAGCTCACCACATTACTGAGGTATAAGGAGACCTAGAAAATATGGCCCTCGTTTAAAAGATGAAGAAAAGGAAAACTGCAAAGTGATGATTCATCAGGTCAGATGGTATATTTCTGAGATGCTTGGGACCAAAGGGAGAGAAGCCACAGAGTTTCTTGACCCAGAATAGTGGTATACCAATCCAAGTATCTGTCTCTTGTGTCACTGTCACAGGATCGAGAGTTCATACCAGAGTAAGAGGGTAAGGAGGACACCTTTTTTAAACTAGTCCTTACCAGTTCTGGTCATTTCTATCACAGAAGATGACAGAGGAAATCCAATTCCAACCTTACCAGCACTCTCAGCCAACTCAATGCCAAGTGCTGTGAAACTGCCCCATCTCACAGAGATACAGGACCCAGTTGTGATGGTGGCAAGCTTCTGAAAAAAAGACTTCCTATGCTATTTGTTTTGCACTAGAGTTATTTGTGTACATAGCATCATGGAATATAAACTGCAGAGCCAGAAAACACACCGAATATTGACTCTGCCCCCTGCTAGCTGTGTGATATGGAAAGAGTCACTGCACCCAAAACAGGATCAATTCCCTTATCTGAAAAATGGGGATAATAAAACCCATGTCACTACATTATTATGAGGATTAAATGGTAAAATATAAAAATTGTTCAGAACTTAATGGACTCAGAAATGTCATTTTCCTTTCCAAAACAGACCTTTCTGTAGGGCGTGGTGGGGTAGGGTGGGGATTGAAGGTTTATGTTTGTGTAACTAAATGAGTTGTTTGCAATTGAATTCAAATTATCCGTGAAGGATTCTACACAGAACTCTGCTTATAGTCAAGTCAAAAACTAATCCAAGTCATTAGCAGCTCAACTTTGTTAGCATTACTAATTGAGAGGTTATTGTTAAACAACATGGCTCAGTTCAACCGGAGCTTAAATGAAGGGGAAATGGTGAGCAATTACCCAAGATTCAGAGTCTGGAACCCAAAGTCAAGTTATGAAATGCCTCATAAGCCATGAAACATCAAGGGGAAACGACTGGCTCTGTAGAACTAGCTGTTACTGGCATCAAAGGGAGAAGACACAACTCACTGTGGTGTCTGGAGCCAAAAGGGTTTTCTCAAGTGGACTCTATGTCTTCAGTCAAAATATTTTTTTGCATATCACGACACTGCCACATCTCATCTGGTTTTTCCATGTCTCCTCATATAAATGAATCTTTTGACTAGACATAAAACACTTCCAAATTTCTTTTTCCTTTACCAGAATTAAAATAAAATGCAATTATGATGGGAAAGCAAGAGGGAGCACCAAGAAAGAATCAAACCTTTAATTTTTATTTTTTAACTTTCACAGAAATCTTAATTTTCTGGTTCTTGTAGGGATTCGAAGTACTCGACAATTGCAAG
The DNA here is from genome assembly GCF_000956105.1 of Propithecus coquereli. Classification (NCBI taxonomy): domain Eukaryota; kingdom Metazoa; phylum Chordata; class Mammalia; order Primates; family Indriidae; genus Propithecus; species Propithecus coquereli. Next base: position 8,439,794 of record NW_012140524.1, on the reverse strand, counting down.
GGAAAATGTAGAATTCCTAGGCTGACAACAAGAAATTCATACTCCTTGCTAAAAATTTCCTCAGAAAAATGAAAACCAATTCTGTAATTTCCTAAATGTCTGCTTACAATGAATCCAAACATAAAAAGCTTTCAACTGCCCCTTAAAATCTTTCGATATTAAGAAAATTTAATATTTTTTCTTCAGGACAGATGCTCAGACTAAATAAAATAATTGTTTAGGTTCAGGTTGTAAATATTTCAATGTTCTGATTTAATTCTGGTTTATTAGTTTTTTACCAAAACAAAAAACAAAGAAAACACCACATGAGCTTAGGCCTGGCTCAAACAAGTTCGGTAGGTTTTCTTTGAAAGAGTTTAAGTTTGATTCACAGTTGAGTTAAAAATAACAATAAAGTCAGGTTCATATCAGGTTTAGCAACCTTGCATTTCTTATGGTTTGGGATTGAAAGGTGTGTTCAGGCTGAGTCTTGGCTTCAGAGGCCGGGGAGTCTCAGCGGGGTAGGCAGATGCTGAGTGAGAGAGACAGGCTTTAATGCAGTGCCTTTTAAGCAAGGAATGAAAGGGGAACAGCCATCTGCTCTGTGAGGAGTAAAGGAAGTGCCCCAGTCCCCTGCAATTCAACCTGAGAAGTCACTGCAGTGTGGCTTCCCCTACCACCCTGAAACTTGAGTTCCTGGCAGTTGAACCAGTAGACCATGGGGGCTGCTGGTAGGAAAAGAGCAAAGATAGTCAGTCTCCCACACAGACCAATTTCTTCTCTTTACAGCTCCTCCCACTTTACCCAAGGCCAGTATCCCAAGAGGTACACCCCATTTCTGCTGCCTGGCAAAGCTATCTCTCATCTTACATGTTCATGTCTGTATTTTTACTGTATTGCTCTTATTATGTTTGTAGTTATACAGACATTTGTGCAGTTATTGCTCACGGTTGGTTTCCATCACTAGACACCCTTCATTCCATGAAGTTAAGAAAATTCAGGTTTTTTTTTAAATCTTCTATTCCTAGCCCCCAAGCAAACGATTTGAAATATAGTAGATGCCCCCAAAATAATTGTGAAATAGACAGCTCTCTGCTTGCGAATATCAATCCCGTTCATTAATTGCTCTTCCCATCTTCAAGTCCCATTTTATTTTCTAAATACCCTTGGATAGGTTAGACCTTAGCAGAAATAATTAACACTATCCTTACTGAGGCCTTACTATATGCTGGACATGGGACTAACGACATCACGGACATTATTTCATGAAATCTTCTCAACATTGTGAAGTGTGTAAAGTTATTATTTCTATGTTATTGGTGAAGAAATCAAGACTGGATTAAGCCTAGGGGTGAGGTTCATCTTGGCATGGGGGAGGGAAAGGAGGCTGGTGAGGAGTATGGAGAGAAAGGTAAAAAGAGACACGGGGAAGGGACGAATGTGCCAACAAACATTCCTATGTCATTATCGCTCAGAGTCAGCCCTGTCTACACCACTTAAGAGCAATGCATATGCCATATGTGTTGCTGCTGTCTGCAGCATTAAACACGTGTCCCATAGTTGAATCACTTTTCCTAGTGCTCAAAGGAAAGAGAAAATAGCAGATCAAAAGGGTATGCTGAAAAGAGATTTGACTTTGTGGCTCTTATTGTTTAATATCTATTAAATCTGTTCTTTCCCTCTGTGTCTATAAAATTGGGGCTAAGACATGGGTGGTCAGAATAGATAAGCTTCTGGCCCTCCTCCAATTCTGTGATTCTACAATTCTATGTTTCCATAATAATTTCCACTATATTCTGTCTACATGTGCTTACTTTTCTTTAGACTGAAGATTTATTCGGCAACTGAAGTGGATCCTGCCAACATCTAAAATACCTAAATTGATGGTGTCTCAAAGATATTTTTTAACCCCTATTTAGATACCACGAAGATAAATAAGTAGGAATTTGGCAATTAAAAAGTTAATTTGGTTTATTGTGACAGCCGCACTTTTTTGACGTCTTCTTCCCATCCTTGAAGCAATGATGGGAAGCAGCTCCTCTGGAGTTTGTCATGTAGCACTTCAACTCATCCATGACAACTGGTATGCACACAAGATTGCAGAAGACGCCTTCCTCCTGTACTGAGGCATCTCCCTGCTCGCCTCGTCTTTATTTCTGTCATTTCTGGGGTTCTATAAAGCTGCATTGACAAGGCACTGTTTTAAAGCTTGGCAATTATATGTTTTTTTGTACTATAACTTCTTGAGAAAAAGGTGCTGGTAGGGAGTGGAGATTTAGAAGAGTCTGGGAGAGTTTTAACTAAGAGGACTGTAATTAGTTTGGTGTAACTTGAAATTGTTGGATTAGAGATAGATTTGAGGTATGAAGACATCTGTAGAATAACAACAGTAAATTTTGATGCTTGTGTCGAGGTGGAGAAGTTCTCTTTGGGCAACACACATAACTCCCGAACTTTCCAATTTGAATGAAGAAGATGTGAGGACAAAAGTTACCTTGTTCAGGTGAAGATGTGTCTGGAAGGAAGGAGACCCAGGGCTCTCTGATTCCCATGATTTAATCTATATTCATTTGCCTATCACCACTGAGAAGCAGGAAAGCATCAAGTGATCTGCTGTCAGCCAAATGGCAACTTTCCCTTTTTATTTTGCAGTATTTTTCTCTTATAAACCTCTAGTTATTTAAGATCTGTGTTTGGTAGATCAGCAGGTTGACTATCATTAACATTAATCGATTGTACATTTTAAAATAGCTAGAAAAGAATAATTTGAATGTTCCTAGAGTAAAGAAAAGATAAATATTTAAGATGATGGATAGCCTAATTACCCTGATTTGATTATATGAATGTACCAAATGATTACATGTATCTGAAAATATCTACATCTAATATGTATCAATAAAATAAATAAATAATCCAAAAGAATGAAGTGATATGTTTTAGTAAAAGAGAAAAAAGAAAAGAAATGGTGATAATATAAAGATATTACATCATCATATCTGACTTTACGTGAACTTTAAAGAAGGATTATCCATAAACGTACCAAAGGAAAGCGTTAATGAACAAATCACTTCGATTTTGACCATCATCACAGCTTACAAACACACACACAAACCCATATGCCCATGCACAAAGAATAGAGGGAAACAATGAATTAAACAGGAAAAAATGTGAGACATATTCACAATATTAAATTCAATAAAAGGAATTCAACAAACCAGAGCTTTAGGCTTAAGTGAGCATCTTTAAATATTTTTATTTCATTGTTAATATTTTATCAAAAAATAATAGTTTTAGCACAAATTCCACTTTTCAAAGCTCACATGGCTCCAACACTGAGGTTATCTTGTTTGGCATTAGAATAGCTCATGTCTACATTAAAGCTGGAATCTTAGAAGTGACATAAACAGGCCTTTTTCTATAAAGATAAAAGGCTAAGCTTTAAAGGATTTTATATTTATAGATAAATGTTTCCATAGTAATCAGTACTATAAAACTTGCTGGTGTCAGCACTCCTTTGCATACAAAAATGGCTCATATTAAAATGAGCTAGATCAGGGAATCAAATGTAGATTCTTCTACCTTAAAAAAAACACACACACACTTTTGTTAGAAGACAAGAAATTTTATTGAATTTTGTTGGAAACGACTCTACTTTTGGTCGCATGCACCATGTACTCCCACAGAACATACAAGGGATGAAGGCCTGACCTTTGAAGGCATCATGGACCACGATGAAAAGTAATTTACAACAACACACTCATTATCACATCCACGGATGATGAGCTTGGAGCTATGCATTTTAGATTTTCCCAGTGTCTGAGGTCAGTTTTGTTTTAGAAAGAAAGAAAGTTCAGGAAGAGGGAAAAAAAAGTTCAGAGGAGGCGAGATTAGAGAGAAAAGAATACAACTGTATTGCTTTAACAATAGAGCCAGAAATGCATGGGATATATGTCACCCATAAGATAGTATAAAACAGGTAAGAAATCTGTTTTTAATTTTTATGGCTTTCCTAACATAAATCGAACACATCTTCACTAAAAAACATGTACAAGAATGTTCATAAAAGTCCTTTTCACAACTTCAAACTGGAAACTATGAAAAGCCTACCAACAACAGGCTACATAAATAAATTGAAGTATATTTACAAAATGAAATATTATAAAATGAGTGTGAATCAACTATTGTTATATGCAAATTCACAGACATAATGTTGAGTCAAAGAAAGTAGGCACAGAGAAGAGGACAGAGTGTACGGCTCTATTTATATAGAGTTCAAAAATGGACAAAACTAATCTATGGGTTAGAAGTCAAGAGTGTGATTACCTTGAGGGTAGGCAGTGACATAGGGAGGGGAACAACAGAGGTTTCAGGGGACCTGGTAATGTTTTCTTTCTTAATCTGCGTATTGGTTTCAGTCATGTGTTCACTTCGCAAAAATTTGCCAAGCTGTACATTTGTGATTTATGCACGTTTTTACATGTGTCATACTTCAATAAAAAGAAAAAATACAACTTTTAGGTGGTCTGAGCAGTTTTTCAATAAGTATATATAAATGTTTCCATTGTAATCAGTTCAGTTTTATCTGTCCTAGATACCTCCTTGTTGCTATTTCTCTTGGCCAGTGAACAGTTGACACTCATAAGAGATTACTTTCAAAAGCAAAGTATGTGTGTGCATCTGTGCACACTTCTACCCATATTTTTATATCTTTGGAGACACATAGTCAGTTTTTCAGCTGTCCAAAGGCCACCAAAGTCTGGGACTTTTTGGCAAAAAAAAAAAAAAAGCAATTTTTTAATATTATAAATAATGAAGCTATTCTGGACTTCATGGTGTTTGTGTTAACACCACACAAGAGGGTCAAGTACAGGCAGGGGTGAGTACTGCGATTTCAAAAAGGCTGCCTGTGGCGCCCACAGCCTCCGTGGGGACCACACTGGGCGCTGAGAGATTGACAGGTGGAGGGGACAATAGGCTCCCTGGCTCCCCTGACAGAAGACCTCAGTTTGTCCCTCTCTTGGGTTTCCATGTGGCGCTCAAATGTGTGATAAATGGAAAATTACGAGGGAACTTTTAAAAACATTCCATTCCAGGAGTTTATACTGATCATTCTGTAAGGCTTCTGATGGAGAGGAATAATCCTTTTTCTAAAAAGAATTCTTCGGAATGGGAAGAGCTAGCTATGAAGAGGCGGCAGTGAGGAAACAGTGGTAAAGAGTGTAGACACTAGAGCCTCTGCTTCGAAGTGACCCCAGGCACGATCCTGTGTCTCCAGGAGTCTAGCTTCTTAGCTGTGACATGGGGATGGCAATAGAGAGCATCTGTCACACGGTCCTAGTAAAGATGCAATGAGATAACCATGGAGTCAGCAGGTCATGGTGTTCTGGTACAAAGCACAGCAGACACTCAATAAACGTTAGCTATTATTGCTATTATATTTTTGCTCTCGAGACATTTTCAACTTAATATCTGGATTTTTCCATTGCATGGGGCTTGTAAAAAGTGGAATCCTGGCCGCCCATATGAGAAGGTTGCCAAACATCATGTGTAATCTTCAAATAACCACAGGTACGCAGCCAATTATTTTCATTGGTGAAAGTTGAACACCCAGGCACAGAACCTCTGTGAGGGAACGGTTGTGTGTGTAGGAGGCCTGTCTCCAAGCAGACCGCAGGAAAGAAGGCTTGCAAACCTCAGCTTTCCCTTTGTTTCTAATTTTGTTCCTAATTTTAGTCTCTTCCTCTCTTCCCCCTTCCCCCTTCCTTTTTCACATCTGTGCTTGCTTCCTGATGTTAGCGTAAGTTTAGGAGTCAGGTTTTGGGGGGCTAAGAGCATAAGCGTAAACTAAAGGAGCTGGTGATAAAAGGACAAATGAAATCGGGGATGAAATGGAGGGCCTGTGTATCAGCAGGATTCATTCGTGCACACACATAATACTTTTGGCTGGTCTCCTGAGATGGGTTGTGTGGCAATTTTGCTGCCTGTATTCAAATATATTTAATAGTCCTCATTGCATTTCTAATCATGTAGCTCATAAGGGAATTTCTACCCTGAGATATGACAGAGAGGCACAACAGGCATAAGGAATAAATATTGGCAAAACAAAGAGCAAAATATTTTACCTGCAACACTGGCCTTCACCTTTGACAAAAGCAAAACAAACAAAAACAAAACATTGAATATGGCCAGGAGTTTCCTTAGGATCCAAGAAAACGCTAATCGCTAAGCTGGCAGTTTTTCTAATATTTCTTTTCACTTTTCTCCATTTCTCTTTCTCAAGCAAAATAGGAAATAGAAATGTCAGAACTCTATTAAAAGGAAGGGATTTCCCCACCTTTTTTTCCTTTCTTTTTTTGGTCACATATTGATGGGCAGGAGGGAGTAATGTGAAGCCAGGTAAGCAAGATTTGGGTTCTTTGGTTTCATATTATCAAGAAATTTAGATAATATTGATCCATACTCAGATTTGCCCAGATCTATGAAAATTAACAAACTGCAGAGGTAGGGCCAAGATTTCCTGATATGACACATCATGATTGAGCCACAGCATGAATTGTTTAGTGGAACAACAGCGCGTTGCATTTTCAGGCACACCTTCCATACGTATGTGGTGAGTTGGGCTCCTGAAATCTTGCTGTGATTGAGCTAATGAATGCTATGAACTTGACAGTGTCTGACACTTCGCACGCCCTCGACAAATGGCCACTCTCATCACAGCCCTATGGGGACTGTCATGACCCAGTGGAACCGCCACAAATCTGACTGCAGAAGCGAAACATACCCTAAGCTAAACTGCTCTTCCAATAGGATGGCAACACTTGGATGTACAAGAAAACACGGGATAAAATTTGAATTTGGAGTGAGACCCCCTCTCTACAAAAAATTAAAAAATTAGCCAGGTATGGTGGCACATACCTATAGTCCCAGCTACTCAGGAAGCTGAGGCAGGAGGATGGCTTGAGCCCAGGAGTTTGAGTTTGCAGTGAGCTATGGTGACACCATAGCACTCTAGCCCCTGTCTCAAAATAAATTTGAATTTGGAACAAATTCCACATGAGAAGAAATTGAGACTAACATTATACAAATATGCAGATGAAATAATGACCTAATGGAGCTTCACTAGGCAGCTTCATTCTCTGAATTTAGATGAATCATGTAAAAGAGAAGTCTATGGATTTAAACAAGACGGAATGAGGAAAAGTAGAGAAAGATGAAGATCTCCTGGAAACAAACCAAACCACGCTTTATGCAGCAGTTCATGTCCCTGTTACACAGGTATTTCAGCCACACTGAGGAACACCACAAGGTCTGGCTGGGGGCCACCAGGAACCGCACATTGTAACAGGTTAATATTTTCATAATATCTAGTCAAAGTTTCCCCAAGTACATTTCCTTCCGCCACCCCCACCCCCTTCAGGCACCTTTTCAATGCATCTGGAAAGGTAATGCAAAGGAAAAAAAAGAATCAAAACCTTGGCTTTGGAATGTTTCGAAAGTTTAGGTTAGAAATTGCAGTCATGGTCGTATAACTCTACAAATATACTGAAAACCTTTGAATTGTACCCTGAAAATGGATGAGCTGTATATCAGAATTATATCTCAATAAAGTTGTTTTTAGAAAGTTACAAAATTTAGGTCAGGCCATAAACCACAGGGTTGGAAGATGAAGTATCAGGCTACCCTGCACTCAAACTAAATAAATATTCTTTTGATTCAGGAAAGAGAGGAGTGCAAGGTCCAGGGTTCACGATGGTCGAGCGCTAGAGAAAAGGGCTCCCTGGTTTGCCCACCTCCCTGACCACAGGCTTACGCTTAGGAGGGGCTGGGTAGAAATTCCTGGATGTGAGAGCCGAAGGAAATCTGCCTTCTGCTTTCCTGTAGCCCGAGACTCACTCGGAAGCAGAAAAGCCCTCTGCAGGTGGCAGTTGTCTGAGAGGCGGCCTCACCGACCTTGCTGCAGCCCAGAGTTCTGGGGTATCAGTGGATTGTTTTCCGGATAGCGAAGAGAAGCTCAGACATGGCACACAAAGCCCAGGAACTAGAAGGGACAAGGAGTTCATAGCAGCAATCTGTGTGGACTAATGACTGAAGACCAGGTAACAATGAGGGCACCTCAACAGATGGCAACGGGACAAATTGCAAAGCAGCAGAGCAAACGCCACTTTCATCGCTACGTCTTGGTGACACGTGCTCCCTTTAGATCTTAGAAGCAATCCCAAAGCAAGCAAAGGACACCCTGAAATGACGGACAGTGAGTTTTTGCCTTTTGTTCAAACGAGGGCTCAAATTCAGCTTTAAACAAATGAAGAAAGTTACATTGATTGAGACTGAGTTTGGAGACTGAAGTTTTATGTAATATAGAATTATTTTAAAATCAGCACAGAAAATCATGAAAGCCTGAGGTCCTGAATGCCACTGGTTTTTACAGAGAATGGAGAGGATGGAGAGAGGTTTCCTTGGGTGTTTTTTGTTTTTGTTTTTTTGGTTTTTTTTTTTTGCCATCTATGCCTCTTGAGGCAGATCAACTGGACATTCCAGATTTAGAAGGGAAGAATCAGGACATTAAACAGACATTTACATTTTCTTTTCAAGAAATACTATGGTTTGAATGACTTTCTCAATAATGATCTCTCCTTCCCTGGAAGGTTATACTGCAATAACATCAAGTCATTTCCCGGGTTGAGGTATTTATTCTCTTAAACCTTGAACGGTCTGTTTAGAATGCCTTTGCGTTAGAACAGGAAAGGAATATTGGAATGTCTATTATAGGTTTTCTCCATGTGAGTCATATTGCAAACTGCCATCCAGTTTATCCACATGTGCTCTCATTCTGTCCCCACTTCAACCTCGAGAATTGCTTCGTGGTTCCTTCAGGTGCACTTTCTTATGCATCAGGAGTCAATGTTATTGGAAAACACGCATGCTTGGTATCCACCATTAAAAATGAAAGCACATCTCTTTTCTGCAATTACCCCATTGCTCTGCTCTCCTTCATACCTGAATCTCTCAAAAGAATGATTTATGTGCATTGCTCTCCACTTCCTCGCCTCCCATTTATACTTAAATTCTCTGCAATCTGATTTCTTGGAGGAAAGCAGTTTCAGTGGAGGGGCATGACTACGTGTAAACATCACCAGTGACCTTCACTATTCCCAAATCAATGGACGGTTCTCTATCTTCAGCATACACACTCCTGCAGCAGTATTTGTTACAGGTAAATACCGCCTCCATCTTGAAATTGTCTCTTTGCTCAGCATTTACGATACCACTTCGATTTTCCTTTTACTTTACCGGCTGCTCTTTCCCATTCTCTTTTGCTGGTTCCTTCTCCTGTGACTAATCCTAAATACAAGTCAGGTCTGAAATAGGAAGTCTCTTATCTTCTCTGAATAACCTACTCGGACATCTTATCATTTCCATGGGTTTAAATACCATTTTAATTCTGATGACTCCAAAATGTTTCTCTCCAATCTAGAACTCGCTTCTGAGCTCCATACGCACACACATTGCTCATTTAAATAAGGTATCTCACAGACACTTCGAACTTAGCAAATCCAGGTGGAATCCTTGATTTCCTCCTCTAACCTGTTCCTCCATCAGAAGCCCTGTCTTCTCAGTAAATGGCACCACCAAGCACTCCATTGCTCAAGTGAGAAATATAGGTGTCGTCTTGGTCTTTTTTATTTATTTATTTATGGCTCCTTCATGCTCCACATCCATATATAATAGCAAGTCTTGTCAAATCTGTCTCCAAATATATCTTAATCTGATTGTTTTTCTACATTTCTTCTGCCACCGTCTTAGTCTAGTTCACCTTCATCTCATTGCATGGACTATTTTCAGTTCAATTTATTTCACCTCCTCCATGCTTAGCCCTCACCAAGCCATGCACAAAACATCAGTAATAAACATCTTATTAAAATGTAGATTTTGACTGGTGTCACTCCACTGCTTCCCTGTCTTCCTATAGCTCTTGGACTAAGACCCAAAGCCCTTATCACAGTCTGTGAGCCCTTACCATGGCCTGTGAGGTCCTCTTTACCTCCCCAGTCTCAATTCATGCTACCCCTGCTCTGGCTCAATCTGTGCCAACCACTTTAGCATCTCAGGTTTTGTTTTTTGTTTTTTTTTGATGTACCAAGTCTTCTTCCTGCAGATGCTTCAAATGACTGTTTCCACTGCCTGGAATGCTCTCATTCTCTGGGCTTCAGGCTAAATATCAACTTTTTGGAGATTTCCTCCCCAACTTTTCTGTTTAAAGTAGATCTCTTTATTTTCTATCTTAAGCCCCCATCCCTTAATTTTATATCACTTACACTACTTATAACTACTTTACTTATTTGTCTGTTTACTTTTGGTATCTGTCTCCTTCACCAGAATATAAGCTCCAGTTTGTATATAAAATAAATCATGAACATCATGTTCATTATCACATTCCTGGAGATTAGCACAGGGCCTAGTGCATAGTAGGCACTCAACAATATCTGTTGATTGATCAGTATTATCACAATAGAAGTCAAGTTCATATCTGCATGCATTTGTATGTGTGTATGTATATGTGCACGTAAAGGAGGAAGAGAGAAGTACAAAATCATGTAATTATCCACACTCAGACCTAAGGAGATAGCGGCTATGGCAGAGCTGTAAACATAATACAGAGATAACATACATACAGAGACGCCCTCACTTATCTACATGTGGGGTTTGTTTAAGGGATGATTTCCAAATTTCATCTTTCTATCTGTAACACTGAAAAAGTGTTTAAATCCTTGCCAAACTTATCAAAAGGAATAATTAATCAGGACCTGATAATGTACCACATTATAGTAGGAGCACAATTATGTATTTGTCGAGAGATTTTTGCAGATCATGTTTTAAATGTTTATTTGAATTTTTCACCCAGGTAGTTCCATTTGGAAATGAAATTTATTTAGTTCAAATTTTGGGCCAATGCTTTGTGGGATTGTATGTGTTTGCGTGCTGTATGAGAGTATGTGATCATTCTCTGATGATAATTTTCCAGCATTCCTTTTTCCCATGATGCTTTCTTTTGGGTATGAAAGTTGCTCTAAATAACTTTTGGACAACTTCTCACCATAATCAAATGAAAAGGAAAAGTATCTGTTGTCGCCAGGGAACATATTTTGCCTGTGTCCTGTGTGATCAGACCAGGGTCCTGTGACTCTGGCCAGGCCTCATCCCCTGGGTGTCCCCCCTCTCAGCACTTACCCTGTTTGATTCCTGTGATGGTTAATTTTATATGTCAATTTGACTGGACCACAGTACCCCAGTATTTGGCCAAACATTATTCTAGATGTTTCTGTGAAAGTATTTTTTATATAACATTAACATCTAAATTGGTAGACTTTTAGTAAAGCAGATTACCTCCATAATGCAGGTGGGCCTCATCCAATCAGCTGAGGGCCTTAATAGAAAAAGACTGACCTCCCAGGAAGACAAGGGAATTCAGCTAGCAGACTGCCTTCGTACTTAACTGTTGCATCAATTCTTCCTTGGGTCTCCAGCCTGATGATCTACACTGCGGATTTTGGATTTGCCAAGCCTCCACTATAGCGTGAGCCAATGTCTTAATATAAATCTCTCTCTCTCTCTCTCTATATATATATATACACACACACACACACACACACACACACACACACACACACACACACACATCCTATTGGTATGTTTCTCTGGAGAACTCTGACTAATACAGTTTCCATCACCAACCAATTTTCAATTTGCTTCCCATTTTTAAGAGTACCATAGAAGCCACAAACAAGACCAGGTCTCATTTTTCCTACTTGAATCATTCACAAAGAGTAAGAATAACTGTAATTGGGGTAAATGCAAGTACTCCGTTCCCTGTGGTGCAGCACATTAGTCTCTATGACCTCAAGACCCACCTTCATCACCCTTTTTACCAACTCAAAGGCATCAGATTCTGTAAATGACATCCTAACAGAGGCCTCAGCAATGCGAGTTCTCTGCTCCCACTCCTCTATTGACCAGTCTTATTGACTTTGGCCAGGTCAAGAGCTTTTCACTGCTTTAGTTTCCCCATCTGTTTGTGTAATGCTTGTTTCTCCGATATCTTGAACTCTTTCCATAAGCAGGTGCCCCAGAAGAGCAAGTGTGGCCATTGATCTGGCTCTGTACTCCCAGAAAGGCTCTGATTAACATGGCCGAACCCATTACCCTGCTTTGTCACACATGAAAAGCCTGGAGATTACCAGAAGTATTTGGTTTGTGTTGTTCTTTAAAAGATATGACTGTACCCACAAATATGCACAGAATACTCATCAAGGACTCTTGAATCACAAAAGCAAGTCCTTCCCTCTTCTCGCCACAATCTTTGATGGTGATGAAGAATGTGTTTACTCAGTTCACAAAAGAGAACTTGGTTTGCTCTGTTTTAGCAACAGATTAGGATTTTCAAATACTGGCAATGTAGGTCATTTTTTTGAACAAGCTTTGAAGCCATGCTGAAATCTTATCAGGATGTCAAGATTTAAAAACTCCCACCTGTACATCTCTCTCCAGAGAACTCTTTTGAGCAGCCGCCGTCCCATCCTTTGTTGATTACGTGTGAATGGAAATGTAGCATACACTCAGCTCTAGGCACTGGAAACCACTGTAAGCCATTTCTAGCTCCTTATGGCCTATTGCATAGGCAGATTCAAAGCAAACATGAACTCCTAGGGAGGTATTATAATATATATTATGTGATTGAATTGTGCTGGCTCACCTGCAATGGATTTGTACTCATTCTCTCTCAGAGCCCCCATTTTTCCCATAGTAATCTTCCCAATGGGAAGGCCTGCTCCCTGGGCTCTTCTTAAAAGGTGAGCAAATCTCAACACCACAACCATTTAATGCCACAAACGTGATTGTAAAGAGAGCACAACATAATGAAAATCTTGTATTTTCATCATTCATCAACAGAAGGCTTATGTGTAATATACCCGTTGCAAGCGAGTCTGTCGTGTATATTCATTTGTTAGGAAAACACACATCACATTACTTCACATTCCAAACCATATAAATATGGACAAAAGTCAGCCAGAATGTAAGATGTGAAGAAAGGTTCTCCAGAGAACAATCTGCCTCCCTTTTACTTTTGATCACCATCGCTTTGTCTCCTCCAGGTAATTTCTATGTAAACCAACCAACAAACGCTAGTTTTTGTAGTAACAATTCAGTCCATGTCAGATGCTTACATTTTAGGGCATTCGTAGAGTATACTGTCATATTTTAACTTCTCGCCATCACTGAGCTGAACAGGGATCCCTCCCAACCTCTCTGTATCCAGCCCAAACTTCAGATGGGCGTAGACTGTAGGCTGCTGGATTTCCGCATAGTCCCCATCACCAACACACCAAACCCAAAGAATTAAATCCAGGGAGAGTCAGACAGAAGGGCTGGTGACCGTGAACTCAAGTCACACCTCTGATCTAACAATGCTCAGATACATCTCCAAAAGGGAAAACTTTGAGTAAGGGTGGTGTCAAATTTACTTCCTGGTCCACACTGCAATACTTCTCTCCCACTCTCTTGGAAAGCTGGAGCAAAATCTTTTTAACAAATATCACCCAAGAAGAACTTGCTGCAGAAGTGTTATTTTCCCAGCTCAATGTCACGATTATTTAGTGTGTCGAGCACTATACGTCTTTTAATTTCCTATAATCCCTACCCATAGTATAATGTGGAATTCCATTTATTCTATTTTTAAAGAGATGAAGTCATCCAGGGTGGAAACTATGCCCTGATTGAAAGTACTGAAATGCAGCTATGTCTCAGACTAGGCTCTGGCACATGGAGAAGTATAAATTAAACTCTTCTGCAGACATTTGATCTCTTGCTATGAAAAGGGATATTGTGTTTCCTCTGTTTAACAGTATTCTCTGTCCACTGTGAAAAGAAGCCTGTTTGCTTAAAAAAGTGTGGCATATTTTTTCCACTATGAGTGGCATTGCAAATGAAATCACAGCACGCACTGAATATAGTTCCAATCATCTATATGAATTGTACATCTGTCAAGAGAAGCCAATGTTGAAATTGTGGTCACTTAATATGAGATGAATAATTTAATAATATGATGACTGATCACAACCACATCTCTGGATGGTAAGACTGGTAGCTTTTGTTGAGTGCCCACCTGCAGACAGCACTATGCAAAGCAAGTTAAACAGAAACAGTCGTGCCTTCTAATTCCAGCCCATCTTGCTGCACACCGGAGGCTGCCCACACACAAAGTTAGGACATCACTGTTACTGGTGGGACATTATTCTGAAAGTGCATGCACACTTTATCAGTTGAGCAGAAACATGCTCTTCCATTTCTGTCCACAGATCCTATGTGGTTTATTAAAATCATAATAATTCTTTGTGAAAGAATAGAGACTCTGAAAATTCTACAATAGCATACTATGAAAATATAGACAATAAACCTTTTGTTAGTTTCGAGCATGTGGAGGGCACTGTCTTGACCAAATGAACCAAGGCTATCGTCTTTGAGGAAAAACCCTAGCAAAGATTTTCAAACTCTGTCCTACCTATTCTGTGGAAGTGTTTTAGGAGTTACCAAAACATTGTTTGTCATATAGCATGAACTCCTTGGTACCCTAATGCCTTGAACTCTCCTCTTCTACCACAGGGAGGCTGGTGAATTAGAAAGGCGCTGATTTCGCTGATGGGTCTGGTCAGAGCTTGGAAGACTTTGTGGACAATTCTCTCCCTGACTCCTAGCCGCTGCTGAAAACGTAGCTGTTCCTAACTTGTTCTATATTGAGGTTTTGGAAAAAGTGTTTAGCTGCTACAAAAATAGTTTGAAAACCATTGCTGGAAAGCGTATTTTTTGTGCCTTAAGTGAGTTTCATTTTTTTAATGGCTTATATGGAGAGATGGTGTCAATGAGGAAAATTATGTAGCAAGTGCCACAGACCTAAACGGTGACTTTTCTTGTCATAAGCAGTCCATAAAGTGCCTTTGGAAGAAACAAAGGATTTATTTTTCTTAACCGAAGCACCAATAAGAAATTTACTTCACTTTGTAATGAAAGGAAAATATTATAGCCTGATCTGCAATTTTTTTACCCCAACCTAATTGGCAGTACTTACTTTAGTAAAATGATCTGGAGACCCAATAAAAAAAATTGGCACAGTTGCTTTTATATTGCCGTCATTCCTTCTACTAAAGTGGCTTGCAAAATTATAGAATGTGTAACCCCAACTATTTCCTCATTATTTTGATGCTCAGTAAGCCCTACATTATAGTGTTCCATTTAAAGCTTAATAATATATGGTGAGTTGAAGAATGCTGTTTTACTCAATTTACTTATTTACTTAATCATTTTTGCAATGTTTCCCAAAGTTACCTGAAGATCAAGAACACCTGGAGTGCTTGGCAAAAACAGATTCCTGGGTCCCAAAACAGACCCACTGAACCAAAATTTACAAGGGACATCTCTCGTAATCTACAACCTAGCAAGTATCCAGGGTGATTCTCATCCTCAAAGAAGTGGTGAAAACAACGGGAGAGAGGGAAATCGAGTCCAGACTCGATTAATATACCAAGTTCCCATTCTGCCCTATGTATAGTTCTCCCACTGTAGAATGGTGATTCCACTAGAGAGGTTAAAGACTTGGAGTCTTGGCAAATGTACACAACTGTCCGGCCAGCCCACTAGACTGGCTGAAGTGATCAGTTTGGAATCAAAAGTTAAATGTTTTACTTCTGAATGACATACCAGATATGTAATGAAAATGTGTTTTTCCAGTACTGAAAGAACATTAGCTTCTCCCACCTCTTCGTGCATTTTAAAGGGAAAATAACTGCCAGAAAATGGCTGCTGAGATGACAGAGGCCATGTCCTGTGTGTTTAACTAGTTTAAAAACTGACATTGCATAATTCTTCATTTCCTCATTACCCTGGGGAATGCGTTTGAGTTTCTTTTAAACGCTTAAGGCTACCACTCTCCTGACACTGAGGACCTGGAATTATCACATATTATCCTTTTGGAAATCCTTCAGTAATATGGCGGGTAACAAATGACTTTTCAAGGAATGATGCATTAACTTTCCAAGAAAAGTGAGATATCAAATAGCTATCTGGTCGATTCAAACAGCGTAGACAATGACATGAGGAAAGGCAGATGAAGAAAGTGTATATCACCAATGTGACAAGATTCTCTTGGGGACCCTAAACACAGAGCTGACCAGCTAATCACTTTGGAGTTTGAATTGTGCAGACTGGCCAGCTTTATCTGCCTCCCTGTCCCTCAAAACCCTTCAAAGGCTCATAGTCTCCTACAGGATCAAGTCCAAACTATTTAACATGGCCCAGGAGGGGCCCCAGGGATCCAGCTATCTCCTTCTTCTTTATCTTCTTGCAGTCCTAACCTCCACTTCATGACTCAGCAGCAGAGCCCCTTGTAGCTTCCTGGACAGACCCTAATATTTCCCAATCTTTGCTGATGTAATCATCTACTGGAAATTCCTGCCCCAGCCCTTGCCTTTAGGACTCTGCTTAGAGGTCTTCTCCGAGCAGCCGTCCCTCCTCTGCACTTCATCTTTGTCATTGAAGTCATCAGTGTCCTGACATCATCCAAGCTGTAGGACTAAGGAGCAGAGGAGGGAGAGGGCTTCTTGGCCTCCATGTCCCCAATACCCAAGACAGAGCCTGGCCTGGAGCAGGGTGTCAAAAAGATGGTTATTAACTAAAAAATGTTAATCCATCCTGAGAGTGTTTGCAAGTATTAAACAGTTAAAATGATCAGACCAGATCATGCCTGCCAATATTGCTTTTCTGTTGTCCTTCAAAAATGACCACCGTCATTTTTACATTACAGCCTTAGAAAGAAGGCCAGCACTACAAAAAAACCACTCCTTTTATTTTTGATGGAATATATTTGTCTGGTATGCAATGAGATTCTTTTTCTGCCTGTTATGTGTACATTTAAAAAATTGGTTGCACCTTTTCCTTTTAGAGGTACTTAGTAACCGTGTTGTTTCAGATACAAAGGCCTATAGAGCAATGCCCACTGCCCTGTGAATGGGGCCTTTGTTCTCAGCGCTGTTTTGGTAGGAAATGGTTGCTATTTAGGTCTCCAAGAGGGAATATAAACTATGCTCACCTAATCAAACAGCCCAGTAAATACAGCAGTTAATCTGACAACTTCAAATTCCTGAGTTGCATTCTGAGAAACAATTTAACACCAACAATCATTTAAAGCCTATGTAAATCACAAGCCTTTGGATACTAAGAGGTTTATTGTATTTTATTTCATTTCATTTTATTAATTACTGCAAATGCCTGGTTCTAAATCATATTTCAGCACGGAGATTTCTCGTTGGTGGAAAAGAAAAGAAATCACGGTGGAAAATACAGCATTAAAGCTCAAAAATAAAACATAGTATCCAGAAGTTAAAGAGAGGAGGGAAACTGTGGGTGAATACATGAAAGCAAGATGACCCTGTGTTATTAGTATGCTACGAAGCGTTGATCCTGACGACCCAAGTGCAGTTCTGCAGTGTCCATTGTTCTTATCTCAGATAGTTACTTCCAACTAATCTGCCCTGTGGCCGTGGAATAAAAAACAGTACCTGTTTGTTCAAGTTATTAACAATTTTATAATGCCCTCACCACAACACCTTGAAGGTTCAGTTACCACTTGAAGAACAAAAGCACTGAAACGATCCATGACGGGGGGGAAAAAAATTCCCCCTAGTTCTTAAATGCAATATATAATGCTACTTTAAAGCCAAACAACAACAGCAAAAAGGTCTCTTTGTTTGAGTTATGGGATATAAACATCGCCATTTCAATCCTACCTGTTTGCTAACAATCGGAATCACCTCTTAAAACCGTGTCCTTTCCGAATACCAGGGAGCAGGGTCCGATACGCATACAGCATGTATTAAAAGCACTATCTGAATTATTCCTTCCCTTTTGAAGAAAAAAAAAATCGAGCGTTTCTTGTTTTTAAAGGAGCCATTGTCACTTTTGGTTGAATGTTTATTTTACTGTCTGCTGCGCAGCAGTGGAGGGCATTGCACCTATAAAGAGTGATTATAGAGTACTGGGACGATTTGAATACTCTAATCAATGCTAGTTAAAGTCAGAATAAATAAACTTTTATGGCACCAGGGTTCCTACCCTTCATGGAAATTATTGTTAATTTATTGAATCAATAATCTTAAAACAATAAATTATGATGCCCTTTGTTTTATTAAGCCCTTCTCACAGTGTGTTAAAAAGCAAAGGCTTTATAAATATTGCAACAGGCTGGGAGGAGGTTTTTTTAACCAAGTCTTTGTATGTGGTCCCTTACGCAAGAGATTAGACTATAAAAGTTAAAAGTGTGTGCGTGTGGGTGGAGGGGTAGACTTGAGCATGAGTAGACACTAAAATAATAACAGTAATAATCCCTTTACCCAGGTATGGTGGCTGAACAAGGAATTTGGATTCTTTTACTCATTAACCCTCTCACATCTTGGGGTGATTTGGTTTTACTCTTCATTTGTTTGAGAATTATTGCTTATTAAGAGCATATACATTACAAATCAGGGAGAAAGATTTTTAATTGATACAGACAGGAGGCTGACAGCTATTCCAGAAGGAATAGTTGTCCTCAATATTTTTCTGCTAGTCATGTTTCCATGTTTAATCTGTTTTCCACCAAAATCCTCAGGGAGACAACAAAATTCCCAGACTTATTTTGAACGAACTGCCTACTCTCTTGACCTAGCCAGGATAAGACAAAAGTACCTAAAAACAGCATCTGACTACATGGTTGACTCTAAACAAAATATAATGTTCCCCCTCTGGGGCCGTCCTGGCACTCCTTCTCTACCCCACACACAAGTTTAACAGGTCATGAGAATTGTATCCTTGAGATCTTTATTAGTTTTCTCATTATGTTTTTACCTTTCATAGCTATCAAAGTATCTTTTGGGTACCTATTCATCCTGTTACAAAACTGTACCCAAATGCAAACTCTCCAGCTTTAAAAAATAAAATAGAATGGGGAAAAGTGCACATTTGGGGTAATATCTGCAGATGAGACATTACCGTAGAAGTGATGTCCCAGAAGCACCTAATATCCAAAGCTTTCTGTGTAGATTAAGCTCCTCTAATGGCTCTACAGCTACTATATACAATTATCTGCTCACTAACAGCATCCCTTAAAACAGACGTAAGGGATCTTTGAAGCCGAGCTCTGCATACCTTAATTACGGAACCAATTTGGGACACTATTTGTTCCAACATTTTTTTAAAGGCCTTCCCTAGATTATAAGAACTCATCTAATTCAGGATTATTTTTTGTGCCTGGAGACTACAGACTGGAATGCAGGCCGTTCCAGTGGCCCCCAGAGTGCCGGCACTTGCCACCACAGTCTGCTAGGGGTTTTACGGTTTTTGTTACAGGACTGACCTAAAACCAGAAATATTATTCCCTGGAGCCAACCCTGTGACAGAAGTTCGCCCTCCTTGAGCTCCAGCTCTGACTGTGGGACTGTAATAATGGAGCACCTGAAAGGCCCAGCAAGGAAAGTAGAAGTGGAAGCCGACAATTTATGAAATTTCCACCCATCATTGATACAGTGCTTTGAGAAACTCCCTGTGAGTTTAGTAAAATTTCAAGGAATCTTCCTGGTATTCTGAAGAGCTCAGGAGATGTACCTGGACCAAAGGAAGGAAAGGAGAGCTGACATGTATCGAACACCTGCCACGTGCCATGAGTGGTGCTAAATTACCCAAATCCTCGTAGACCTAAGCCATTGGCAGAGGCCCTCAATCTGATCCACTTGGAAGAGATTGCTCTGGGCAAGAAATTTAATTTATTAATTTGCTGGGGAGGCTCTGGCCAAGTTAAGGATGTTATTTAGGTCCTAGGTTTTTTCCACCCTGTATATTCCCAGAGCACCTCCAGAGCCCATGAAATACAGCTGAAGGAGAAGGAAGAACCGCTTCCATGAGCATTGATTACATTCAGTTGCAAGACCAATGAGGAGTCCAGACAGTCAGCAGGGCTGGCTATTACAAACATAAAAGGATGGCCACTCTGTATACTATATGCTGAGCACTATCATGGGAGACTTATATATGACTTCACTTAGTTCTCACAACAACCCTTTGGGTAAAGTATTGCAATCTCAACTTCAGAAATGAAGAATGGAGATTCAGAATGAATTAGGGACTTGCCCACGGTGACACGATGGCAGAGCCAGAAGTGGCAAATGTCATATATGGGCCTTTCTAGCTCCCAAGGTCATCTTTAAGACAACAGGCCATGCAGACAGACTTCCCCTAAAATTATTTTGTCACTTCAGCCTGTGTATCTTCAGGGCCTTGGTGATATTCTTAGAATTATCTCTTTTACTTATAAAAATTAATCCAAACCTTGCCTTCATGGCTATTCCACACTCTGAAAATCTCATAAAGAAAGAATCAATATCCATTAAGTAGGTACAGGATTCATAGATTTCAGTGAATTCATTCATAAATAGGAAGGTTCAATATTGATTTAAAGTTAGTGGGTCTATTAATATTAAAGCTGATTATATTAACTGTATTCCTCCAGCCAGCATTCGTCCTTTAATGTTTGTGCTCTTCTTAGTCCTTGATAAAATAAATTCTTTTTTCATATTAGGTAAAGACTCAAGCAACCTCAAGAAATGGGAGAAGTGGTTATTATATGGATATATGTATACAAAAACTGAGACAGGAATCTTTGGGGGACCCAAGAATAGCCATGCATCTGAGCTTCACAGAGATGAAAGCATAGTTTTAAAATGAGAAGGATGTTAAGACAGTGCTAGAAACTTAGTTATTTGGTCACTTCATGTTACAAATGCCAGGGTTCAATGCTCAGTCAGTCCTTTCAGGACTCAGGTTCTCATCTCCCCTCTCCTCTACTGTGAGTGATGCCTAATAGTCGAGATCCTCTCCAAAAATTGTCCTTGGCCAAGCTGAGCCATCTTTGCCCCAGGTTATGCACCTTCTTAGGAAACAGCTCGCACACAGGGACTAGTCTTTATCCCTTGCCTCCCTTAGGCACAAATTTGATGGGCTACCCTGGCTTGAGAACTCCCATTAGATCAGATGAGGCGTTCCATCCTTTGTTCTCTCCTGCCCAATTCTGCTTCCCTTTCTCCTTGACAGCTGATTTTTCAGAGAACTGTCCCACCAACCTTCCTGCACACAGATCTCCATCTCAGAGTCTGTTTTTAGAGAACCTGACCTGAGATACCTCCTAAGACACAGAAGATTATTAAAGCCTTGCCATAAGTCATTCAACCCTTCTCTGACTTTGGCTCACCTGTTCTTGTCTTTACCAACCAAATGTGTCACCTTTGACCCAATGCCTTTCTTTACTGTCTCATGGCTTCTATCTTGATAGCTTCTGCACTCACATAAACTTTAGTTTACTCACAGCGTTAGTTTTCTTTGGGCCCTTCATGGTTTGCCCACCATTAATCTTTAGGCAAAGTTTTTGCACCAGGCCATCTCTGTGTCACTGGCAATGCTATGGATTTGGCTAATTTGGTTCCAGTTCCTATCCTTGGTCTTTGTAGATGGAAGATGAAGATTTGGGGTATAAAACATGGCTACCTGTGCTTATGAAAAAGCTCAAGGTGCCTTTCTTAGTAGAGAAAACTATGGGTATAACAACAACTGTCGGAAGAGGAGGTGGATGTTGGCCAGCACTGTGTCTAGTCTGTCCATTGCATTCACGAAACAGATCTAAAGATAACCAACTATCAGTGATACCTAGGAATTCATTCAACAAATGTTTGTTGAGCACCTATTAATCTATTTTAGATAAGAAAATAGAGCAGTAAACAAAATGCAAAAATTCATGCCCTGAGGGAGTTTACATTTTAGTGTGAAGGACAGAAAAAATAATAATAATTAGAACTCAAAGAAAGCAACAACAATCTCAATACATTTATACTTTTTCCCTGACAAAAATTCCTTCCAGATCCTCAAACACAAAGGCAAGGCAAAACTGAACAAAAGAAAACCACAATAAATATAAAAGTCTTGTTGCCCTCATATTAGCTTTGTGACTTTGGGCCAGTGATGGCACTTTTTTCTTCTATAAACTGAGGGAAATGCAATACATTGCTCAAAGTTTTGTGAAGATTAAATGAGATATGTACAGTTGATCCTCTCTATTTGTGGATTCCCTATTTGCAAATTCTCCTACTTGCTCAAATTTATTTATGACCCCAAAACTCATACTTGAAAGGCATCGTGGTCATTCACAGACATGCACAGAATAGCAAAAAAATGGAGTCACCTGACACACATGTTCCCGGCTGAGGTTGAACAGGGTGACACTCTGCCTCTTGTTTCAGCTCTCATCCTGTAAACAACTGCACTTTTCATGGTCTACTTAGTACCATGTTTTTGCATTTTTTGTGGGTTTTGTTGGTAATTTCACTATTTATAATGTCTCCACAAACATAGTGCTGAAGTGTTATCTCATGTTCCTAGCACAAGAAGGCTGTGATATGCTTTATAGAAAAAATATTTGTGTTACATAAGCTTTGTTCAGGCATAAGTTGGAGTGCTGGTTGGCCAAGCGTTCAAACCCAATGAATCAATAAATATATTACATAAGGTCTCTTTAAATGGAAACACACATAAAACTAGGTTATGTATCGATCAGTTAACAGCAATATTTTGACCAGAGGCTTGCAGGAGCCTAACCCCATATTTCCCCTAGGAACAATGGTTTAGCATTTGCAAATTCAGTGTTCACAACAACTTTATACAATATACTTGCTGTGAATAATGACAATCAACTTGATAGAAATGGCTTTGGCTAATGCCGTCCTTAGAGCACATACTCAACAAATGTTTTTTCCTCTGCCCTTAAGAGATAGAGAGCAAACCCAAACTGCCTTCCTCAGACTCCTTCTCTGGGCTCTTTATTCTTAAGATAGCTCTGCAGACCATGAGTAAATTGTAATGTATGTAACACGCTGTTTAATCAAGCAGACCTTCATCTGGACATGTTTTCCATGTTTCAGCCAATTTTTGTTTCTCTGGGGTAACCCTGGTTAGCATAAAATGCACTGGTCTTAGAATTAGGGAGCCTGGGTCAGGCTTCTGAACTTCTTATGAGTTGCATCATAGCTCAAGCACTGAGGGGAATTCTCGGCAATAAAAGCAAATTTAAGAAGCCTCCAGATTCTACAGTAGGAGATAAAAGAGAGAGATGCATATAATCTGGAGAAGCTAAGGGAAGCCTTAAAGGACCAGATGAAGAAGAAGTTTGAAGCTACCTCCTCTTCTCCTGGCACCACGGAGCACTGCCTATTCCCACTATCCCTGGGGAACTCCTAGGCAACTCGCATATCTCCCACTGTGATTTCCAAATCCAAATTCATTTCTGGGCTTCTAAATGGGTATGCCTGGACTCCTTAACACCACAAGATAAACATGCTTCCTGGAGCATCAATTTTACTGGAATGGTCATTAAGGAAAATATACTAAAATATAACTTATTAAGATATGGCTCAAAAAGTCCACATAGGGGGATGAAGTACATGTTTTTGGTGTTCCACGCTATCTCCTCTCAACACATCTTGAAGTTTACCTATGACAGTGAAGAGCAGTTCTCATGTAAGCCAACTCGCAGTCTGAGTGTCCGCCATGTCTCTCAATTTTTCCTTCTCAAGCTCTTTCCCAAAGCCTCAGGAGCTTGCTCAAGCTGCGTGGAGGGTAAACCCAGAAGTGCAGGAAAGTTAATGCCCCTGGGGAGAATCCACAAGTCATGAGGCATAAGTGTCTCAGCTCCATGTCCTTCAGAACGATCCTGAGAAGCAATATACATGATTCTTCAGAAAGTTGAGTCCTGGTTGCTCACCGCAGTAAGCAGCTTAGTAATGCATTGTTCATTGTATTTCCCTTGTTCCTGTCTCACTCTCGCTGCAATCTCACCTCCCAAGTCCTTGTCTCCAGCTTTGCTTTTCGGTGTAGGGAGAGCCATTTGGTTGGAAGAACGGACCTGAACTGCATTTGCATAGCACTTTACATGAGACTAAAGAAATCCAGTTGTCTATTTAAAGACACCAAACTGCCCACAGATACATGATAGACTTGAAAGCACAATTCTTACGCATTAAGAATAAAAAGATATCAAAAGTGTTCTCTCTTGCGGTAGCTACTTTGGCCCCTTCTAAACTCCAGTATATTCTTCTCTCTGATTAAGGTTCTTGAGTGAAAAAAATAATAATAATTCTTATGTTAATAATCAATATTCCCCACTCACATGACCAATCAGGAGTTGGCTATAACTGAATGCCACTGCCAAGTTCTACAAAAATGCATTTCAGCAGGTGGGGCTTGGAGGAGGTTTAAGTGTATAGTTCACTTAGTTATCACACTTACTAGGATGCTCAAGGAGAATCGTATTAGAAGGAGAGTCTGCCCTACTTCTTAGACAAAAGAAAATGAAAGTCGGTGGGGAGGAGCAAGATGGTGGACTAGAGACATTGCTTTCCAGACTGTCCCAGAAAGAAGTAATAGGTTCAAATAAAGGAGCAGGGAGAGGGGACAAAACTCAGGTGTAGATCATAGAGAGAAGTGCTGGAGCCTACTGGGGAAACCTCACAGAGGAAACTTGCAAAGCAGAGAAGGACAAAGATAAAGGAAAAAAGATATCAGCAAGGATCAAACCCAGAGAGGCTCAGAGCCCAGGGAAGGGGTAAGGGGGAATCCCTTTCTCCCCACCACACTCCTTCAGTGATCAGTGGGCTACTAAGTCACTTGAAAGCTTTTCGACCCCCACGAGCCCAAGGACTGAGGCAACCATGGAATTGTGGGGAGAACTTACGTGATTCCAGAGCTTCGACATTTTGTGCGAAGCTCCCCTCTAAGGAAAGTGAACCAATAGTCTGGAGAGCCAGCTTTCTTCCATTCAGACACTTATCCCTACCCACCCCTCCCCCATCCACTGCAACCAAGAGAGTAGTTAGAGCCGAGAATGTGGTGAGCAGCTGCCCCTCCCCAGCTGGCATGTACTGCAGTCTGGGGGTTCCACAGAGAGTGGGACCCATGCCTTTCCCCTTGAGGACCTGCAGTGGGCCTGGGGTGCCGAATCTGGGAACTCCCTGCCCACTGGTGTTTTGCAGACACGCATGCCAGTGGGTCAGATATGCAGGCCAGATCCTGTGTGCCCCAGACTCAAACGGGTTACTGGAGGACACAGGGAGGAGGTTTGGGAGCTGGACTCAGGAGGCAAGAGCCCACGTGAACAGAACTGATGGGAGAAAACTGGGGGGTTCTGAGACATGGCAATCAGGAGAGCGCCCACCCCACCCTGCAGGAAAGCCATGCTGTTGGGCCAGGACAGGTCCTCCAGAGGGGAAGATCCCAGCCTATGGTACCATAGCAACCAAGCGTAGCCCAGGCCGTTAGGGATTTGTGGTCCCTCCCCCACCACCAGCCCTGGTCTGGAGAACCTGCCTTGACTCTCCTCCCAGCAGTTTTCCCTAGCAACTGGGAAAGTAACCTTGGAGCCCTGCTGAGGCTCAAAGTTGCACTGTTGGACCAGGGAGGGTCCCCTGCAGGGAAGATACCAGCCCGCGGCACCATAGCAACTGAGCATGGTGCACTGAGGTACCTGGGCCATCGGGGATTTGCAGCCCCTTCCTCAGTAGCAGCCTTCCTGGTCTGGAGAGACTGCCTCGACCCTCCTCCCAGTGGCTCCTTCTAGCAGCCAGGAAAACAACCTCTGAGCCCTGCAAAATTTCCAGGCTCACACAACCTAACCATGCCTGGTCTTGTTCCTTCATCTACCTCTGCTATGGTGGGGTCCAAGCAAGCCCCTAGGAAGTACAAGACCCTTCCCAAAGCCTGGGGCATTCAAACACTCCACCTGAGGGATTAGAGCTTATCACAGGCACAAAAGAACATCTCGGCAGCTGGCTGTCTCCAGCAAGCATCAACCACTAACAGGGAGAACAACTCTGTAGCTCATCACAGCATCTACCAACTCAATCAAACAGGGCATGGCTGATTCTTACAAGTATCACCCACTGTCTTGGAGATTAAGCTGGGGTCCTAGTACAAGTCACACTGCTGGGAAGAGGTGAAGACAGCAGGATAGAGGCAACCTGAGGGGACACTGTTTTTTTATATGAGAGAAATAAAAGTTATAGGCAGCTTAATCTGTGAGGGGTCTCCCTCTTCCACTGCAGACCTCAGGCTGATCAAGGAGCTGCTCAGAGCCTGAGCAGAGACATTCCACCAGAGAGTAGGTGCAGCAGAGTTCTGATGCTTGCCAATCCCAGACTTCTGCAACTGATGACATCCTGATCACTCTGGTACACAAAGCCAGGTCCACTCAGGACCCAGGCATCTAGTAGTAACATTTGCATCACCCCAGGTGGACTGGGGCTGAAACAAATGCTCCCCAGTGTCATGTCCTGTGACTGAGGGCCAAACATGACTCCTCCCCAGCATGGGAGCCAAACACAGGAGGAGCTTCAGACACCACAAGCACAACTTGAGAAGCCTGGGGCAACTGCCTCAATGGGTTCTAGGAGTTGAAAGAAACCAAGAACCTTGGCTGACCACCAGCTCCAGCCTGCTTATGCAGACCCTAGAGTGCTGAGACAAATCCCCACCTGTGTGACTGGACATCAGCAGTCCCTGTGCTGGTAGAACAGCACCCCATATGAGTGACTGTGCCCCCAAAATCCCCAGAGCCAGCTCTGAAGCTCTTGCTGTGCCCGAGTCTGAGTTTCTGCACCTGTAGCTCCTGGGCCCCCTCTGGGCCTATGATTCCACCCCTGAGACTCCAGGGTTGCGAATGGTCCAAAAGACCCCACAACTGAGTCCCCACCACTACCACTGGTCTGGCAGAACCTTCCTGAAGTCCAACACTTCACTCAGGATCCCGCAGCCCTGAGACGTCATCACTCCTGGACTTGGCTTGAGAGAGCCCCCAGCAAAGGAGCACAGGTGCCCTGCATACCTATTAACCCAGAGCCAAAAGAAGAGGAGTCAAATGAGAAGAAACCAGCAAAAGAACTCTGGAAATATGAAAAAACAAAATAGCTTGACACCCCTAAGAGAATATAATGGAGCTACAGTAGTGGACTCCACCCACAAGGAAATTGCTGAAATGACAGAAATGGAATTCAGAATATTAATGGCAAATAAGATGAATGGAATTGAAGAGAAAGTTGAAAACCAACAAAAAGAAGCCAAAAGGTATTTCAGAAAATCAATGAAAAAAATGAAAAGGTCACTAGGGAGCAAGACAACATAAGAAAGGATATAATAGAACTTAAAGAAATGAAAGTCATTTAGGAAATTTCAAAATGCAGTAGAAAGCTTTAACAACAGGGTAATCTAAGGAGAAGAAAGAATCTCAGAGTTTGAAGACAAGGTTCTCGAGATAACCCAGTCATTCAAAGAGGTGGAGAAGAGTATAAAAAAGTCTAAGCAATCACTGAAAGACATGAGATTATGTGAAGCAAACTAACATTCTAATAATAGGTATCCCAGAGGGAGAAGAAGAAAGAGTGAAAAGCATGGAATACCTATTTGAAGAAATTATTGAGGAAAACTTCCTAGGCATCACCAGAAATTCAGACATACAGATACAAGATGGACATGGAACACTGGGAAGATTCATAGCAAATAGGTCATCTCCCAGACACATAGTAATCAACCGGGCTAAAGTCAAAATAAAGGAGAAAATTCTGCAAGCAGCAAGATGAAAGCATCAAATAACATACAAAGGAAAACCCATCAGGCTAATTGCAGACTTCCCAGTGGAAACCTTACAAGCCAGAAAGGATTGGGGCCGCATCTTCAATCAACACAAACAGAACAACTGCCAGCCTAGAATTTTGTATCCTGCAAAACTAAGTTTCACAGTCAACAGAGAAATTAAGTCTTTTCCAGACAAGCAAACACTGAGGGAAGTTGCCTGACCAGACCTTCTCTGCATGAAATACTCAGAACAGCACTGTATACAAATCAGCCCAGTAGGTACCCACCAGTGTAATTTCACCTAAAAAACATAAAAATCCCCAAAACTCACAACTCCTATAAAACAATAGAACAAGAGGCAAAACAAAGCAATAAGAGATGACGTAACAGGATAAACAGACCAACAGCCTACATATCAACGCTATCAATTAATGTTGATGGACTGAATGTTCCTCTCAAAAGACACATCTGGCTGAAGAGATGAAAAAACACAACCCAAGTATCTGTTGTCTCCAGGAGACACATTTAAACCACAAGAATGCACACAGACTCAATATGAAAGGGTCAAAAAAAATATTTCACACAAATGGAAATCAAAAGAGAGTAGGTGTAGCCATCTTCATATCAGATAAAATTGACTTTAAGCCAACAAAGGTAAAGAAAGAAAAAGAGGGTCATTATATAATGGTAAAGAGAGCTATCCAATAAGAAGACATACAATCCTAAACATATCTGCACCAAACACAGGAGCACACAGATATATAATGCAAGTCTTAGTAGAGCTAAGCAAAGAGATAAACAGCACCATTATAATTGCCAGGGAACTAAACATCCCACCATGAGAGCTTGAAAAATCATCAAAACAGAAAATAAATAAAGAAGTAATGGACTTAAACCAAACTCTAAATCAAATGGACCTAACAGACATTTACAGAACATTCTACCCAAAAACTATAGAATACGCATTCTTCTCAGCAGCACATGGGACATCCTCCCAGACTGACATATCTTAGGCCACAAAGTGGGCCTCAACAAATTCAAAAAAATCGAAATTATGCCATGTACCTTCTCAGATCACAGAGGAATAAAACTAGAAATCAATTACAAGAGAAATACACAAACTTTCACCAAGTCAAGGAAATTAAACAACCTGCTGCTCACTGACTATTGGGTCAAGAATGAAATTAAGAGGGAAATCAAAAAATTATTTGAGCTGAATGACAAAGGGGTCACAAGTTATTAAAACCTTTGGGACAAAGTAAAAGCATTCCTCAGGGAGAAAATTCATAGCCTTAAATGCCTACATCAAAAGACAGAAAAATTACAAATCAACAACTTAAGGTCACACATCAAGAAACTCGAAAAGGAAGAACAAAGCAAACCTAAAGCAAGCAGAAGAAAAGAAATAATGAAGGTCAGAGCAGAATCCCAGATGGATTCACAGGGAAATTCTATCAGACCTACAAAGAAGATCTGGCACCCATAATGTAGAAATTATTTCATAATAATTAGAAAGAGGGACTCCTCCCCAATTCATTCTACAAAGCCAGTATTGCCGTGATACCAAAGCCAGGAAAGGACACAACAAAAAAATAAAACTACAGACCAATATCCCTTCTGAATACAGATGCAAAAATTCTCAATAAAATACTAGCAAACTGAATTGAACAGCATATCAAAAAATAATCCACCAGGAGCTTCATCCCAGGGATGCAATGGTGGTTCAACATACGTAAATCAATAAATGTGATTCACCACATAAACAAAAGCAAAAACAAAGACCATACGATCATCTTAATAGATGCAGAAAATGCATTCAACAAAATCCAGCACCCTTTCATGATTTAAAAACCCTCAACAAACTAGGCATAGAAGGAACATATCTCGGAATTATAAAAGCCATACATGACAAACTCACAGCCAACATCATACTGAATGGGGAAATGTTGAAAGCATTCCCTCTAAGAACTGGAACAAGGATGTCCACTGTCACCACTTCTATTCAACATTGTGTTGGAAGTCCTAGTCAGGGAAATCAGGCAAAAGAAGAAAATTAAGGGTATTCAAATCCGGAAAGAGGAGGTCAAACTATTGCTCTTCACTGATGATATGATCCTGTATCTAGAATACCCCAAAGAGTCCACCAAGAGTGCCTGGAAGTGATAAATAAATTCAGCAAAGTCTCGGGTTACAAAATCAACATACATAAATCAGTAGCATTTCTATATACCAATAACAGTCAAGCTGAGAGTCAAATCAAAGACTCAATACCATTCACAATAGCCATAAAGAAAATAAAATACCTAGGAATATACTTAACCAAGGAGGTGAACGACCTCTAAAAGGAGAACTATGAACTCTGAGGAAAGAGATCACAGAGGATACAAACAAATGGAAAAACATGTTCATGGATAGGTAGAATCAAAATTGTTAAAGTGTCCATAATCCCAAAGTGATTTACAAATTCAATGTAATTCCCACCAAATTACCAAAGTCATATCTCATAGATATAGAAAAAATAATTCTATGCTTCATTTGGAACCAGAAAAGAGCCCAAATAGCCAAAGCAATCTTAAGCAAAAAGAATATATCTGGAAGCATCACATTACTAGACTTCAAACTATACTACAAGGCTATAGTAACCAAAACGGCATGGTATTGGTACAAAAATAGACACATGGAATAGAACAGAGAATCCAGATATAAATCCATCTACGTACAACCAACTGATCTTTGACAAAGCAGACAACAATGTACATTGGGGAAAAAAGCCGTATTCAAGAAATGGTGCTGGGAAAATCAGATAGCTACATGCAGAAGAATGAAACAGGATCCCTACCTCTCACTACTCACAAAAATTAATTTAAGATGGACAAAAGACTTAGATCTAAGGCATGAAACCATAAGAATTCTAAAGGAAAATGTAGGAAAAATGCTTCTAGATATCAGCCTAGGCAAAAAATGTATAAAAAAAGACCCCAATGGCAATCATGGCAACAACGAAAATTAATAAATGGGACTTGACTAAACTAAAAATCTTCTGCACAGCTAAGGAAATAATCAAGAGAGCAAACAGACACCTACAGAATGAGAGAAAATATTCACAAGCTGCACATCAGATAAAGGGCTAATAACCAGAATTTACAAAGAACTCAAGCAAATCAGCAAGAAAAAAATCAACCCTATTAAAAAGTGGGCAAAAAATATGAATGGAAGCTTCTCAAAAGAAAGACAAATGGTCAATAAACATATGGAAACATGCTCAACATCACTAATCATCAGGGAAATGCAAATTAAACCCACAATGAGATATCACCTTACCCCAGTTAAAATGGCTTTTATTAAAAAACCTAAGAACGATAGATGCTGGCATGGGTGCAGAGAGAAAGGAATGCTTATACACTATTGGTGGGACTGCAAATTAGTACAATCTCTATGGAAAGCAGTATGGAGATTCTTCAAAGAACTAAAAGTAGACGTACCATTTGATCCCAGTATTGAGTATTTATCCAAAGGAAAAGAAGACTTTTCATCAAAAAGGCATCTGCAGCCAAATGTTTATTGCAGCACAATTCATAATTGCAAAGATGTGGAATCAATCCAAGTGCCCATCAGTTCATGAGTGGATTAACCAAATGTGATATATGTATACCATGGAATACTACTCAGCCATAAAAAAGATGAAATAATACCTTTGGCAACAATCTGGATAGAACTGGAGACCATTCTCCTAAGTGAAGTATCTCAAGAATGGAAAACAAACACCACATATACTCACTATTAAACTGGAGCTAACCAAAGATCACATATGTGCACAGAGGGAAGTAAAACTCAGTGGAAATTAACCAGGGCAGAGGGAGAAGGAGGGGAGGGGAATAAACCAACCAAATGGGTAATATGAAAACTATTTGGGTGACAGTCATACCTATAGCCAGGACTCAAGCATTATAAAAACAATCCACGTCATCTCAAACGACAATCCATCTCATCTCATTTGTACCCCCTGAGTATTTTGAAATTTAAAAAAAGAAAAGAAAAAAGAAAATGGAAGCCTGGTCCAGCAACCTGGATAACTGTGACTATATGAGTCACATTAATGCAAAATTAACTTTCTTTCGAAGGATCATTTTGACCTCAAAAATCTGATAAAATAAATCTACATATACAAGAGTGCTGCTCCACTCTGGAGGATTTCAGAAGTTATTGCTTTAAAAACTACCATCACAATCAAGGTTCTTCCTAAAGATAAAAAATACACATTGCATACAAATTGGATAAATATATGTATTTGGACACACTGTTACTGATCATTCGTCCTTGGGAAAGATGGGTTTATGCCCAATGTTTATACATTGTTGCTGCTATTTCAAGGTGAAACTGAAGAAAGGAGATGAATGAAAGGAAATTAGTGGCTGATTTTTAGCTTTTGTTCAAAAAAATTGACAGACAAAATTATGTGTATTTACTGTGTTCAACATGATGCTTTGAAGTATATATAAATTGTGGAATGACTACATCTAGCTAATTAACCATAAGCATTACCTCACATGGTTATCATTTGCATGGTGAGAACACTTTACATCCACTCTCTTAGCATTTTTCAAGAATACAATATATTACTAACTAAAGTCACCATGTTGTACAATAGATCTCTTGAACTTCTTCCTATCTAACTGTAATTTTAAACTTTTAATCATGTGATATAATTTTAATTTATACCTATTAAGCTATTCCCCAGGATGCCAGATTGTCTGAGTCATCATCCTTCAATTAATCTTATAATCCACATTGCATAAATTATGGTCTTCTCTAAGTTTTACGAGACAGACATTAAGTACTGACTTTGGCATGAAGATCTAGGTTGCTTTGACCCTATTGAAGTTCAAGAAAAGCTTTACTGTTTATACAAGACTTCCATCCTCATCCTCACTGGCTTGGATTTTGTTTTGTTTGGAGAGGGGTGACAAATAAACAAAGCCCTCTATCAAAAGCAATGGGGAAGTAACAGTTTACAATATATTCTCTTTTAAAACTTTAACATCATTACTTTTATTCCTTATATGGCCAGCAATGTATCCAACCCTGCATCTTCTGAATTGTGGAAGTCTGAGTGGTGAAATCAGATTGACCCCTGTTGCTGAGGTCAAGCAACAAAAGAATGGGCCAGTTTAGGAGAATATTTTATGTGCTCCATGAGTTTGGTGTAAATTAGTGCTAGATTGTTTTTGTCCCCTCTTCGTTCAAGATAAGAGTCTAAACCCCCAAAAATGCTATTTGATGACAAGAAAACCACAGCCAAACTACTGCTACTGATCCATCAGTTTCTTCTAGCATGCCCTGATTTCATAAGGTGCCCAAGTAGTGATTCTTTTCCAACCTGGAGGATGAAATGAAAATGGTGACATGGTGAATCTACTGAATCACACCTGTCCTAATTTGACTCCATCACCAGAAAACCATGTGTCCTTGGTATCAACTGCCACTGACTGGTCCAGGAAGAATTACATAAATAGTTTTGATTTTAATTTTCCTTCTTTAAAATGAAGGAGAAGAGGTCAGAATCTCAATGGTTGTGGAGAAATATGTCATTCATGTTGATAGACATCCTAACATAAAGACTTTTTTCTTTGTGAGTGAAAGCAGTTTGAAAATGGTAATGTAAATGTAATTTTGCTTCTGGAATCTTTCATTGCTTGTTGGTGGTCATGCTCTAATGTTTCTTGCAAGCCTACTTGATGTAAACTGGTCTGAAGTTTGTACCTTTCACATATTGCCATCTGATAAAAGGCAGTTCAGAGTTGTCCGGGCCAATCCACTGAGGCAGCAGTGAGGGTACACAGTACTGGGGCACAATGACAGATTGTGTGGGGTAATTTTAACATAGAATTCATTACCATGTAATAAGAAGTATATTCTAATGCAACTCATTCATTGCCAAAATATTTACTCACTTATTATGTGATCCATACTCTGTAAGCCCTGGGAATGCAAAGGAACTAAGATGACTTGCTCTTTAAGAACTCATAGTTCAATGCGGAAGGTAGGTAAACAGTTAAATAATCAGAGATAAGAGCTGGTGTAGGTAGGGTGTACCAAAGGCTAGAAATATGATGATAAATGATGAGACAGTTGCGTTTTATAGTTTCATGAGCAAATGAACTTGATTTTCATTGCTTCAAATTCGTATGGCCTTCCTTGGAAATATCTTCTCAGTAAATTAAGAGAATTCAATAAGAATTTCTACCTTTTTAGATTCTGATGCCCCAGTGCAGGGAAGAAAAGGAAAATGATAAATTTTCGTTCACATGGCTGCTTGATGGGCCGTCAGCATGGTCAGAGTCAACGCTACAGCACAACTCACAGTTCTTATCTCTGCAGCTGCACACAGGACTCTGAATGCTCACACAGGGAGGCAAAGAGATGATGGAAATCTCTTTCTAACAGAAATGTAGGAAAGATAAACTTTCTATTACTTTAGATTTATTCTACTTTTTTTGGCAAGTTCTAAGAAAGATTGACTATAGTCTCCCTGTAAGGCCTCATTATGCATAAAGACAGCATTTGAGAAAGGATAGAGGGAAAGGAAGGAGGAAGGAAAGAAAGAAGGAAGGAAGGCAAAATAGCTATAGTACTTGGAATAAGAGAAATTTTATTTTCTGCTGCAAAAAATAACCACAAGTCACACATCTATTAACGTAGAAAGTAGAGAAATGTTGGGGGGAAACAAGCTATCCCATAGTCCTTCCACAAATCTATTTTATCACTTTATAGTCATGTATTATTAAACATAGTGGGTCAATTCTCACTTTTGCCTGCCTGTCTACCCATTAGCAAAAGCTGTGCGTTAATTTTTCTGTGACAAATTCTGGTGTGTGAAGCCTGCTAACCTCACTGGAAAATAACCAGATCTTTGGAAGCAAAGGCCTAATGACCACCACATGTAGCTCTCCCATTTTGGGGAGTTCGGTTCACATGAAATGGCAGAAGTCACACACAATCACATGAACCATGATTAAGGTAAGGATTATGGAGGTGCAAACACCATCTCTCTCTTTTTTTTTTTTAGTTTGCATTTCTTTTTTTTCTTTTTTTTTATTTCAGCATATTATGGGGGTACAAATGTTTAGGTTACGTATATTACCCTTGCCTCCCCCACCCCAGTCAGAGCTTCAAGCGTGTCCATCCCCCAGACGGTGTGCATCGCACTCATTATGTACGTATACACCCATCCCCTCCTCCGCCCTCCCATCTGCCTGACACCCAATGAATGTTATTCCTATATGTGCACTTAGGCAAACACCATCTCTTGAAAGCCCTTTCAGAAGGGAGAACAGCTGACTGTCTTGCTCCAGACTCTGAGTACATCTCCCTTCTTAGACATTCTTTTAAATCATAGCATTTCTTTACTATAATCAAGCAAAAGAAGAAAAGAGCATTAACATTCTCTAAGAAGGGAGACACTAACTCTATTAAAATAAGAGACAAGTCTCCTTTCTTAATATTTATTGAATGTTTCTTAAGACATGCAATTTGCTACAACTCTCTCATGTTTGTCATAGTAATGAATTAATACAGTTGTTAAGCACATCAAATAAGATTTTTCTCCTGGAGGGAAATCACAGAAGAGGAGAATTGTTAGCAAACTATTTTGGAAGCTCACACAGAATTAGAGTCATTCACTATTGCTATGCAGAATTAAATAATAAAATTAAATGCTAACGATTTTTCATCATTTTCTTTAAATTGACATTTTATTTTAGAATGTTATCTCTACTTAAGATAATAAAGATATTCAGTCATTCACTCAATAGGTATTTATTGAGGACCCATTATGTGCAAGGTACTGTTCTAGGCTATGGGAAGAAAATGGTGAACAAAAGAGACAAAGTCCCTGCCGTCCTATATGCCTACATTCAGCAGGAGAAGACAGACAATCAATGTATAGCTGGGCAAATAACTGTAGAAGATTATTTCAAATATGCATAAATGCTAAGAAGATAATAAAATACAGTAATGGGATAGAGAATGGTTGAGTCAGTGCGGGGAGTTGGGGCCGCTTCAGTGTGACCAAAGAAGACCTCTCCGAGCTGAGACAAGAATGAGAAAAAGGAGGGAGACATGCAAAGGACTAGGGGAGGGATATTGCATTAAGTACAAAGGACTTGGGGCAGTTAATGCCCTTGAATATTAGAGTAATCTTAGGGTATGTTCTGTACAGCTCATTAGAGCTTAAAGCACTTGCATGTATATTGTAATACTAGTCTCGCTTTACCAACGATGAAGCACACACCCAAGGGAGGATAAGAGGAGGTCTTCTGATGCCTCTGCTTTCCAAGACATTATGATGCTTCTCTATGTTCACAGATTATGGCAGGTATACAAATCAACAGAGTGAGTGGTTTAATGCCATGATTAGCTCCATTTTTTTTCTTCCTCTGGCATAGCATAGTGGATAAATCTTCAGCTCTGACTCCAACAGGACTTTATTTGAATTCCAGTCCCACCTCAGTTACGTATGCTACCTTCCTGCCAGTTATCAGAGATGAATCATCTGGTCTCAATCTCCAAATCCTCCATTTGGACCTTGGACACTTGGACCTCTCTAGTCTGCTCAAGGATATCATTGAAGAAATTCTTCCCTTTCTGCTGCATCATTAAATTTTCCCTCTACTGGATCATGTCATCAGCCTATTTTCATGCCATTATTTGTCCCATCTAAAATAAACCATCCTCATATTGCCATCTGATCTTTGACAAAGCAGACAAAAACACGCAACGGGGAAAAGAATCCCTATTCAATAACTGGTGCAGGGAAAATTGGATAGCCACATGTAGAAGACTGAAACAGGATCCGCATCTCTCATCACTCACAAAAATTAACTCACAATGGGTGAACAACCTTAAATCTAAGGCATGAAACTATAAGAATTCTAGAAAAAGAGGTTGGAAAAACTCTTTTAGTATATACTGGCCTAGGCAAAGAATTTATGAAGATGACCCCAAAGGCAATCACAGCAACAACAAAAATAAATAAATGGGACCTGATTAAATTAAACACCTTCTGTACAGCCAAGGAAACAAACAATAGAGTGAATAGACAGCTTACAGAATGGGAGAAAATATTTGCATGCTATACATCCAATAGAGGGCTAATAACCAGAATCTACAAAAAACTCAAGCACATCAGCAAGAAAACATCAAACAACCCTATTAATAAGTGGGCAAAAGACATGAACAGAAGCTTTTCAAAAGAAAATAGACTAATGGCCAATAAAAATATGAAAAAATGCTCAACATCTCTAATCATCAGGGAAATGAAAATCAAAACCACAATGAGGTATCACCTAACTCCAGTGAGAATGGCTTTTATCAAAAAGTCCCAAAACAACAGATGCCGGCATGGATGCAGAGAGAAAGAAGCACTTATACACTGTCGGTGGGACTGAAAACTATTTCCTTCTCTATTGAAAATAGTATGGAGATACCTCAAAGAACTAAAAGTAGTTCTGCCATTTGATCCAGCAATCCCACTACTGGGTATTTACCCAAAGGAAATAAAGACATTTTATAAAAAAGACACTTACACTCGAATGTTTACAGCAGCATAATTCACAATTGCAAAGATGTGGAAACAACCCAAGTGTCCATCAATACATGAGTGGATTAATAAAATGTGGTATATGTATACCATGGAGTACTACTCAGCCACAAAAAGTGAACTAATACCTTTTGTAATAATCTGGATAGAACTGGAGACTAGCCTCCTAAGTGAAGTATCACAAGACTGGAAAAACAAGCACCACAGGTACTCACCAGCAAATTGGTTTCACTGATCAACACCTAAGTGCACATACAGGAATAACATTTATCAGGGGTCGGGCAGATGGGAGGGGGGAGGAGGGGATGGGTGTATACACACATAATGAGTGCAATGCGCACCATCTGGGGGATGGACACTCTTGAAGCTCTGATTGGCAGGGGGGGGAGGGCAAGGGCAATGTAACCTAAACATTTGTACCCCCATAATATGCAGAAATAAAAAAAAACTGAGGAAAAACATAAAATAAAAAGGGGAAATTTGTACAAAAAAATAAATAAATAAAAACTGAAAAAAGAACAAAACTAAAAAAAAAAAAAAGTCCTTACAATGACCTATTTCCCATTTCCCCCAACCCCCACACACTCAGCTCTAGCTGCATGGTGTTTATCCCACACCCCATGTGTTAGAATGCAAGCTCCACAAAGGCAGGGATCTTTGTCATTTGGTTCAGCCATGTATCCCAGGTACGGTCCTCTGTTTCCGTGGGTTTGCATCCACGGATTCAACCAACCATGGATGGAAAATATTTGGGAAAAAAATTGCACCTGTACTGAACAGGTACGGACTTTTTTCTTGTCATTATTTCCTAAGCAATACAGTATAACAACTATTTACATGACATTGCATTGTATTAGGTTTTATAAGTAATCTAGAGATGATTTCAAGTAAACTGGAGGCTGGGCACAGCGGCTCACACCCGTAATCCTAGCACTTTTGAGAGGCCCAAGCTGGAGGATCATTTGAGGTCAGGAGCTCCAGACCAGCCTGAGCAAGAGCAAGACCCCAGCTCTAAAAAAACAGAAAAATGAGCCAGGCATGAGGTGTGCGCCTGCAGTCCCAGCTACTCGGGAGGCTGAGGCAGGAGGATCGCTTGAACATAGGAATTTGAGTTTGCTGTGAGCTAGGCTGATGCCACTGCACTCTAGCCAGGGTGATAGTGAGGGTCTGTCTCAAATAAATAAATAAATAAATAGATAGATAGATAGATAAAATAAACTGGAAGATGTGTGTAGGTTATGTGCAAATACCGTTTTATACAAGGGACTTCAGCATCTGAGGATTTTGGTATCCGAGGGAAGTCCTGGAACAAATCCCCTGTGGATACCCAGGGACGACTGTACCTGGAACAGTGTCTGGCACATAGAAGGCACTCAGTATGTATTTGTTGAATGAATAGACTGTGCCTACCTGACAAAGTTAATGCACATTTGCCTGCTTTTTACTTTATCTAATTGGTATATAAAATTGTACCAGATCACATCACAATCTTAATTACTAAAAATAGTTCTCCCTTAAATAAATAAAGACGGAGTGTAAAACTCCATTTCACTATGTGTTACATAGAAGCCATTTATTAATATCACTTATCTATGGAAAAGCAGCTCTCCTGGCTGCTACCTTAATTTAGGATCCAATCTCCACGTTGAGGAAATATTGCTTGCTTATTGTTCAGACTATTGGTTCACCACAATTTAAGGGCCTAGAAATAGTTAGGAAATAACCTTAAAATAAGCAATTTACTTCTTCCCAAACAGAATCAAATCTGTTATTGAGTTTCTTTTTGGATC
Source organism: Propithecus coquereli (assembly GCF_000956105.1). NCBI lineage: Eukaryota > Metazoa > Chordata > Mammalia > Primates > Indriidae > Propithecus > Propithecus coquereli. Next base: position 8,400,683 of record NW_012140524.1, on the reverse strand, counting down.
AATGAAAGCTGTCGTGAGATTATACAGTAACTTTTAACTCCTTCACATAAAATAGAAAATAGTTACTTATGAAATAAACACAAATATTTCCTTTTAAAATTCTTTGTGGCCAGGTACAGTGGCTCAGGCCTGTACTTTCAGCACTTTGGGAAGCTGAGGTGGGAGGATCACTTGAGGCCGAGAGTTTGAGACCAGCCTGGGCAACATAGTGAGACCCCATCTCTACAAAAAATTTTAAAAATTAGCCAGTCATGGCAGCACATGACTGTAGTCCCACCTACTTAGGAGGCTGAGGCAGGAGGATCACGTGAGCCCAGGAGTTTGAGGTTGCAGTGAGCTATGATGACACCACTGCACTCTAGCCCAGGCAACAGAGCAAAACCCTGTCTCTAAATAAATAAATACTAAAAACACTTTACAACTTAGTAATTGGACCAGAACTTTCTTTGGATTAACCAAGAATCTTTCCATACACATCAGAGGTGATTGATAGAAACAAGGGTTCTCACATAGAACCATGACAGAGGAAAAAAAATAATGTCCCTTAGATCAGCAGTCCCCAAACATTTTGGCATCAGGGACCAGTTTCATGGAAGACAATTTTTCCATAGACCGGGGCCCCAGGGGCAGGGCAGGGCAGGGGTGAGGCCAAGCTCAGGTGGTGATGCGAGCGATGGGGGAGCAGCTGTAAATACAGATGAAGCTTCGCTGACTCCCCGCTGCTCGCCTCCTCCTGTGCCGCCGGTTCCTAAGACGCCACGGACCGGACTGGCACCAGTCCACTGCCCAGGGGTTGGGGACTGCAGCCTTAGATAAATGAAAGAATAGAGAAAGTGAAACATTTAAAACAATAAATTACATCTCTGATTTTGATTTGAAAAAAATATTGTATTGAAGTCCCATTACTTTTTTCAACTCTACAATCAAAAGATGTTAGGGCAATTTTATGGTTTTTTCCCCTAACATTCTTGAACTGAATTCAAAATACAAATATTTCCCCATATCTCCTGTCACTCGCATATCTAAGATAAAATCAAATAAATTTATTCTCAGAATGTATTTTACACTCATCCAAAGTTCTCCCATGGAACTCTCAGAACTTTGAAATCTGGTTATAAGTCTTGACACTTTCTCCTCTTTCACTCTCCCCTAAAGAAGAAATCAGTAAGGAGATTCCAGCCCCTAGGCACAATCCTTCTGACCTCTTCTGCAGCGATTTGATTCCCAACACAATATTCAAACACTCCTAGGTGCAGGCTTCATGAATTGGGTCTATCCCTACAGAATTTGTTTTGTTTTGTTTTAAGAAGCAGGATTCTCGATTTTCCACAAAGCTCTACAGAGGTTGTTTCAAATGATGATTGAAGGAAACCCACAACTGGTTGCCAGAGAACTAATTGACCCATTTTGGGATTGTCTAGTCTTAATTAATTTCATTTTAGCTCAGTCATACAAACATTTAGTCAACATCTACCTTGTAGGCATCGTGCCAAACGTTAGACAAATAAGACATAGCCCTGCTTATGATAGAGTAAGTTCAGTGGGGAAATAGAGACAGAGTACTCTCTAATACGAATGAGGTGTTTTTCCTAGGAGTCAGAGAAAACTTTCTGGTCAAAATCATGCCTGGGCCAAATTTTCAATGCAAGTGAAGCGTAAGCTAGGCAAAACTAGGTGGATAGGGCCCTTCACAAATTCCACTGATCCATTTTTACCAATTTGTTTAAAAACAAAAAAATTGGAGAGGAGAAAGGTTGATACCTAGTATCTAATAGGAGACTAGTTTATCTGTGTGTTTAGTTTATTCTTGGTTTGTTTACCTTTGCTGAGTTAACTCACAAAGTTAACTTTGAAAATGCTTAATTTACTTTTCTTCCTGTGGTGTAAATGTCTTCATAAAAAAAAAAAAAATTAGTTGCCCTGGTCTGAATTTTGAAAGTGAAATTAATATATTCTGGATTAAGTCTGAGTGAAATTACAGTCTAACTCAGTTCGAAGATATTCTTTTTAATAATCAGGCTTAAAATTTTGAAAGACCGTGTGAGATTTTTAAAAGAACTATTCAGTTTGAATTTTGTTTACCAAAATCAGAAGAAATTCTAACTTTTTTAAAAAGGGGACTGTATTCCAGTTTCTTTAATCCTTTGTTAGTTTGTCTTCCTTAATGCACTCACTGTGCTTTCTTCTATAACATATGGGATCTTATACATTAAAGCAAAGCTGTGTTTGTAAAAAAAAAAAAAAACCCTGCTGATTTTAAGTTCCAGTTTTTATTCCATGTACGCTACACCCTGTTATAAAAAAGTTACAGATCATTCTATTTTGCCCAAATTTTACCCTACAGAAGTCCCTTTATTAAGAAACGCGAGTTAATGAAAAGAAAAGTAGGGCTACTGTTTATATGGCTGCAAATATCACTGGGGAAATATTTCATGTTTACATTTTGCTGAACTATTTATAGTGGGGACACATACTACAGTAAAGCCCTCTTTCCCCATATAATGGGTATCTTTGTGCCTGAATTCTATATACTTACACAGTTTACATTTTTACCCAGTCTGACCACATTTCATGCCACATTACTTTGTCCTACAAACCCAGCTATATTAGAGCAACACCTTCTGGCGGAACAGAGACACTGACAACCTAGAGAAAACAGTGGCTGCCTTAAATCAGCAGGGAACACAGACTAAATTTAGCTATTTAACAAATCTCTCATATCCATTATTAGGGTCTTTTTTACTCCCACTGTTGATCACTTAAAGTATTCAATTTTAAACAGCTGAGTTTCTTTCTCTGAACTGACGGGTAACATCTCTCGCTGTATTTTATCTGTATTCTAACTATTTAGCGTGGTATACTCATATACCATGTATGAATCTTCTGAAACAGTTCTTGCCTGAAGTGTAGTATCAACGAGTGAACTTTGGAGTCCCTCTGGTGGTCATTTAAGTCAGTTTTAAATGAAACTGATTTCCTATAACCCCTTTAGCCACCAGCCTCACCCAGACACCCCCTTATCCCTGCACCCCACACACCCTACTCCACTCTTATCCCTCGTCACACACAACTCCTCACCCTCTTCCTGTGAAGTGTATAAACGCAATGTGAATAATTTCTATAAATTCATGATATTTGGATGTGGGAACATTGTGCCCATGACATTGGATTTACAATAAAATGCTCTCGCATTTCATGGCACTGCTGAAAATTAAAACTATTGCCAGTTCCCTGGTTTCCCAGTTGGAAATCATAGCTCTGGCTTCTTCTTTCCTTAAGTAAATTTTAGAAATTAATTTTAGTTTTTAAAGAATATCTTTCTTCATCTGTGTGGGCCTCGATGGCTTGTAATTCTTTTCAATGACATGGTGTAGTCTTCTTCTTTAAACATTTCTTTAATTTTCCTAATTCAAGAGTAGAGAACAGTTGTACTCATGATAAACAGTGACTTGGGGTGGCCACTGTGCAAATGTAGCATCTTTCCCTTGGTCATTTCTTCTTACCTGTGTAGGAGCAAAGTCTTCCTGAGACTGGCCCCTGAGTGACAGAGGAGGCTTTCAGATAAAGTCTTGAATTGTGCTTAGAGGAGATCAAGAAGTTACTTACCTAGACAGAAGTGGGGTGTCTCCTTGACATTATGTGTTGTCCCCTTGACATTCCTGTCATTATCTATGTTTCTAGTCCATGGTCTCAGAATTTCAAAGCCTTCAACGTTCAGTCCCCGTAAGTTGGTGGTTTTTCTGAGTGGATATATGTTGTTGACCTTCAGTCTCAGCAGAAAGATATTCACCCTTCAGGGCTGAGTTTGCTTTTATTCAGAATATGAGTATATTTAATATACTGCTCAGAAAAGAAAACGAAAGTTGTGATTGTTATTGAGTGTTCCTAAATCTTTCCAAACACCTCACTCCCTGGACACCCAAAATGCACCACCTTTTTTCTTATTATAATAGGTTTGCTTGAGTATCAAAATACTACATTGTACAACGCTAGCCATCACACCCAAGATATCAACCACACCTTTTATTAAGTTAGATGGAGAGAACCGAATATAGAACTGTGGTCAAAAATAATATTCTCATAGCACAGATCATGCTCTCAAAAGTTATAACAATCAAATATAAAAAATATACATATACACATACTTTATGCTATCACGAAATAGTCAAACAGATATAACTTTGTCCACTAGGAGCTAAATATAAATAACATTGCATTTGTTGACAGTTGACACTAATAAGGAAACATAGTGACTAATTTGCAAAAAAAAGCATGATGCCATCTTTTGTTGCTTTTTCTTAAGTGTTGCACATACCACAGATGAAAAACAAACAGCAGCAGCAATACTTCTCTTGCAGACATCTTTTCTCTGTAGTTTCTAATCTCCAATTCACTTTCATACCCTGTATGGCTTCAGGGTGTTCGCTGTTTCTGAAGGGGAGTTGTAGTTCACATTTTAATATTTTTAAGAGATGTAAGCAATTCAATATAGCAAACAGAAAATAGGTTTCAATGTTCTTTGGTTTTTTAATAAGTAGTTACTTTTGAATTATAGCAACCAAATTTCCAACTTCTTGTCATTCATCACTACTCTGATGTAGGTTTTCTGAATCTGTAACGTCATTTGTAGACTTTCATGAATAACTGTTTCAACTGCTGTCATATGGTCCTAATTATTTTAAATTAGAGGAACTGGCTGACGACACTAGAAACATGGATGCTTAGCACCATCTATTGTTCAAGAACAAAACAACTGCATGGTAAATAAAGGAGAAAGTCATTCTCAAGGTAGGACTTTCAAAAAGAGAGTTTGTATTAGTTTTCTATTGCTGCTGTAACAAAGTACCACAAACTTAACACACATTTGCTATCTTTGGGTTCTGTAAGGGAGAAGTCTACAATGGGTCTCACTGGGCTGAAATCAAGGTGTCAGCAGGGCAGCATTCCTTCCTATGGGAGAATCTGTTTCCTTGCCTTTGTTAGTCTATAGAGGACACAGCTTTTAGAGGCCACCCACATTCCTTGGCTCAGAGCTCTGTTCCTTCATTTTTGAAGCTAGTCGTATTGCATCTCTCAGACTATTCATTCATGGTCATCTCTCTCTCTGATTTTGACCTCAGCTGGGAAAGGTTCTCTGCTTTTAAGGACTCATGAGATTAGGTTGGGCCCCCACACACAACCTACCCAGGATAATCTCCCCATCTCAAGGTCCTTAGCCTTAATGATATCTGCATAGTCCCTTTTTCCATGTAATGTCACATATTCACAGGTTCCAGCGATTAAGACACAGACATCTTTGGGGGGGGCCATTATTCTGCCTATCACAAGATATGAGAGTTAGAGTATTCATTAAAAACCTTATCAAAATGTTCAAAATGTAATCCCTTGATTCTTAGTGGAATCAGTATGATGGCAGTGGTATATTATTATTTATGTTGGGGACAGGAAAGATTTGTCATTTGTGTCATTTTAGTTCTTATCAACTCAGGCTACAATTTGTTAATTTTCTCTCACTAATGCATATTAGGTAAGTATTCTTGATTTCAATCTCTTAAGAGTCTCCCTGCTAAATTCAATATTCCTTAGGGGATGGGTTAGCCTTTATTTCTTCTGATACCCAACCCTTGAGCCCCACCTTGTCCCACCCTTCAACCTGCATGCTAACACACACACACACACACACACACACACACACACACACACACACATGCATACACACATCTATATCTATTTACACATTCAATGAATGTCATTATTTTCTAATGTTTAATTCCTGTTCTACTGAGGGGTCCAGCTTTGAATATCTCTTTTAGAACATGTAGATAACTTTTTCATCTTCCTTAGAACACTAAAATGCCATTTGTAATTAGTTATTCTTATTTATTGCCTATCGTAACACTATGTCTATGTTAGAGACGGACAATTTTGACAATCAGTACTCAGCATCCAGTTTTATTGCATTTATAACAGTAACAGATACATGAACTGCAGGATTCTTGGGATGCTGCTGGCATTTTATGACTACTCTAGAAGAAGGAGAAAAGGAGAGGTGCCAGAGAAATGCCCCACACACCTGCCTCACATTAAACCCATTCCCTCTTCTGACCAGGAGACACTGGTGGCAACTGGAAATAGAAGCAGATTTTGGCTGACAACATCACTAGAGTCCTCACTGATTTACAACCTTTGCCCACCACTTCAAAATTTCTGTAGGAGAGGAAATTCCTAAAGAAGAATTTTCCCTGGCCACATTCCCTCTGGGATATGTTCGATGTTTCTCACTGAGGGATGGGAAGAGTGGACATTTTGTAAAATAGCAGCTCTTTTTTATAATTTTTCAAATTTGGTAATAAAATAAAGCTGCTGAGTTTTTAAAGCTGCGGTCCTCAGCCTCCAGGCTGTGGACTGGTACCAGTCCATGGCATGTTAAGAACAGGAAGCTGTGTGAGCGAAGCTTCGTTTGTATTTATGGCCGCTCCCCATCTCTCACATCGCAGCCTGAGCTCCGCCCCCTGGCGGTTCAGCAGCGGCATTAGATTCTGCATTAGGGTGAGCTGTATAACTATTCATTGTATGTTACAATGTAATAATAATAGAAATAAAGCGTGCAATAAATTTAATGTGCTTGAATCATCCTGAAACCATCCCCCACACCACCCCAGTCCATGGAAAAATTATCTTCCGTGAGACCGGTCCCTAGTGCCGAAAAGGTTGGGGACTGCTGTTTTAAAGGACTTGAATGTCAGCTATTCAAGGTCTATCTGAACTTCCTTCTCAAAATAATAACTAGAATAATTGTAAAGATTACAATTTGTAAATCACATCCACGACTATGTAACTTGATAATAACACCAACCCTGTGGGACAGATATCATTTTACAGTTGAAGAAACTAATACTCATATCTAATTGACTAGAATTCTGAAAGAACATACTTGTTGATAAAGATACAGAGAAATGATCACTATTATATAATGTTGGTGGAAGAAAAAATTAATTCAATTTTTCAGAAGGGCAGTATCAAAATGCCATAGCATTTGACTATATCGAAATGCTAAAACATGTCTTAAAGTAAGTCTTTGACCGAAAATTTCCACTTTAAATAATGTATTCTAATAATTTGAGAAAGTTTAAGAATGTGAACAAAGATTGAAATAAAGTGGTGTTCATCTCAGACTTGTTTATTATAGCAATAAATTGGAAATAACCTATGGCAGAAACTGCTGGTATTCAGCAAAATCTGTTTCCCCTGTCTCCTACACACACCACTGGGCTATACTTTCCAGCCTCCTCTGCTACTAGAGAGGATTGTGAGACTGTGTTCTGGGTTATGTAATGCGGGCAGAAGTGACACAAACAACTTCAAGCTCTAGTCCATAAATACCTCCTGTGTGATCCTCCATACTCTCCATACTCTCTTGGCCATAGTAAAGTTCAAACCCGAATCCCTAGATGATAACAAAAGTGCTAGTTGAAAGGAAACTGGGTCTGTCTCTGGAATAACCACATGAAAGACTACCCTTGGTCAGGAACATACACATTATGCTTTGTGTTCACAAGAGAGAAATTTTTACTGGTTTAAGACACTGAGATTTTAGTCTTTACCCAGTACAGCAGCTGAAGTCAACTCTAATATAAAATTTACATGTCCAATGATAAATTAGTCAAATAAACTTAAATGAATTCTTTCAAAATAGACTTTCTTTGGATGAGTTATTGATCACAATCTGGGCAATAGCCAAATCAAAATAGAGATAAAAGCCTGTATTTCCATTCTACTTTACTATCATCAACTTTAATCCCAGGCTATTAAATGAATGCACTACTACTTACTGCAACCTTTGTGTGGCTGAATTGGGATCATTCCACTTCTCGTTTCTGTTTTTGACACTATAAGAGGTAGCAAAAGAAAAAAGAAAAAAAGGAAATTCACCTGTAATTAAATCCTTTACAAATAAAAGATCACATTCTGATCAGTGATTTGCCATGGAATCATAGAATAGGAGAGTTAAAATGAATTAAGAGTCAATCTAGTCACCCACGTGGCTTGAATTCCAGCCACACAATTCAGTCAAAGAGCCATCCATTCTTCCCTTGAACACCTTCAATTATGGGCACCTGATGAACATAGAATAAAAAGCATCTTAGGGTTTTTGTGTCTCTGTGTGTTTGTTTTGCAGAGCTAGTAACAAAGATAAAAAGAGGACAGCAGGCAGACAAGCAGACATTGACTGAATGTCCATCGACCAGGACCTGCGTACAGCACATCCATACACAGTATTTCATTTAACCTTCACAACAATGCTGTGAGGTCGATGTGCCCATTTTTCAGAAGACCCGAAGCTCAGAGAGTTGAAATCATTCACGTATCTGCCAAGTTCACATATCTGCCAAAGTGTTAGAGGCAGTGCTTACTCTACCAGAGTGTGCCGCCTCCTGAACCTTAAAATAAGGAAACAGGAAAAGCCAGAGGATCAGAGAGATTTGGCTAATCTTTGGTGAGCTGACATTTGCAATTC
>NW_012140524.1:8376860-8391315 GCF_000956105.1 Propithecus coquereli | reverse complement strand
TCAAAGAAAAACTAAGGAGTTTTTTTTAGTGTTCCCATTTTGTAATTATATACATGCAATTGATTTCAGTGCTGGGAGAAAATTAAAGGATGGAATCTCTCATTGGGGGTATTTCCAGCTCAGTTCCAATTGTCTATGACAAGCAGGAAGAGATGAAATGCAAAGATTATTTTCACAATGGGAAGAAATATCCTAGTGAGCTGGAAAAGAAAAGCATTTGCAACTTTGTGATGCTGCTGAGAGATTAAGCAAGAAAACATGTAGAGTTGAGGGGAACTATTACAGAATGGTAGTGGTGTAAAAAAAAGCAGCGGAGGTCTTTTATCAAATAAAATCTAGTGGAATCCTGATGTATAAACAAGCTAACATTGAAGTTGCTCTGCTCGAAGGAGGGTATGCAGAACCTCTAATAAACCTTCCCTCTGCTGACGGCTGAGTCTTTTCAGACCACAGTCTGAAGATCAGCGCCTACCTGAATCCATAATACTCACCTGGGGATGCTTGACAAACATGCAGGCATCTGGGTCCCAACCCCAAACATTCTGATTCCATAGCTCTGGTGTCGGACATAGGAATAATAAATAATAAACAATTACTGAAATTCCCTCCTAGAGATTGTGATGTACGATGAGGTTTGGGAAGTGCTAATAAATCAACTCAGAACAAGCTTTAAGCTAAGGTGGTTGAATAAATTCCACAGATAATGTGTCTCTTCTGGCATTGAACAAGGCACAGCCATGTTTTAGGTTGATGTGGCTGACAAAAAGGCTGGATTTGTTGCTCTGTGTAGCCTTAACAGAATCGTGGAAGCAATGGAGACGGTTAAAATCACACAGTTAAGAGATGACCAAAGCTTGGCCTGAGGATTTGACGAAAATGGAAAGTAACAACACAAGTGCACCCAAAGAGAGTAGCCTGGCATTACCTGTCCTCCACACGGCAGTCACTGCGAGAGTAGCTGAAAGCACAGGCTCCTGAGTTAGATGCCTAACCTTGAATTCGTGCTCTCCACGTAGCTGTTTGACCTTGGCTACATTATGTAATCATTTAGCCCTACTTCCCTCCTCTGCAAAAGGAGGTAAATAATAGTAATTGCCTTGTTAGATTGTTTTGAGAATTACAGGAGTTCAATTGTTACAAGGCACATAAAAAGCTCTCAACAAACTCTCAACTGACTATACTCACATGGCCACAGTCAGAATGTCTGGATTTGAATCTGAGCAGTTCTACTTACAGGATGTAAGAACGTGGATAAGATTCAATGTTTCAGTATTTCAGTTTCTTCTTCTGTAAACTGGGGATAAATAAATAAGGTAAATACAAAAGCATTCCCAAAAGTACTTAGCAGACAGTTCTCCCTCAATAAATGGTATCTCTTCTGCTTATTGTTGCAGAATGAAAGATAGTGGGAAACCAAAGATGATTCTGCAGCTTCTAGCTTAAGAAATAAGAAAGAGTAGTTTCATGATTCTAGAAGATGAGGAGAGATTTGTCTTCATTGTGTTAAAGTTGAGCAGCTGCTGATGTTGTCAGTTAAAAAGAACATGGGTCAAGATTGGATGACAGGGAATGTTCTGGCTGAAAGTTTTGTCACTTAGTTCCAGATTGCTGCGGGTGCTAAGTGAGCAAGGGCTCACATCCAAAATCTTTAAGGACCTGTAAGTGAATTAAAACAAAATATAGGAATAAAGAGGGAAAGCCTGCTGCCTAGTTCAAGGCTTAAAATGCTTTTGAGAACGGAGGTGGCCATGAAGGTGTGCCACTTGGGTCCCCATTCAAGAATCTGCCATTCAACTACAAAGAACACATTCAGCCAACAGCCTCCAGCCCTAGCACCGTCAGGATCACCCTCAGCTTTTGAATCTAAGCCATTCTCTTCTTGGACAACCCCCAGAAAACAACTGAGCAGAACTGGGGAACTAGGGTCTGACCATTTCTGTCCAATGCAAGACTCCGCTCCTGGGAAATCTTAGCTCCAAAGCACCATTGGGATGGCTCAGACTTTATCAGATTATATAACACTTTGAAGCTCCACCTGTCCAATTTCAATCCCTTCTCCTTTCATAGGCATTACACTCCATAAACTACTTACGTTCCTAAATCCTCCTCAGCATCTGCTTTCTGGAAAACCCTTGTGCATCATTTTGTAGTCTTCTTCTTTATTAACAGACAGAAATCAGGACAGGAGCTACTTATCAAATTGGATACTTATAAAACTGAAAAGGAACAATTCAACGTAATTATTTACCTTCCTTAAGATTCGAATGTAAGTGATTGCCTTGCGGATAATTTCTTATTTCTCTGCTAAGGCAGATAGAACAATTGGCATATAAATCAGCACTCTGAAATCTGTTGTTAAATGTCAGGGTAGAAGGTGCCCAGTTTGTGTCTGTAGACACAAAGTGAAATTTATGGCAGCATGGTCCTTTCCTCCATTTCAACCGCTGATTCATATAAATGATCTTGGGATGGATGTGGTCATGAAGATCAGCAGCTTCTTTGAACCTAAGCAGAATAAATAGCTACACGATGGTGGAAGGAATGCATTAGGTGGATATGAAAATTAGCCTATCCATTGAGGTAAGTTAGGATTTAGTTAAGAAAATAGAAGCCACTCCACATTGATTCAAACAGAAGGATATCCAGCTGGTACAGTCCGTTAGAAGCTTGCAATACCCCTGGAAGGACTGAGAGAATCAAGGTCAGGACTGCAGCCTCAGGGCATGAGGAAGGACAGGCATTACAGGAAAGTGTCCACCAGTAATCATCAGCCACCCGTGACAGACACAACGTGTAACTCCCAGGAGGACCCCAGAAGCCAAAGGAAGTCACCACGGATGATCTCTGCTGCCTCTGGACAATGATGTCTCTCCTTTCTGCACCTCTAAAAGCATCACGTAAATGTCTATCATCTGCCAGAATCTAACCCACAAACATACTGGAAAGAGATCTGGAGAATTGTATTTCCAGAGTTTTCCCTTGAAGGAGGTAAATATAGAGGGGACAGAGGTGATGCTGAGTTGCTAACACACAAGCCAGGGTACCAATGTCTGTTGCCCGGGCACATCTTCTGGCTCTGCCCACTCACTGCCGTATCCCCTCCTGCTGCTGGTTCTTGCTGGGCCAGTAAGAGTCCATCATTTTGCCACAGTCAAATGTTGGCACTTTGTCTCCCACAAATATGAATGCCGCAAAAGTCTGGCAACAATACAACTGGTAAGCAAGAAATATTATATTAAGTTTCATACTACCGATTTCCATGAAGATGACCTGATTTATCTTCGGGCTTATAGGTAAATAGTCATTTCTTCAGCTCACTTACACTACATCATTTTACTCCTCTCAAGCCAAGAGAAGTCCATTTGGAGAAAATGTTATAGCAACATTGCCTTGGGTCACTTACAGCGTGGCTTCTTGACCACATGTATTTGGTACTAACCTAACTCGTTCCTCTCTGCCCCACCCACCCCACCATTTCAAAAATACACACCAAAACAGTCATTTTGGGAAATAAGTGAGACATTGTTATTCCATAAGTTTTTGTTTGTTTGTTTTAGAGATGGGTCTCGCTGTGTTGCCCAGGCTGGAGTGCAGTGGCTATTCACAGGCTCAATCTTGGCATACTACAGTCCGGAGTGCCCACCTCAGCCTCCTGAGTAGCTGGAACCACAGAAGCGTGCCACTGCACCAGGCTTCCATAAGGTTTTTAAAGCAAGGTCAGTTCCTTACCCATCCCTGGGTTCATTCTAAAATCAAATGAGTCAGGATTAAATTGACACCCCATCCCCTTGGAAGAAGACTGCTATACTTATACACAGTACTAGGTACATTTTAGAAATTATCCAGGAATTCACAAAGACAAGATAAATTTCTGCTTAGGGAGTTAGTTGGCAATTAAGTCCTCTTAGGAAATGCCAAATTCTTTGTAGATATTTTAGAGTGTAGATATAAATAATGATATCATAAGAGAGGGTAAAATAAACCATGTCAGTATTAAAAACAATTTCAAATATACTTATGAACCTAAGTGTACAAAGTGTCCAAATAAAAAATTTCCAAGATGTATTTCTTTCTAAACTTTCTCACTAAATATTTCAAAAATAGAAGGCACTTCTAGAAAAATGTGCACAGCCTGGACACTAAAACTACCAACAAAAATTACAGTGTTCTACTAGATGTTTCAAATTGTTATATCTGATTAAAAAGATTTAATAGCAACTCTAAAATGTCTTAAATGCTGCATAATGAAACAATAAACGAGAACACACCTATCTTGAAAACCAGCTACTGAGAGAAGGATTCAGAGGATATAATTCTTATTTGCGAGCAAGAGACTATATGTTCACTTTTAAATGTCTAACTACTTAGAACAAGCAAGCATCCTTCAGTCAAACTCAAGGAACACTGCATCTTTACATTCAATCATTGCTTGCTTCAAAGGAGATTGGTGATGGTATTTTCTTTGGTCAAGTTGTCCTTGTTTCCATCTCAAAGTTTTAAGCATTGTCAAATCACACTTTCTGAATTTGCTTTTTTTCCCTTCTTTTTCTCCAAATGTAGTGATGTCATGCAAGTTCAAAAATAATCAAATAGTGACTCTTGTCAGTAAAATCATTTACATGATGCAACATTTCAATTTTATTTTATTTATTTTTTGAGACAGGGTCTTGCTCTGTCACCCAGGCTAGAGTGCAGTGGCATGATCACAGCTCACTCCAGCTTCAAACTCCTGGGCTCAAGTGATCCTCCTATCCCAGTTTCCAGAGTAGCTGAGACAATAGGCATGTACCACCATGCCTGGCTAAGTTTTCTTATTTTTAGAGATGGGGGGGTCTTGAACTCCTGGGCTCAAATGATCCTTCTGCCTTGGCCTCCAAAGTGCTGAGATTACAGGCGTGAGCCATCGTGTCAGGCCAACATTTCAATTTTAAATGAATCCCTATTTGTTTCTGCATCAATTGGGGCAATAGCTATTACATAGCAATGAAAAAAAATTAACACCTCTTGCTATAACCGAAGAAGAATCACTAATTTTTCCTTAACAATAGTCACATGGGTCCTGTTTATCTGCCTCTAGAAATTAATCAATGCCGCTGAGTTTTAGTTGAAATATTTCTAAAACTCCTTTGTAATCTAATTACTCATTTAAAAAATTAAGCAAAATTAAGCAAAATTAAGGTTGTGCTGAGGACAGAGATCACGTATTCATGAGCCCGAGGCTTGTTCAATACTTGCTATGCAATGGGTGAGTCAAAAGTGAGTCAAGAAAATAATATGAGCTTTAGAAGATGCAGAGAGAGAAGAATGCTAAGGAAAGAATATTTTAATTTCTGTAAATAGATTTCCATATATCTCCAACTTTTTCTTAGAGAAAATACTTTCTTTTTGAAGTATTTATCCAAAAAACTTTACAAAACTTTTGGCTACCAGCATTAGCCAAACAATCTGTGCAAGGACTTATTTCTCTCATTTTGCACGGAAGTAAATATTAGTAATTAGGTTGACACCTAAATATAGCCTATACCAGGAAGAAATAAAAGGTACCTTCTCTTAAAATCCATCAGTCACTGTTTTGAACTGTTTTCTCACATGCTTGACCCACCACTTTGTTGCCTGTGCTGTCATTTTTTCTCTGCCCCCCTGGCACCCACGTCACCTGTGTGCGTTGCACGTGGCATCTTCCTGTGCTCCCTGGCTTACTACTGACAACTCACAAGGAACAATACCTGTTGGTCAGCTGTCCAGTTCCTTTCTATCTTAGTTGCTTCTCATTCAAACGTAGAATGAAGGGAATTAATTTCAACTAACATGAACTTACATAATCACATTGATAAAACTAGAGAATCTTCTGAACTTCTCTGCATTTCCCATAGGAGGAAAAAATATGCATTTACAAGAGAAGGTACCCATATTCAACCCCCCAAATACAATCACATCAGTTATCTCTAGTCCTGTATTAGGGTTGTAAAGTTAATACTAATAAATATATGACATATACTCAACAAGTCTTCTAACGTTACTGAGGAAGTCAGAAATCTCTGGGAAGTTATCTGTTCAGATATTCCTAAACTACAGCTGTAGATCCACATAATCTGAAAAGCATTTCCAAATTACTCCTACCCATTCTTAACAAACTAAGGCAATATTTGACTTTCCCCTACCTTCCTCCCCATAGAAAATCATAACTTTCTTGAGGAAAACACACCATTTTCTGCTTAGTAGATGGAAAGGATTCTCAGAGACCTGCTGTCAAGGACTAGTACTTTAAAGACAAAAAAAAAGGACCAGGCGCAGCGCCTGACACCAGTAATCTCAGCACTCTGGGAGGCTGAGGTGGGAGGATAGCTGGAGGTCAGGAGTTCAAGACCAGCTTGAGCAAGAGCGAGATCCCGTCTCTACAAAACATAGAAAAATTAGCTGTGTGCATTGGCACTCGCCTGTAGTCCTGGCTACTCAGGAGACTGAGGCAGGGGGATCACTTGAGCCCAGGAGTTTGAGGTTGCAGTGAGCTGTGATGATGCCACTGCACTCTATCCAGGCCACACAGTGAGATTCTGTCTCAAAAAAAACAAACAAACAAAAAAAAAACTCTGAGGGAAGTCACTGATTAAAAGGCATGAAAACACCGCAGGAACAATATTTCTTTGTCTTGGGTAGAAACAAGTCAAACCTCAAAGCTACTTTAGGATAGGAAGGAAAGGCCTACGCGGCTTTTTGAAGGTAAGAAGCAATTTTGTCCATCTCAAAAAACAAAAGCCATGCAAAGTCTCATGTAAAGAATAACCTGGATTGATTTTGGCAGCCAAAAGCAATGAGGACCTCTCTAATCACTGGAGACAAGACAAGTTTTAGACGTTTAGTAAAAGACAGTAAGACTTGGAAAGCACATGTTATCTGGGAATGTATGTTCCAGCTACTCAAGCACTGAAAATTCGATTATTTTAGAAAAGCTAAAATAAGGACAAGATAAAAGTGAAAATAACAGGGGTTGCTTGGAAAGGCTGCAGAATAAAATATTAATTTAAACTCTTACGGAGGAAGGTACAGAAACTATTCTCCATAAAAGTAGTATTCATCTTCTTCCCACATGGAAGAAGGCAGGTTTCTCTGCTACAGGACTGATTTTGTCTGAGAACAGATTTTGCTCTTTGAAGAGAACAAAATAACTCTTTTACCTTTAGAAAGTCCAAAATATCGAGCTATGAGATAAACTATAGTAGTACTAAACATGGACCTCTGCTTTTAGGAGCTTACATCCAAAATCGAGCTAAACTAATCTAGTAAAAGTGACCCTTAATGGGGGAAAAAATCCCACTGAATAATGTGCATGCATGACTGTCATATAGCTCTAACAAACAAAGGCTAAATGAGACGAACCAGTTCAACTAAAGCCATAAAACGGTCAATATTTAACAAAGAGAGACAAACTCGTCTATATTTGTAAAACTATAAAATGATACTCTATTAGGTTCTATCTATCTACCTATCTATTTAGAAATACATTTTAATCCAGGTAACTATTTCTAAGTAATTACTAAGGAAGGGGTGTGTGTGTGGGTGTGTGTGTGTCTAGAGAGAGAGAAAAAGAGAGAGAGAGAGAAGGCACTCAAACAGAATGCCCTAAATGAGGGGTTCTATGAGAAAATGATAGAGTTATCCTCCTTACTTTCAACTTTTAAAGATAGAAGACTTACCTTAAAGAGCCATATTTTTCTTGGCATAACTAATGCCAATAGCATCGTTTGGAAATTTATCACAAACTCTTTTGACTTAATGTAGTGGTAAGTTTCACCTCTTTCATCTCTCAGAGTAATATTTCTTGTCTGCTTATTCATAGGCAAAATGATAATTTTATTTATCTGAAAATAACTGCCTTCAAGCTTCAGTGGGTTTCAAGGAAAAGTAAGCTAACATTTACCAAAATAGCTTTAATTTTGTGCCAGGGAAAATTTACATCTTGGGCAAGCTAAACCAAATGGGATATTTCAAGTTGAGAAGAGTAGTTGAAAAGATAGAAATTATCACTTAAAAAACAGATATTAGATGCCATTATTCTCCTGGGTATTCTTTTGGACTAACAATGAGTTGATTCACAGAATAAGAAATACGAAGGTGACTCAGAGATTATTTGTATACAAATCCCACCACCCCACCCTACCTTGCCCTTTTTTTTTTTTGCAAGTGGGGAGACTGTGATGGCTAAATCTTTAGCTAAACCACATCTCCCTCTTCTCAGGGAAAAAAAAATCCAACTTTAACTTATGAGACAATATTTTTATTGAGAATAAATGGGAAATAATCCAGAATATACGGGAAAAGTTGTTGAAAGATGCAATACTAACCAGGAGAAAAACTAAATTCAATGGCCTTGATTACTTTTATGTGATTTAACTGTTCAATTTCGTCTATCAGAAATACTCCACGAACTTTCAGAGCTACTACTGTGGGGAGGTGTGTGGATGGTCGTATCATAAATATCCGATCTGTGAAGTGTATGTTTAAAAACAAATTTTATAAAATTTTAAGAATAGGACTAGAAATACATATATTTATACTCAGCAAAAATTCCCCATGGGAGCTTATTCTCATAATATTTGAATTCAAAGTGCCTTTAAAAATTTGGTTTAATATAACAGTTCCAGGAATACTCCAAGCATGTTCATGCTGGTAACATTTCTGTCAGAAACGATCAAGGGGAGAGGAGCCTAGTTGACAAAAGCTCCTTAGAGAAAAGAAAAAAAATATCTATGTTATTACAATTCTTTGAAGTGGAGATAGAGCAATTCTTCACGTAAGACTTCTAAGCAGTATGAATATCTTCACTAGGTGAAAAGGCGTTCCCCCAAACTTTCCTACTTGGAAATGCACTCATCATTTGCAAGTACTAGAAAGTTGGACAGTAAGGAAATTCCAAGATACAGCTGTTTATGTGAACAAAGTGATTTACAAACAGGAACATTAAATGCCTCTGCTAAAGGAGGCGAAAGGATGCTGTCTAAAATGTACAGGCCATCGCTGTACACAGCAGTAATTACCATTCTTTTTTCTTGCTGGAAATACATCCGTGGCATTTAATTCAAGGAATCCAAATCCTCAGTAGAGCCTGTTGCTCCATTTTATATGTGAGTAGTTCATTTGGGGAGAAAGCCTGCACATAATGTGTAACTAATTAATTCCTTGTTGAGGATGTGTCCTGTAGGACTGGTGATCCTCTTGGAGAGTGACATTTTGTTTGCTGTAGCTAAAGACTTAGATCTCGGTCAAAATAATCCCTCCTTTGGGTTGTTGAGCCTCTCTTCTAGAAATTTTGAGCAGATATGAGAGTGTAGTAGTGGTTATAACTCCAAAGTGATGAGTTGTGTAAGGAGATTTCCTAATAATCAGCTTGTCATGGGCTTGCATGGAGAACTGTGGTACTACATTCATTTTTTCCCCCTTTTATAATTGTAACAGCTGGACTACTCCCCAAAAAATGAGGCAGAAAGTTCCTCAAGAACAGTTAATTTTCATTCCATATTCAAATTTCTTCAACTTTTCCCAAAGGCCTTGACAGCGATCTTGATTCAAGTGTGATGGTGGATTCCACATTACCACTGCTCATCGCTAATGTCCTTGCAGATCTTAAGCAATTCCTCCAACATCCTGCCCACGCTACCGCTTTAATTGTAATTGAAATTTACATTGAGATCATATAGATTCACATGCAATTGCAAGAAATAATGCAGATTCCCAGTTTCCCTCAATGGTTACATTTTGCAAAACTATAGCGTATCATAACCAGAATATTGACATTGCTGCAACCAACCTGCCATATTCAGATTTCCCCAGTTTCACTTTTACTTCTGTGTGTATGTGTCTGTGTTTAGCTCTATACCTGTACATTTATTTTGAATAATAATTGCGGCCAAAAAGTATTGTGCACCGCTATGCACCTGGCACTATTCTAAGTTCTTTGCATGTATCATTTCATTTATACCTCATGCATTAAGTAATATTTTTATCCCCACTTTACAGATGAAAGGGGCTCAATGACTTGGCAGTGGCAGAATAGTCCTTCTGCAGGGCCAGTTCATTTAGCTGCTACTGCCACACCACACATTTCTCATTATTTCAGAGCACCTCATGATATGTGACACAGCCTTGTGAAGCTAGACTGTATCCCCAAAAGAATGAGGCTAGGAACACACTTTTGAAATAACTGTAAAAGTCTATGTCCCTTACAGGGGATTTTTAGGGTGGTGAAATTATTCTATATCATATTATAATGGTGGATACATGACATTATGCATTTGTCAAAACCTATAAAACTTTACGCACAAAAAGTGAACCCTACTGTAAACTAAGTCACTACTCTACTTTAGTTAATAATAATGCCTCACTATTAGTTTATCAATTGCAACAAGTGTAGCACAGTTTTGAAATATGTTAATAATGGGGCAATGTGGCTGGGGTAGGTAGAAAAGTAGATACAGATTCTCTATACCTTCTGCTCAATTTTTCTATAAATCTAAAACAGCTCTAAAAAAGAAAGTCTATGGGCTGGGTGCAGCAGCTTGTGCCTGTAATTCTAGCACTCTGGGAGGCTGAGGTGGGAGGATTGCTTGAGGTCAGGAGTTTGAGACCAGACTGAGCAAAAGTGAGACCCCATCTCCACTAAAAATAGAAAAAAATTAGTAGGGCATGGTGGCACACACCTGCAGTCCCAGCTATGTGGGAGGCTGAGGCAGGAGGATCGCTTGAGCCCAGGGGTCTGAGGTTGCAGTGAGCCATGATCATGCCATTGCACTCTACCTGAGACTCTGTCTCAAAAAATAAAAAGTCTATTAATTAAAAAAAAAATGAAAGTTAATGGCTCTTTCAGATGGACCCAACTAACAAAAATGAAACTAATAAGATGAAAATATTTTCATCTTGGAAATCTCCAAACTGGTCACTGAGCATTTGTATTTTGCCAGCTGCCTTGTGTTATCCGAAGTGGCAGGAAAATAGTGACAAAAACTCAGGCACTTAGAGGGGGCCCTGGGGATATGTGTGGCTTTTCTTCCTTCCACATCTTTCCTGCACCAACCTCAGCAGCTGAGCAGAATCAGGACAGACAGAGTAAAGTGTCTGTAATTCTCATTTATCCAGGCCCTGTGGAATTTGAACTTATGCTTACTGCATTGTCACTCGAACATTAAATCTTAAATGTCAAAATATTCTTCAAGGCAGAAAAAGAATTTCAACATGGCATCCCCAAATCTCTTTTCCATACTGTTCTTGGAAGCTCCGAAAAAAAAATTTTTGCTACTGCTTTAAAAAAAATTGTTTTTATGTTCCCGTGGAAATTCACAAAGAGAATATTGTATTTAGTTTTTTACCACAAGCAGAAATAATTATTTCTGATGGAAATAATATTAGACATGAATACCATGGAAAATATTATCTATGTTTTTATATTGGGTAAAAAATTCATCCTGCACCTCAGGAGTATTGTACCCCCAGAGCAATCAGGAAAATTGCCAATGACTACCCGCTGTGGAACTTGTTACTTTGACAAACATGCTACGCTTCCAGGCAAAGTGTACCGCCACATACCGTCACATAAAAACCACAGAGACAAATTAATCTTAGTAGCTATTTGGGGGAAGATATCTGAACATGCCTCGCCCTCCTCTGCCCCAAATCACAATCCAATATTAACTCCTAATCTTTTTCATTGGCTTTGGTAATTGTACCCTTTGAAGACAATCTATGAATATGCATACGGCCTTTAGGCACTTTAATTGCCATTTCATCCAATTAACAGATAACTTAAAATGCTGTGTCTGAGTACCTTTCTCCCCTTCCTTTTATCATCAAAGAATGCACAGTGCTGTAAGGATGGAGTGCAAGAAGCAGTCCAGGAGTATCAAAGGCAAACACAGC
This sequence comes from Propithecus coquereli, assembly GCF_000956105.1. NCBI lineage: Eukaryota > Metazoa > Chordata > Mammalia > Primates > Indriidae > Propithecus > Propithecus coquereli. The sequence goes on along the minus strand of NW_012140524.1, from coordinate 8,379,408 downwards.
CAACTTCCTTCCATCCCACTGAGCACCACTTTGTAACTTGACACTCTAGGTTTGGGTTTTAATAATCTGCTATTCTCCTTTAACTGGTTCATTGGTCGTTATTGGGCTAGTCATGAGTTGTTTCCAAAGTTTCAATGTGTCACAAGAGTCATTTGCATGTTGAGTGTCCTGGGTGGATTATTTTTTAGAGCAAACAAGGAGCAAATCCTACCTATGGCTAAATTGATGGGGAGATCCATTTATATGTACTGTGACTGGCCTTTTCCACACTCCTTAAGGGTTCCGAGGAAGTGGGCACAACTAGCCTCAAGAAATAGAACCTGACGTGATAGAATAATCAAATAAATGTATTTTGAGGGATTTTTTTTTTTTTTATACACCAACCAAGGTGGGCCATGTTAACCTATGATAATGAGCAGCCCTCAAATCTCAGTGACTTCAGCCAGGTTTTATTTTTCTCATTCATGCAACATGTCCAATATAGATCAGCAGGGTCTCTGCTTAATTTAGGCATTCAGGGACCCAGGATGACAAAGCCTTGATGTAACGTCTGATTCCATGACCACTGAAGCAGGGAGGAGGAAGTTTCCAGTTTAGCACCACCAATTAAATGCTTCCACTCAGAAGTGACAAAGCCACTTCCACCCATATTTTATTGTTCAAGGCAAGTCACTGGCCAAGCCTAACTTCAAGTGGGCAGGAAATCACAATCTTAACAGGGGCCCAGAGGGAGGAGAATGAGAATATTTGTAAATAGCTTGAATAATTGTCTATTCCTTGTGATAGTAGCTTAATAACACAACGTAGTTTGGTGAAGTTTCAGAATTTAGCATTGAGTGTTTCAACTATACATGAGTGGCCCTGAAGGTCTATGATAAAGTCTAATGTCATGTGGGAGGTAAATACGTAGCTAATGAGTTACCATTGTGGTTCTCTACTTGTTGCATTCATTGTAACTCAAGGAAGGTAGTAAAAAAGCAGACTTAGTTGTCTCTTATGAGAACTTTTTATTGTTTTGGGAAGTAAAAGCATCTCTTTCTCCTTCTGAAGAGTTGGCATATTTCCACTTGTAAATTAATTAGAGTCCCTTGGCTTTGCAAAGAACCAGGTTATAAACTTTGAATTAGCCCCAAGAGTTAACATTTTTTACCTGCTTTCACCTTGATTTTTCCTTTGTAATTAATTTTTAAATAATGGCATTATGTTTGCCCTTTTTACAAATGACCTCAAGCCCTTTTGTGAAAGAGATTCAAGAGCAAATAAAGAATTGGAATTGGAAAAAAAACAAAAAACCTCACTTTATTAAAGACAATAGTTTTCCTGGTTGAGACATTGTTCTATAGCAATGCAAGATGGTACCACTGGGGAAACTGAGTGAAGGATACATAGTATCCAACTGCATGTGAATCTATAATTATCTCAAGATAAAAAGTTTTTATAAAAACCTACCGTAGCCCTCCAAAGAGAGTTGACTGCCATGAAGGTGCTAGAAGAACTCTCTTTAAAAGACTTGAAAAATGCCAAGATTCTCTTTCAAACTAATAATTAATGAAGAAATTTCCAAAAACCATACAATAGAAATTGTGGGAAAAACTGAGAACGATGGTCAAGTTATATTTTTATGGATTAGTGAAAAAATGGCAAAAGGTTGATAAATAAAGACGGCTAGCTTGCTTGATTTTCTTTTCCTTTCTCTCCTTTTCTTTTTCTTTTCCTTCCTTCCTTCTCCCCTTCCTCCCTTCCTTTTCTCTTGAAAAATATTTATTAAACCCCTCCTGTTGCTAAGGATTATGGTAAACAATCAGTAAGTAAGACAGAAAAGGTGTCTGCCCACATAGTGCTTATATTTTAATGGAGGAGATGGTAAATAAGCAAATAAATAAAACAATTGGAATTGTGATGCGTGCTTTGAGGACAATTGAGTGAGTGCTGAGATGAGAACAGTGGGGCTGAGAGGCCACTCTAGAAGAGGTGGTCACGAAAATCTCTCCAGGAAATGAAAGAGGAGAAGAGACTAGAGGTGTGAAGGGAAGGCTGGGATCATTTCAAGCAGAAGGAATAGCATGTGCAAAGGGCCTTGGAGGGAGGTGGATTTGAGGATATTTGACAGCCTGGAAGTTGGCCAGGATGGCTGGTAGGTGGTTAGCAAGGAAAAAGCGGGAGAAGAAATCAGAAACATTGTGGGCAGAGATTCAGCCTAGTAACTCCAAGTGTTGTTGCCGGTGACTGTCAGGATAACATGATTACTGATGTTTGTTCTAAATCAAACAAATTCATTATCTAACTAATGGAACTTAAAGTAGTTACTCTTTGTGTCTCTGCTGTATATATCGTTAATTGTTCCCATATTCTTCCCTATTCAATTTTCAACAAGAAAGTAATGAACAAGGAGGTTAAGCAGACACAAAATGAAAAAGTCAGAATTAGAGCCTGTCATTAGAGCCCTGCCTATGTAAGTAAAGTACCAGCAAAATGGAAAATCCATTTGGTTGACATACATGGGATAAAATATAAGTATATTATGATTCTCAGAGCCAGCCATTACCGC
>NW_012140524.1:8334796-8376810 GCF_000956105.1 Propithecus coquereli | reverse complement strand
TCGAAGTCTACTGATCTAAATATTAATCACATCTATAAGATAACTTCACAATAACATTTAGGCTGGTGTTTGGTCAAACAATTGGACACCATGGCAGTAGGCGCAATTTTAGGTTTTAAAAGATAGTCTCTTAAAAAATAATAATAATAATTTGATTTAATGCAATAAAACCCAGACAACAGGAAGCTAGGATGATTTCCAAAGCTAAATGGTTGTCTGTTTGGGCCAAGAGGGAGCTCTTACAAGTTGAGGCTTCAAGAGCAAGCTGGCAGACAAAGCAGCGCAGACCAAAGCTGGGCAAGCCTGTAGGAGGTAGGCTCAGCCCAAATCACCATGTTCAACAGGTTATGGCAAACTCAGTTCTCATCGAGGCCATTTTCAGTCTCTAAGAGTTATAGACTGGTTGAGGGGATTCAGCGATAACCATAGTTGAGCATGAGGTAATGATTTTGTTCAAAAGACATCCATCTAGATTGAAACTGTTCTGTATCTAGATGGGAAGAGATAAAGCCCAGGTTTGAAGAGGTGGCTGGGCCCTGGTCAGGTGGGCTGAGTCTCTGACCATGGTGCCTATTACAGAGAAGAACCACACCAGGGCAGAAATCCAGCCCATCAGGATGGATGGACACGCAGCTTGAGGGTTAGGCCGAAAGCTCCAGCTTAGAGAAATCCACAGGCTCATCCGAGACACCGGATGCTGGGATTAGGGTGGCAAAGCCAATTTCATGCCCTTGAACCTCAGCTGTTAATGCAGTATCAGGCCTATTTCCAATTCACTCATGAAATGAGTGAGATTGAGCCTGCAAACCAGAAGTCTCCGATCCTTGGAGCTAAGTGGTGCTTAGAGAAAAAAGTTGTGGGGCTGCCAAATATTTTGTGCCTATCAGATGCTTGGCACTATGCTGAGTGCTTAATACACACTACTTATATATGATTAAAGAATTTCGTTCTGGGAAGATAGGAAAATGTGTTAGATGTAATCCTTTGAAGAATTACTAAACTAGGGGCAGAGGCAAACATTGACATAAATAACTACAAGTTCTAATAGTCACCCTAGATGACTATGAGGAGATGGAATGAATGTGAATGGAAGAGAAATATAAAAGCAAAAGTATCTATGGCCTTCATACACTTAACTAAGAATACTAGCCATTCAAATCAGCAATTAGCAAGAAGAACAACAATTGAATAGTATCAAGAGGAGGATTATTGGAGGAGGATTATTGCTGTCAAAAAAAGTTTGCATTAAACTAGGGGGAAATACTCTTGCAGGAAATGCAGACATTAACCTTGTGATTATAATAAAAGCAAGGACCTCCCCGCCCCCAATCCCAAATTCTCTTCCTTCTCCTCATAGAAAATATGAGACCACCTTTCTCTTCCACGAGAACAACCAAACTGGTGAGGCACTGTTTGGGGTGATCCCTGTCCCCATCATGCAACCTCATTTGGCTTCTTATTGCCTTTTAAATTGCCTTGTCAAATCTCTTTGCAGAAGCAGACCAATTTATTCTCTTTAGTCAGGAGTTTATAAAAAACTGTCTTGCAAAATATAACTTCAATACATGTGGAACAAAGGGAAATAAAAGTCCAAATGAATACAAAGATGTTTCCTAACTTGAGCCTGGTAGTGGGAGCACCAGTAAGGATGGGGTTGAACCTGGTTGTCATACTGTGTGAAGTCGGCAGGGCCCAAAGACACACATCGTGATCGCTGTAGCCATACATTTAGTAAAGCCATGAAATTGACTTTTATCACAAGGATGGCTGCTTACCTGACAAAATCATCCCATTCCTCAATCAATTACACCAAAAAAGGTTTTTGTTCCTGCCTACTTTGGGCCATGTTGAGTTCTCAGGGCATAGATTCAGGCCAAAAACATTAAGCTAACAAAATTTAAGGGGCATTTAATGGCCTAGTGCTCAAATATTTCTCTCGCTGATGCCTGAAAATTCACTTGTGATGTTTGCCTTCATTTAGTCAATTTGGGTTGTGCAATATTCCCAGTCCTGGAATGGAATTCTCATTTCTTAGGTACTATGTTTGCAATTAAACTATCACTTGGGTCTTATGTAATGAACCATTTCATCAACTGCTAGGCAGTTCAAAATGTCTAATATAAGGCTATTAGACAACTGAGTCAAAAGAGAATAACACAGGACATGATTTTCTTCCTTGCAAGAGGAAAATGTAAGTAGGGATGTTGTTTGTTGTCGTATTAGTCGGGGATCTGTAGAGAAAGAGAACAAATAGGGGCCCTGCAAAGGCTCTAAATATAAGAATAACTAGTGTGTAGGAATTCAGTAATTAAGAGTCTCCTCAGAGCCAGCCATTACCGCTGGGAAGGACTCTCTGCTCTCCACATCTTTTCCATCTGCCAAAAATTCCACTAAAAGTATATATAAACTATTTATTTTATTATTAGGGACGAGGCTTGAATACAATACCCCTTGAAAGGGTGACACTGTGACTTAAGTGTACATCAGAGACTGGATAACTATCCCAGAGAGAGGTTATTGTCTAGAGGTAGTCGGTGGATTGCAACAGATGAGAGACCATCCAAAGGATTAAACTTCAAGGGTAACATTTTATTTATTACAGTTGTGAGGTGGGTGCGTGGTGGACGAAGGTATTGATCTTTATAGTGTTTAGGATGTTGTACATATTTCTAAATCGTTTCTTTTTTAAAAGTAAGTAATTAACTTCAGATTCTTTCCTAAGAGTAATTTTTAAGCAATTGAGCTCTTAAAATAGGGAAGCCGTGAGGGAAGGGAGGGATGGAAAACACAATCCAAGTCCATTCATGACAGATTTCTCAGAGTTGAGGAAACTTAGAATAGGAAAGGGATTTAGGGGTCCCTCTTTGTACGGTAGTCAATCTATTCGAAGTCATGTAGCAAGTTGGTAGAGCTGATGGGGACAGAGACTCAAATCCAGACCTCCTTCCTAACTCCCGTCTGGCACTCAGCATTACAACGTAACTGCCTTGAGTTTCCTTTTTGTTTAGTCACTGGTTACACCGAATTTCATTTTCATGACAAAAGGAACATCTGGAAGTTAGAAGTAGACCTTGAAATGAAACTGGCAAATTGGAGAAAGTATTTTAAACAAAGATTATGAGCAATAGAGACAACCACCATGAACGAAAAGAAAAAGATGCTGGAGAAATCACTGCAATTGATCATCCAGGAAGAGTAAAACCATGTAGTAGAACGAGCACCACGTCCGGAAGTGTGAAAGGAATGCAGCTTGAAAGGACCCAGTCGTCTCTACTGAGCGGAACGTTACTAAAGCCTGTTATTCAGGTCCACGGTCTAAAGGGGGAGAGAACCTGAGAGCTCTGAGAGGCTTCAAAGAATAGGCACAAAAGTTAAAAGAGAAAAAAATGAGACACAAAGAGAAAAGCTTGAAATATCACGTAGAGAAGCAAGGAGTATTGATGGAAGGAAGTTCTATAGGTAGGGAAAGTTGGATTTTCTTCAGTTTATAGATGTCTGTCTATAGACAGAATGGGAAAATGTTTTTGCTGGTTAGCAAAAAGGATTTAGACTTAAGAGAAAAAAAAATCTCTTAACACTTTAGACATTAGAATAATCTCCTGAAAGGACCAGGTGCATTTCTTGCTCTTGTGATAGTTAAAAAGGAAAAAATTCCTCACATCTGTGCTGCTTTAGATACAGTCCGGTCGGATGTAAGAATTATTTCTGGTCTGCAATAGAACAAGGAACCTCGATTGTGGTAGGAGCTAAATCCAACCGATTTGACTCTCAGCCCCCTAATTTCTGGTTCTAGGAGACCCCCTACACTCGTAACTGCAAAAGGGTAACTCATTGGGATCTCCTGGGCCCAGCACTGCCCCTGTGGCGCCTCACGAGCAGGCTCAAGTCCCACAGGTTATCAGCCGACCAACTGTTGTTGGCAGAGAACTTACTTCAATATAAAAGAAAGCACTTCGCTAGGTTAGTATTCCAAGGAACTTGACAACAGCTGCAACTTGGCTGGGACTCTTGTTTATCTTTTTAATTGTGTGTATATGCCCAGGGGCCCTGCAAAGGCTCTAAATATAAGAATAACTAGTGTGTAGGAATTCAGTAATTAAGAGTCTCCCATTCTTTCCTGTGTGGTAATTTTCACAGACCACCATGATAAGTTACCCACACGAGACTGGGACAGGAAGTTCCAGGAGGAAGGTCAGAAGGAATTCATAATTTAGGAAAAACACTTCACAATCCAACCTGCCTATGTTGGGTTTTGAGCAAACACAAGACTACCATGAGTATGGCAATGTAAAGTCACTTCAACTTCAGAACTAATTCTTTTATTTATAAAATTAATTCTCTTTTCAAAAATGAATCTTGTCTCTAACCTCACAATAGTGTCAGTAGTCCCCCCACCACCACCATTTGATGCGACGCTGAGTTTTTAGATCAGTGCTTTCAAATTTGAATGTGCAGGCCTGTAGACCCAGCTACTGAAGAAGCTGAGGCAGGAGGATCACTTGAGCCCAGGAGTTTGAGGCTGTAGTGCACCATGATTGTACTACAACCTGGGACTAGCCACAGCACTCCAGCCTGGGCAACATAGCAAGACCCCATCTCAAAAAGAAAAATTTAAATGTGCAGGTGAATCATCTTGTTAAAACACAGATTTTGATTCAGTAGTTTTAGGGAGGGCCTCATATTCTGCATTTCTAGAAAGCACCCAGGGTTTGCTAGTGCTGCTGGTCTGGCAACAATGCTTTGGGTAGCAAGGTTTCAGATAACCTCAAAACTTGTCCAGTAGGCGCAATTTTAGGTTTTAAAAGATAGTCTCTTAAAAAATAATAATAATAATTTGATTTAATGCAATAAAACCCAGACAACAGGAAGCTAGGATGATTTCCAAAGCTAAATGGTTGTCTGTTTGGGCCAAGAGGGAGCTCTTACAAGTTGAGGCTTCAAGAGCAAGCTGGCAGACAAAGCAGCGCAGACCAAAGCTGGGCAAGCCTGTAGGAGGTAGGCTCAGCCCAAATCACCATGTTCAACAGGTTATGGCAAACTCAGTTCTCATCGAGGCCATTTTCAGTCTCTAAGAGTTATAGACTGGTTGAGGGGATTCAGCGATAACCATAGTTGAGCATGAGGTAATGATTTTGTTCAAAAGACATCCATCTAGATTGAAACTGTTCTGTATCTAGATGGGAAGAGATAAAGCCCAGGTTTGAAGAGGTGGCTGGGCCCTGGTCAGGTGGGCTGAGTCTCTGACCATGGTGCCTATTACAGAGAAGAACCACACCAGGGCAGAAATCCAGCCCATCAGGATGGATGGACACGCAGCTTGAGGGTTAGGCCGAAAGCTCCAGCTTAGAGAAATCCACAGGCTCATCCGAGACACCGGATGCTGGGATTAGGGTGGCAAAGCCAATTTCATGCCCTTGAACCTCAGCTGTTAATGCAGTATCAGGCCTATTTCCAATTCACTCATGAAATGAGTGAGATTGAGCCTGCAAACCAGAAGTCTCCGATCCTTGGAGCTAAGTGGTGCTTAGAGAAAAAAGTTGTGGGGCTGCCAAATATTTTGTGCCTATCAGATGCTTGGCACTATGCTGAGTGCTTAATACACACTACTTATATATGATTAAAGAATTTCGTTCTGGGAAGATAGGAAAATGTGTTAGATGTAATCCTTTGAAGAATTACTAAACTAGGGGCAGAGGCAAACATTGACATAAATAACTACAAGTTCTAATAGTCACCCTAGATGACTATGAGGAGATGGAATGAATGTGAATGGAAGAGAAATATAAAAGCAAAAGTATCTATGGCCTTCATACACTTAACTAAGAATACTAGCCATTCAAATCAGCAATTAGCAAGAAGAACAACAATTGAATAGTATCAAGAGGAGGATTATTGGAGGAGGATTATTGCTGTCAAAAAAAGTTTGCATTAAACGAGGGGGAAATACTCTTGGAGGAAATGCAGACATTAACCTTGTGATTATAATAAAAGCAAGGACCTCCCCGCCCCCAATCCCAAATTCTCTTCCTTCTCCTCATAGAAAATATGAGACCACCTTTCTCTTCCACGAGAACAACCAAACTGGTGAGGCACTGTTTGGGGTGATCCCTGTCCCCATCATGCAACCTCATTTGGCTTCTTATTGCCTTTTAAATTGCCTTGTCAAATCTCTTTGCAGAAGCAGACCAATTTATTCTCTTTAGTCAGGAGTTTATAAAAAACTGTCTTGCAAAATATAACTTCAATACATGTGGAACAAAGGGAAATAAAAGTCCAAATGAATACAAAGATGTTTCCTAACTTGAGCCTGGTAGTGGGAGCACCAGTAAGGATGGGGTTGAACCTGGTTGTCATACTGTGTGAAGTCGGCAGGGCCCAAAGACACACATCGTGATCGCTGTAGCCATACATTTAGTAAAGCCATGAAATTGACTTTTATCACAAGGATGGCTGCTTACCTGACAAAATCATCCCATTCCTCAATCAATTACACCAAAAAAGGTTTTTGTTCCTGCCTACTTTGGGCCATGTTGAGTTCTCAGGGCATAGATTCAGGCCAAAAACATTAAGCTAACAAAATTTAAGGGGCATTTAATGGCCTAGTGCTCAAATATTTCTCTCGCTGATGCCTGAAAATTCACTTGTGATGTTTGCCTTCATTTAGTCAATTTGGGTTGTGCAATATTCCCAGTCCTGGAATGGAATTCTCATTTCTTAGGTACTATGTTTGCAATTAAACTATCACTTGGGTCTTATGTAATGAACCATTTCATCAACTGCTAGGCAGTTCAAAATGTCTAATATAAGGCTATTAGACAACTGAGTCAAAAGAGAATAACACAGGACATGATTTTCTTCCTTGCAAGAGGAAAATGTAAGTAGGGATGTTGTTTGTTGTCGTATTAGTCGGGGATCTGTAGAGAAAGAGAACAAATAGCTACATTTATATCTATCTATCTACATATAGATATATATGTGTGTATATATTTTATATATATATATGAGGGAGAGAGAGAGAGAGATTGATTTATTCTAAGGAATTCAAAGGGCTCATGTGATTGTTGACGCTGGCAAATCCAAAATCTGTAAGGCAAGCCAACAGGTTGGAAATCCAGGTAAGAGTTTATGTTGTAGTCTTGAGACTGAAATCTGCAAGGCAAGCCAGACAGGCTGTAAATCCAGGCAGAATTTCTATGTTGCAGTTTGAAGGCCAAATTTCTTCTTTGGAAAACCCGTCTAGGCTCTTAAGATCTTCAACTGATTGGATGAGGCCCACCCACATTAGGAAGGGTGATCTGCTTTTCTCGAAGTCTACTGATCTAAATATTAATCACATCTATAAGATAACTTCACAATAACATTTAGGCTGGTGTTTGGTCAAACAATTGGACACCATGGCCTAGTCAAGTTGACTCATAAAATTAACCATCACAGTTGTATTCATGTGGCATGTGGTACTTAAGTCGTGTTTCTAGAAACTAAAAACATCTCTCAGTAATTTTATTAAGCATTGCTTAATCTAGCCCTGGTTTTCACTTCCAGGCTTGAGTAGATCACACATTTCGGACTCACACTAAGCAGTCTGGGACAGCTAGATAACGCCACTAGCCCTGTGGCAAACATCTGTGCTCCGGGCCGAGGAACGCTAGCCACCTCCACCAGGTGCGGATAAAGGGGCTGATCACCACAGCCTCTTCACACAGATCTTCTGTGAGGTTTTAGCCCCTCCCTGTCATTTGGGTTCATTCATTTATTTTTAATAAAATTCCATCAGCTCGCATTTTAAACATGAACTGTTGTAAGCTCTTTATAAATATTCTCATTAATCCTTCAAACCAATGAGATTGGTACTATTATGATCTCCATTTTTTCCACCAATTTAAGAAACTTGAAATTCAAGATCACAGGATCAGCCCATGGCTCTTTTTTTTTTACTTGTGTGTTTTATTTATTTATTTATATTTTTAAATTTTTTTTTATTTCAGCATATTACAGGGGTACAAATGTTTAGGTTACATATATTGCCTTTGCCCCACCCAAGTCAGAGCTTCAAGCGTGTCCATCCCCCAGATGGTGTGCATTAGGTGTGAATACACCCATCCCCTCCCCCCCATCTGCCCGACACCCGATGAATTACCATATGTGAACATAAATGTGTTATGTGTTATTACGATCTGTGCACATAAGTGTTGATCATTTAATACCAATTTAATGGTGAGTACATGTGGTGCTTGTTTTTCCATTCTTGTGATATTTCACTTAGTAGAATGGATTCCAGCTCTATCCAGGATAATACAAGAGGTGCTAGATCACCATTGTTTTTTTGTGGCTGAATAGAACTCCATGGTATACATATACCACATTTTATTAATCCACTCATGTATTAATGGGCTCTTGGGTTGTTTCCACATCTTTGCAATTGTGAATTGTGCTGCCATCAACATTCTAGTGCAGATGTCTTTGGCTCTTAATTGTTCTATTAATTATTATGCTACCTGCATGTGAAGAAAGCTGTTTTGTGACACCCCACCATGGCTTGGAAGAAGCCGGAGACTAAAGTATGCACCACCTCTGCTTATCATTATTATGAATGAATCTTTGATGAGAAATGTTGACTAGATTATGTAACTATCTTTAAAACAAATGCAGTTTAGTAGCCTTTTAAACTGAATCAGATCAGCTTTAAAAATTGGTATATTGCATTTGGAATACAAACAACGTGAATCTTTAAACTTATTTTTTCATCTTATAAAATTTTCAAAATCCCTATTGGCCTAGTGACAAAGACCTTTGGAGAGAATGACCATGGGTTTCACTCAACACTGTCCCTGTAATACACAGACATAGCCAAAGGACAAGCCCAGGGATTATTCTACACGGACATAAAAGTCTGGGAATTGGCTGTGGGTTGTTTGGTTACAGGAATACAACCCTGCAAGTTGTCACCATTATACATAAAATCAGGCACATTTCACTTAAAAATAAATTATCATGGTGTGAAGCACATATGATATGTCATGTTATGTGGAATCAGATTCTTGATTTGAAAAATATGCTTAAGATCACATTGAATTAGTTTAGCAGGAAAATAATTATAAAATTTGAAATCCTCCCCCTTTTTTTCTTTTTGCTTCTTACTAAATCGATGTAGAAAAGACACTTTCTACCCTGAAGGAGACTGCTGTCTCATCTAATAAATCATATAAGCTCCAGTAAATGTATGTCATCACCCTCAGGAATGACAGTTCTCTCTTTGTCACGCTTGTGGGAGTTGAGCATTGACACTGTACGAGAACTTGACTAATAACCTTCACCTGGACCTTCCAAACTGCACATAACTCCTTGAGAAATCTTGATAAAGGCCAATATTTTCACAGGTTGACATGGTCTGGAGAAGAGAGTGACTGAGTACTCTGACACTTTTAAGTTCAGTGTACAGTAGCTCCTTGAAAAACTTTAGGTTTTCCTGTACTTGCAACCATGTGGACAAATTATAAGAAAATGAATACAAAATATGATCCTCAGATATATCTGCACTTGGCTTTATTCTCTCACGGTGCTTTTAATGGCAAATTTATACAATGCCTGGTTTGGCTAAAAGGGGCACATCATTGCTAAGTTTTGACTGAATGCCTTTCACTTTATGAAGTTTCTTTTATTCTAAAGCTGGTGAACCACATGGGTGTGTGGTTTTATCAGTGAGGTCAATCCATTATGACAATGGATGGGAAGAGGTAATGTATCCCCCCTTTCTTCGCAAAACTCAAAAGACAAAGCCAAGTTTTACTAAAGATAAATTCATAACCAGGGGAAAGGACAATTTTTAAATGTCCCTCTTATTCCTGTATCCAAATATTTGAAAATAAGCCATATTTAAACTCTATCCAGGTTTACAGTTTATAGTCTTTGTGGTGTGTTCAATCCTTTCTCAATGTCATTTGTTTAGAAATACTACACTACATTTATATCTCCTGACCAGACACCTTGGGACGTCATTAAAAATGCTAATTAAGCAGGATTATTTCAAGCATCCAACAACGCCGATTTCATGAAACTACACAAACAGGATTCTTTTCAGTTGTTTTATTGATGACAGAAACTGTGCATAATTACAGATTTGGTGAGGAACGGGAAAACAATAAAGAATGTGTCTATTGCCAGCAAAATACAATTATTCCAGGTACTTTTGACATACAAACATAATAGTTCTTCACACCAGATGGCTCTTGTGTAACAAAGCCGTTTTAGAATGTTTAATTGTGCTTCTGCAAAACCTTCACAGAATGAGGTAGTTTCCTTTACCTACTGTATTTTCCACATTTCCATTATGACACTTTTAGTGAGCTGCAATCTTTTTAACATAACCTTTAAATAATCTTTCATGAAAGCTAAGCCTCATTTACAAAGTGTTTCTTTCTTTCCACTCCATTTTTCTTAAAAGGGAATTCCAAGAATCACTACACAACTGGAGACATTTGAGATCTGCAATAGCCTGGGATTATTGTTACAATACTAATTGCAATCAGACTCGGGTACAAGAGAACAGGTTCCAAAAATTTCATAGTTAAGCTGATTTTCTGTTCCTACCTTTAAGCTCTAAGTTAAAAATGACTTCCTCAACGTATTTTCCCTCAGCCACTGTTACCAAGTAGACACGAATTCTTAGAAACAAGGAACAGTGAGTCAGGCTTCAGCTCCATGTATTAATATTAGCTAACTGGGTGTGTATTGCAGAATCATTTATTGTTGTTAAGTCACCGGGGAAACATCTACAGAATTTATAGATGCATGCAAATTAGTGAGCTTACTTTTAAGACCTGACTCAAAACCTACCCATAGCCATACTCTTGAGAGAATTCCTGCACTCTTCCAAAACTTATCAGTGAAGTTCAAATTGAGGCAGATATTTGCATTCCTTTTTTAACTCCGAGAATGACTTTAATAATCATGTGAAACTAGTTTGAAGAAACTGCAATGTGTTGTTGCACGTTTTCGTTAAAAATGAATATTCGACCAATTTCCAAATCAGTTAACCTTCACTCAGGACAGGGGGATAGTGATATATAGTATTTCTCGGGGCGGGAGGGGGGAACATCACAATCTACTCCTTGTCACTTATTCTTTTATTTGGACTCAAGAAGCTTCCTGAGTCTTAGGATAAAATGGCTGAAGAAATGACACAACAGATCTTACTGACTCTGCAATTATAAAGTCCCATCCAAATCAGTAGTAATCCAAAGTGTTTTCATGTAACACAACCCTCAGATGATAACCTCAGCACTGTGGCCTAATTCTAATAGCTAATGAACTGGTTTATTTAGTCACTTCCTAATCGCGCTATTTGTAATTTGGCACCTTTATTGAAAGCTGGAAATCCTAATGCCTGGCAGATAAGGAAAAATCTCCTTTGGACAACACAAAAGTTTCCTTTCCCCCCTCTACCATGTCTTTCTTTCTCTACCTCCACTTGTTTTTCCTCTGTTTTCTTCTATTACATTTTTCTCCATAATTCAATAATGAGCAATAAAGAACCTAGCCATTGTGATAATGAATGTGTAATCTGTCAGTGAAACTACTACTTTTATTTATTTATTTTTTGAGACAGAGTCTCACTTTGTTGCCTGGGCTAGATGCCGTGGCGTCAGCCTAACTCACAGCAACCTCAAACTCCTGGGCTCAAGCGATCCTTCTGCCTCAGCCTCCCAAGTAGCTGGGACTACAGGCATGCGCCACCATGCCCAGCTAACTTTTTCTATATATATTTTTAGTTGTCCAGCTAATTTCTTTCTATTTTTAGTAGAGACGGGGTCTTGCTCTTGCTCAGGCTGGTCTTGAACTCCTGAGCTAAAGCAATCCTCCCGCCTCGGCCTCCCAGAGTGCTAGGATTACAGGCGTGAGCCACCACGCCCGGCCTATTGATATATTTTAATTCATTCCTACACCAAAGTTTACAGTTCTTACCATCGCAACAGTAGGTTACATACATTGAACATTATGGAACTCAAGTTCTAGTCTTGTTAATTGAGTCTATTGTGGTATGAAAAATACACTTTCAAACAGAATAAGATGACTTAAAACTACAATACTTACATCCAGCATATTTTAAACAGCACCTCAATTTCTAAGACTGAATTTTATGCCTTTATCATTTAATAAAGCAATTATATTTACATGCATCTGACCCCAGGGAATTATTTACACACAAACACTGCTATATTCTGTTTATATGTTTCATTACCTCCCCAAAGCTGACAAGTCTTTTATTATGGTATGTATTCTGAAGATGAAAAATAAATCACTTCTACCTTTGTATTTTTAAACAGGCTTTTTGGCAATGACAAAAATTAATCTCTTTGCAATAGTTTAAATGGCCTCTCTTATTTAAAACCTCAAACTGTGAAAAATTATGGATATAAGAAAGCTATTTTCTGGGTAGCTGGATCCATCACCTTCAAGGTAACAGTTTAAACAGCTTGATTCATAATAGACATTTTCTAGAAAAACTCACTCTGGGATCATTTTCTTTGTTTACTTCAATATAATCCAGTTTTGAATTTAAGAAAATCAGCAAGGATGCTGTAATCTGTGGTGTTAGCTTTTCTTCAAAAGACATGCAGTCAACCAATGTACTAAGTTGGTAGAAAATAGTAAACAAGAAGGAGGTAATTCACACTAGATAGGCAGTAGCTGAGTAAGCCTAAATACTAATCTTACTACTTACTTTTGCGCTAGGAGAAGGGAATTAAGGGATAAGTTTCCTTTAAAAATGACATGAAATGTTCATTGTGATTTCTTGATAAGCGATGTGTGCTGGCTTTCACCTCCTTATTACCTATTAAAGATTGCTATTATAGCTAAAATCAGTTCAAGAAATAGAATATGAACTCCATTAGGGTAATGTCTATGTGCCATTTATTTTCTAAAACTAACTTCCTAATCCCTATTGCTGGTTGGGCCAAATGCACATTTGTGGGTGCTTAGCCAACATTTATCAAATTAACTATAATCTCCCTGGTCTTTGTTAATAGGTGATACCTATACCTGAAAACCAGAGAGCTGAACAAATTCTACTCACGGCACAACAAAATGACAGTTGTTATAAAATGCCCACTAAAACTACACGATGGTATTATTATTTTTAACTGAAGTTTCTGCACATCCACATAAGAAGAAATCCACATTATAAGGAAGAGTAATCTTTGAACGTATTTAGAATCAGGACATGAAATAAGGGGTTTCTCTAACCCTTATTGCATCCAATGAATATTTATTGCTCTAAATGTTTTAGAAACCATCGTTCACTGAAAGTGAAGAAATATTGTTGCTTTGTGCTTAAAATACATTCTTTCCAATCATAACGATAGACCAAAAATACAATGTGATAAAAATGAAACAGAATGCAGTGATGGAGCACTGAGTGGGACTGGGGAAAATGTTTATTTTGGCAGCTGTTTTCATAGCACAATTCCCCAAAAACAGAACTGAAACTGAAGCTTTAACAAAATGTTCCTCAAATTCTTTTGACTAAGATATACTCATTCATTACCTTCAAGTGCCCAAGGTGCCTGGATTTGGGGCAAGCAAGACTACTTGTTTAGGTACAATTTTATCGAGCAACAAAACTAATATGGTGAGGAATTTTACCGCAGGGCGTATAATGGGTGCTTCCCATGTCTGCAGGATTGCTGACATCACATATTACCATATAGCTGATGTCACTCTGCGCTTTCTTGGGGCTGCTTGCCTCTTGATTTTTTTTTTTTTCCTTACAGCAATCTTTTGAGAAAAGAATAGAGAAGGTTTACCAGGTAGAAAAAAAAAATATGGTTCCCTAGCAAAGTTTCTCAGTCACTTCTTTCTTTCCCTTTTACTTTTCCTTTGTGCTTCTGAAAGCAAAGGCTAAAGCATGTGTTCTAAATTTATTCATTCCTGTACCAGAGAGCATGGTACACATCCCTGAAGTTGAGTCTTCTATTGGTGTATCATGAGTTGAATCCTTAATAAATGATCATGACAAAGAAAATTTCTAATAGCAAATCTCTTTTAGGAAATGCTCAAGTTTTGCCCACATCTTAACGCTTCGTTTTAAAAATCTCGGTTTCTACTGATATGTTTTGGGAAAAAGCTGACAAATTTGGTCTGCAATGTAAAAACTGAAAAAGTGGAAGAGAACACGCAGAATAAGTTAATCATTATCATTTTAAATGCCACCAGTTCTGTTTATATTCATGCACATGTGAATTGCTGAATCTCATTTGATCAACCCAATTAAACATTAAATAATTGCAGCCAATTATGCAAATATCAGCAACAATATTAATTTGTTGATCTTTTTGAGCAGATTAGCTTCACATGTTTCTAATGCTACACTATCTTATGCCTTAAATGATCAATTAGCATGACGATAACTAAGTCTTGAAGAATGGATAATTGCCTAGTTATAATGTGACACTCTTGCTGTATTAATCCACTGCAATTAAACAAACAATGCGCAAAGCGAAAAAAGATGTGCAGATGTTCCTTTTAAATCTATTTAACAAGTCAGTGTCAAGGTCAATTTCCTGTCTTATTACTTAAACGAGAACGGCAGATTGTGTTCTCTGTATTAGAAGACCTCCAGTTTTTAAAAATGTATACCCTTAGTCTTCACTGGGTCTGGCAGAAAGGGCTTAAAATGCTCTTAAGGTTTTATAAAAGAAATTGTACAAATGTTTTCTAACTTTCACAATGGGCATATCTTGCTATACGAAATTTAGAGATGCAAAGTATAAAATATATTTGTGGCAAATAATTTCTATTTCATGGGAATCAAAGTCTAGTTATTATGTGCTCCTTGACAGTTCAAATTACCTGCAAGTCTTTTCTATACTATCATATTAAGAATGAAGTCAAAGGATTTAGCTAGGGCAAAAGCATACCCTTAGCATACTACTTGGTGAACGTGTGCAGGCGACAGTCAAAAGCACCTAAGGCCTGAGAAGAATAGACTCTCTCAAGATTTCAGATCACCAATTAAAAGCCCCCTAAAAGATATTTTTACCATTCTTTTTCATCTTATACTTCTCTAATTTTCATCTTATTATTTCTATCTATATAAGACCCTATGGCTAAAAGTTTTGAAAAAGAATCAAAGCCCATTTGCTATGTGTTGCTAAATGCCTTAAGGAAATTTTTCCAGTGCGTCAAACTTTTAGAATGTTTTTATTCCCCTTGCTCTGCAAAGAGAATAAAATATGATCAGCAAGATGAAAGTTATTAGGACCGAGGGAAACCGAAACACAATGTCTGAGAGTTGACCTTCCAAGGATAAATGTTTTCTATCAAGATTTGACTTTCCCCCAGATAAACCAAGAAGGATACAATTTTAACTCACAGCTCCCAAATAAGGAAATATCCACTATAATTGCTCTCCCTATACTCTATCCACATGCTCATCCAATCCCCCTGTCAAAAGAAAAGAGCACCTACAAAAAGAGTACAAGAACCAGAGTATACATCCTCTTTGCTTCCTACCCCTCCCTTCCAAAAAAAAAGATGATTTCTTTTGCATTTAACACTTAACATATAACATCTGTCATTTCCATTTGGTTGGTATATCATGAACTCTCTCTAGAGCTGTATCTTCAATTCCAAGACAGTGTTCAAATATGAAATGATTCCTCCACCTAATTATACCTCTAATGACTTAGTAGCCTATGGAAAATACAGTATGAGGTAAATATACACCATATCAGAATCAATCACAAATTCTAATAAAGAGGTTTCATAATATAGAAACAAAGAAAGTACACTTCTATAGAAGCTAAATGTTCACCATTCATTACACAAAACATTTACTGAGTACCTACTATGTGCCTGGCATTGGGGGTGCAAAGATCCATAAGGCACAAGACCCCAGTCTTGTGGTAGTCTGACTAACAGCCAATGACGACGCAACGTGGAAAGGGCAGTGGCAGAAACGTGCTCAGGTCTTGCTGAAGCACAAGATGAGCTTGAGCAGGATCTGTGACATCAGGAGGAAGGGAGATCTTAGGATGGGCCTTGGGGCCTGCAAAACACTGTGACAGAGGAACTCTAGTTTTTCAAAGTCTTGATTTAAAAAAAAACACTTTCTGAGGATAAAGATTTATCGTGGGAAATGTTACCTGTGAAATTTACTCAAATCAGCTTTCAAACAAAAAAAATCACATTTGGTAGAATAGCAGAGCAAGGCTTATACTAAAGAATAAACAAATACTTTAACATCTGAGTGAACTCTAGGGGAGGCACTAAAATCACTGAGGAAAATCTATGTTATATGGCTTACGTTAATATTTTTCTAGGAAAGGTAAAAGACTAGTGAGTCTACAAAACACTGTTTGATGATTGCAAGTCATTTTCTCTGGCATGAGGAAACAATCACCCTTGTAACACACTGATAATACAAACTACATTATGCACAACTTCTAACAGGTAGTCAAAGAAATCCACCACCATTCAAATGCAACAGTCTGCCCAAATAGCACACAGTTGGAATCCTGTATTTTCATTCAGGATAATACCATTGTCCAGTCGCTTTCTTCTCTTCCATACTACAACAAAAGCAAGAAAACATGTTTCAGTACAAAAGCTAACAGTGCAGGAATAGCTTACAAACAAACTTAATAATACCACCGAGGTTATACAAAAGGTTCACTTCTGTTTTGAACATAAAAAAATACCTGAAAAGAATCATGAATTTTATAGGTATTGCTGAACTCAAATTCATAGCTGGTGCAGGTCCTTTACATATTTGGGGACATGCTTGTTCATTACCATTTCTCTATTTCACTTCTGCTCTCCAAATGAAGTACCCAAGTTAAATTATTTAACTATTGTTATTTTTACTATAAACAAGTGATGCTCAAAGTGTATTCCCAGACCAGTAGCATCAGCATCACTTGGCAACAAACTGGAAACACAAATTCCCAGGCCCCACCTCAGACTGAATCAGAAACTCTGGGGAGGGGTTCTGGCAACCTGCAATCCAGAAAGCACTTCCAGGTGATTCCGATGTGTGCTAAAGAGCGTTTTATGTTCACGGACAAAAATATTAAATTGACAAGCCCCATCGATAAACAAAGACTTTGTTCTCTAAATCAAAGTTGTTTGTGCTTGGTTAGCATCCCAATTTTTCTTATTCCTTCAAAGGTTATGTAACTGTATCATAATCAAATTCAATTACTGGTATTCGCAAATAATTTGCTTTAAAAGCAAACCTGAATCTTAATATTTAAAATGAGATTAAAAGAAACAAAGATATTCCACACATCCGAAATAGAAAGCTAGCTCTATATTTATTCACTCAATCAGTAAGTCAATCTTTCAACAAACATCCATGTTTAAGTAAGTTTTCACCCTTTAGCAATTACTGCATGCTCACGCTTTTGTGCCAAGAGTTCACGGGTTTATCACCTCATTTAATCCTCATAGTAACCATAGATGACAGGTGCAATTCCATTTTCACATGACCTGGCTCTTTTAGTCCTGATATAACTTTAGTTCAAATTAATATGAAACATCAGAATTTCTGAGTTAAAAAGAACCTTAGTGACCATCTAAAATGTGGGGGATGACCCAAATACACGGGGCTCTGGATTCTACTTCTTTACTTCAGAACAATTCCACTTTTATCCATTTTGCATATTGGAATTCTAGGAAAGATTTCTTTTGAAGAAAGTTCTGCTGCTAAAAAATCAAGTGTAAAGAGCAATGAATTTTAATGTAAGCTTCTTATTTTACATATAAGGATAACTAAGGCTCTAGGTTACTCTTTAATGTTATTTCTCATATATCACATTGTATATGTGCTGTGTTCCTCTGAAAGACCTCAGAGAGCAGAATCTCTCCAATTGGTAAAAATGCTAGGAGCCAAGAATGGGTCTACCTACCACTTTGTGGTTTACATGAAAAGGATAATGAAGGAAACCAAGTGACTATAAGTGACTTGTTTAATCCACTTCTGAAAGAGTTGCCTAAAGAGTGTAGCCTTTCACTATTGACTCAGTTGTACCATGACGAATGCTGGATAAAACATTTTCAGATTCTACCTGCTTTATATATGGTGGCAACATGACTTAAGGTATGAGCAAAACATGTATTTTATTTCTCTTACTTGGATTCCCATTAATATATTAGACACTTTTGCCATTAATAACAATTGAGTGTCAGTGTATTGACATTTTAGCAGGTCTACGGAATTGTGATTCATGACTACTATCACTTCATCTTGAATTTCATCAGTGAAAGTAAATTTGCTTTCAATTAGTTGTTTTAGTTTTATAAATGATCGAAAATCAATTTTGGTTACGCTGACAGTCATAGGCCACATATCACTCTACAAATCTGCATGTTATGTATTAAGTTTTCCCCCTCTCATCCTGCAATTTATGCTTTTATGTAAAATCACAGCATTCTGAGATGTACCCAAGAAATGTGATATTACAAGTAATTCATACTGTCTAGACCTAGGCATTTATTAATTAAATTTTTCATTTGGCTGATGGATAATTCAATTTAATTTTTCAAGGGCAAATAATTCTAAGTAGAGATGGCAGATTTTAGCAGAGATAGAAATTATATTCTTTCCTTAAGAGTAGGTGTCCACAGAAGGAGGGGAAAGACAAAACATGGGCTAGGATGTCACTGTACCATTGTCAGAATCATTACAAAACGGCAGCAGCAGGCTTACACCTTCAACATTTGGTAGGCCTGCCCTAAGGACACTGTCTTAGCCTTGTTCGCTGGAATCAGAGATGGTGCTAAAGCAACGTGGCAAATCGAGTTGAAGCTGTGGGATGGTATTTGGAGCCCATGTGAAAGATTATCCATGTGACGTACTGGATTTTAATCTCTTGCAAATTCCAGTTAGAACACTAAGCCAAAATATGACTAATGACAAGTTCATTACTTCACATTCAGAGTACATATGGCAAATAATTCCGTGTGGCTTTGCTAACTGCCTTTTACATTCAGCAGACAATTACTGGCAAAACAAAAGGACAACCTGTGTGTCACATGCTCTCTTTCTACAATACCGATAAAAACAGTCAGTGCTGCCCACCGGGTAGCATTTGTCATTCCTGTTCTAAACACTATTGAAAAGCTGTGCAAAGTTTTGTAATCCTGTAACATGTGGGGGAGGGTGTGCTGGAAACAAAAGGGGCTGGGAAGCTAATCAAAGGATTGAGTCACACCAGGGCGATCTGGAGACAAAGTTCATGTGCACACAGAGGACAGCTCAGGACATGGGTAGGGAAGGAGGTAGGGCTTTTAACTTTTTATGCAACTAAAAGTCATCGAGCTATTCCACTGAAAACAAGAAAAATGCAATAATCACTAACTTTATGTTTACAAAGCTATAGCCACTAATGAGAAAACAGACTTTTAATCCTATCTGGTGATCCACAAGCAATACAGATACTGCTCCTGTTCCATTCAGGCTGTTCTTTTCCTAAACTGCTTAAGACGTCTACCTCTGGGTCTTTGCAATCACCCCTTCCCACTTCATGAAACCTGAATAGCAGTAATGCTAGTTACTCACACATGCTCCCCTGATACCGAAGACCCAGGCTCCAGCTTTTATCTGATGGAGACAGCAGTCTCAAGGCAGATCTCATTTGGAAAAAAATTTAAATCAGGTTCTCTGAAAAATAATTTGACATTATGCAAGACCTCCCTCCCATCTCTTCTCAGAATGTTATCCACAAGAGCAATACATTACTTGCTCTTTTGTATTTGCTTGGTCTTTCACTTACTCATTCCTTTATTCATTCACTCAAGAAACATGACTGCATGTGTACTATGCCATAGACCCTGGGCTCAACACTGGGGGCATAAAAAGAGAATAAATAATTCTGACATCCAAACAGTCCTAGAAGGAAGACTAGTGTGTGACTAATTATAATGTAATTTAAAAGCCTTATGGGATAATCCCTGTCACTATGAAACTGGAGGAAGCAGCAGCATTTAAGTAGGTGAATATGCCTTTAGACTAGAGGAGAGGGATATTGTTCAAGAGAGATTTAAAAGGTTCCTAAAGGAGATGAGTCATAAAGGATAACCAAGACCTTATCAGGTGAGCAGATTGTAGAAGGTGCCGAAAAGACAGCAGAGCACATTAAGAGTAGAAAGAGGACATCAAATGGCGGAAGGAAAAGTGAGTATGATGTGAGTAACTGGAATAGCAAAGAGTAACAGGAGAGAAAAGAAACACAGACAACATGGCTAATATTCTCCAAGTTCAAGTCTGGTTAAATATAAACACAGACGTGTTTTTCTTTGTTGCTTAAAAAAAGAAAAAGGAAAAAAGAAACTTTTATTGGAAATGTTCCCCTCCTAGGAGGTGTTTATAGAGCAATCTAAGAGCTAGGGAGCTATGTGGATAATTAGCTAAATGGGATGAATGCTTAACCTCAGACATTCTTACTCATATACAAGAAGTTAAAATGAAAGTCAAGTCTGTGGTTAAGAAGGAATGTTCCCCCTGGGCCATACTGGCAAGAATCTTGAGGGTTTTTCTGGTGGTGGTTGTTCCTTTCTTCTTCAATTTACCAGAGCACTTCGTTCCTTGTAACACCAAAAGAAATCAAATGTATAACATGATGCAATTCTATGCTTTTCTTCCTCAATAATTACTTAAATTATTTTTCTTGGAGAGAAACAGACAACCTAGTAGCTTGGCTGACAGCACCAATTTGCCATCTTGTAAGAGAATAATTTTGAGACTTTAGGTTCCAAGTTCACAGGCATAAAGTAATTGAGATGTGCCCTTAGATTCTGAATAAGATGGTCCTTTGTTACTTAACAATCTGTAGCCGATTTGGTGCTTCTGGTTTGTGGTTCAGCATTGCTGTATTTTCTCGCGTCCTGTGATTGTATCATTTTGTTTCTTTGTTCAGTATGGAGCTCTGAATACATCATTACTTTTTTAGTGTTAACTACCATTATATTTTACTACCTGGGATAAAAAGAGAAATTATTAATTTCTTCCTAGCCACAAGAACTAAGTTATATAGATAATATATGAAGTTAGAGGGGAAACTAGTATTTTTTCCTCATACTCTACTTCACATATATCTTTCATTTTTAAACTTTTTCACGTGGTCTCACATTTACACTGAATATTTGTTTTGTCCTTTTATATCAGTGTGCTTCACCTTCTTTAATTTTTTTGTTCCCCTTTTCACTATTAACACATTAACTGCCATGTGAGTTATATTTAACTCACGCTAGTTTTGAGCTGGGGCCTCGTGAAGCATATGTAACTCTTCATCTTGGGAGACTTTAAAACTATCTTTCAAGTTGCATACAGAAAACAATAAAAAATAACATTTTTCATTAAATTAGAAAGGATTATTTTGTTTTCGAAGTTTTTATTCTATTTTCATAATAAAACAATGTGGCCCCAAAGAAAAAATTTTTTTTCCAGTGTGGCAGTCAATGTGTTAAATCACCAGCACCCGGAACAGCCCACACATACTGTTTGCACTCAATACAAACATCTGTTGAATGCATCAATCAAAAACATTTACTTTAGTCACTCACATTCTTGTGGCTTCCATAATCTTACTTTAAAAAATGTTCCTTCTGAGAACATCTTACTCATACTTTCAGGTTCTATAATAATACGTGTATTTTGTCATCTTCTCAATTTTGATGAGTCACATTTCTGATTTTGCCTCCTGGTGTTTCCTCCCATAGTCAATGTTTCATGATCATGTCTCCCGAACACCTCTACTCAGATCTTCCTTCCAATGCCAGTTTAACAGAGCTCGCTTTTTCTCTCGGCATAGTGACTGCTTTTTCCTTCTCTGTTAATCCTTTACAATCAAATCAGCTTAACTTTTCTTATTTCATATAATCTGTAGGAGGTAATTCTGAAATCTCATTTTGTGCATTAACTGCTGCAGAGTGTACAATTTGTTCAAGAAAATTCTGTACAATTTGTTTAAAAAAATTTCCAGAGTAATCTTTCCTTCTTATAACTATGACCACACTTCTCCTCTCAAAAATCTCTAACTTTGTATTTTGGATAAAGGAATTCAAAATCTAGGTAATTAGGTATAGTGTTTGCTCTATTTATGTTCTTTACTTGAACAAAACTGTAAGAATCATCTTCAGATTTACTCAGACAACTCTGAAAAAAATAAACCATCCATGCAGAAATTTTTATTACCTCAAATTATTTTTAACTGTTTCTGTGTACAAAAGTAGAAAACAACTCTGAGTAAATTTTATTTCTTACAATATTAAGATATTCCTTTACCTGCCTTACAGAAAATTCTTATAGAAAACCTTGGTTGAAGGGTGCAAGTATGGCAGCTCATTGCTTCAAAAACCACAAGGTGCTTTCCTTTTAATACTACAAATTTTGCATGAAAGTTGCTGAGAAAGTCTTTTAACTTAAATATCATTTTAATTTAAATGTCATTTTTCTCACTACCCAAGGACCTCAACTGCTCTCCAGAGGGCTGCTGTTTTCCTGACCAACTTTAAATTTTGCTTAGTTTTATGACTCAGTACCATCTGACATCACCCAAGCAATTATTTTAACTTTTCAATGAGTCTCAGCCCACCCTGGATATTTTCACTAACTGGCAATGACGGTATCTGGGCTTAACAAAATCCTCCGACAACTTGTGAAATGCTGCAAATTATAGAACAGTCTTTTCTCTAGGTAGCCCAGTGTTACCTGGTATTTGATTATGCCTGCTTAACTGCCCGATGAGATATTAGTGTAGGTTGCCACTCAGAAAAAATAGGTGTCCCCAGTAATTACTATCCCACAGCTTTATTCTAAGGAAAAAGTCAAGAATGTTCTGTTCATAATAGAAAAAAATCGCCAAAAGAAGTTGTTCAATAATGCGATTTCTTTTAAAAATTATGGTACATCGATAGAATGGAATTCAATTAAACTATAAATGGTATTGAGAAAACTATTTATTGACATGAAAAAGCAAAGGGTTTATTAAATGAAAAAAGCAGGTAACAAAATTATATATAATATGACCCCATTGTTTAAAAAAAGACCTATCTAAAAGTATATAAATGGTTATAGAATACTGAAAGTTAAGACATCAAAAATTAAGAGTAGTTATATCTGTGTTGGAATCATGAGTAATGTAGTTTTCTTCTGTGGTTTCTTCTACTTTCACATTTTTCTTTTTTTTAATTAAGAGTATGTAATACTTTTTAATGATATTTTTAAATATTGTCAAAATTTATATATTTTAAATGTTAAGTAATTTGGAGTTCCTGACAATATTCTCCTTTTTTTAAACACATACCTTCTTTCCCACATCTGATTTGCTCACGCCCACATATACTATCGGGAGTATCTTCCTTAAATTTAACTTATTGATCTCAAATTGTAATATTTACTCACTTCTCTCCATTGAAGTATGATTTTATTGTAAGCTCCCAGTGAAATAAGGTGACATTTTAAAAAGAAAGAAGCTCTTACCTGGATATCAGTCAATTTGCTCAAGATACGACGTGCGAGCTTAGGACCATTCTCCATAGTTGGAATATGTATTGGCTATAAAAGAAAGGGAAATGTGATAATTTGAGGATATTCAGTTATATAGCGATAACAGGTAAGACACTTGGCAACTCTACTATATTAAGGCAATTCCACTGAAATAAGGAATAGCGCTATAACCTACTAATTATGCATGCTAGTTCCCTATGCCAAAGACTCTTTTTCTATTCTGAATTGGAATAAAAACAAACTAGCCAATGATAGGATGTTCACTGCATACCAACTAATTTTCGGGCACAATTGGTTTATTTGCCAATCTTCAGGCTGATTTGAGGAACCAAGGAGAAGCTAGGGGTACCCAAAATAGTGGCTAAACTTAAAGAACCCTACCTCTTCAAGATTCTGTAAGGAGAAATGACTGCCCTCTGCATCTAACCCTCTGGCAAGGAATGAGAACTCAAAGATATTATGCCACAAATTAATGCAAGCCATTTCGGAAGCATAAATTAAAGCAAGTCTATGCCTCCCCAAATGGGCTTCTACTCCTGTCTCTGGTCCACACTGAACCTCTGGGAGCCACAAACTTCACAATATTGGATAGCATGATTAAAATTCATGACTAAAAAAGATTTCACGCCCCTAATCTGTATCTGAATCATGCTTATTCATGACTCGCTGGCTTGCAGGCTTTTGACAGTTTGATTTTAGTGGATAGTCTGTGCTCTCAAACACTCTTCCTAGTGTAATGGAGAATTAGAAGTACCTTGTGGCTCTAAATGCTCTTTAACAGGACCACTTAAAATATGTTAAACTTTATAAACTTATTTCTAGAGGTAAAATAATAATTGGACTTAAAAAAAACTGACCTAATGACAACTTCAGTTCATAAAGTAGACAAGTCACATTACCTTGATACTACCATAATAAAATACTAAACAGTAGCTTTAATCAGTGTAAGTGGTGATATCAAACTGAATAATTTTCCCATGAGACAATCAATCTGTAGATGGAATTATGTTAAAAGCCATCCCTTAAAACCTCAAGCAATGAAGCTGCTACTATTAAAGTAAGATCAGCTGAGGAAAAAGAACTGTGATCTAAAATGTAAAAACCAGTAGCATCTATATTTATAGTTGACACTGAACAACATGGGTTTGAACTGCACTGGTCCACTTATGCCTGGATTTTCTTCCGCCTGACAACCCTAAAACGGCAAGGCCAACCCCTTCTCCTCCTCTCAGGCTGCTCAACACGAAGAACAACCAGGATGAGGACCTTCATGATGATCCACTTCCATGTAACTAATAGTAAATATATTTTCTCTTCTCTATGATTTTCCTAACAGCTTACTTTATATTTATAGTATATAAATACCTAACATACAAAATACATGTTAATTGATTATTTATATTATTGATAAGGCTTCTGGTCAATGGTAGGCTATGAATAGTTAAGGTTTAAAGGAGTCAAAAGTTATATGTGGATTTTCCACTGCATGGGAAGTTGGCGCCCCTAATCCCTGTGTTGCTCAGCGATCAACCGTAGTATGAGTAATTTAAGCCAATTCACATTATAATGCCCACATGCCTTTAAGTTATAAAGTTAGATGCTGATGTTAATCATAAGTATTGGAGCTTTGTTATAAAGAGGAAGGCAAAAAAAAATTGACAAGAAAATGGAAGTATGGCACATATAAAATCAGACTAAATGATAAAGAGGAAAACATTTCTTTCAACTAAATCCTTGAATTCCTTTTCTAAGATTTTAGGAAATGCGCCAGGTTTGCCAAATGAAAAATTTTTATGAAGTGGTCTACTGATTAATAATAAAAACAGTAACAATAATAAATGAAGGCATTGACCATTCAAATGCATTTTCCATAACTATCTGCCATTTCTAATCCAGTAGCTTGGAAGTACTGTTGGAAACCAGAAACCAAAATCCAACTACCTGTAGATCCTTCCTTAGTGAGCTGGTAGTTAGAAAGTGATCAGAGTGGAAGCCTAGACAGCTTCAATCCCCGCACTGAGGTAAGGCAGATGTGACACCCGTCCAAGGACGCAACTGACTTCCTACCATGTGTGAGCTTACACGAAATCACTGGAAAGATGGTAGTAGTAACGTGAGAATACAGGTTCATCTGGACAAACTATCCTAGTTAATGTAATGCCAAATTATAAAAACAAAAACAAAACACTCTTTCATCCTGGGTCCAACTGGAATTTCATTTGCACATTTAAAGAAATTAATGAAATTATAGTCAAATGTTTGGAAATGGCAGGAAGTGAAGAAATACTTGTCTTACCTCACCCTTGTACAGTATATCAGAAACTGGGCAGACAACACAGGCTGTACCAGAGCCAAACATCTCCCTCACTCTGTTTTCCTCCAAGGCAGTTGTCAAGTCATCCATGGTGAGGTATCTCTCGGACACCTTAAATTCACCCTGATTGGAATATAAAAAATAAAAATAAATGTATTTTAAAGGGAAATGCATATAAAACAACTGTAATACCTATCTTTCTACTTTATAGGCCAGGCGTGGTGGCTCACGCCTGTAATCCTAGCACTCTGGGAGGCTGAGGCGGGACAATCGCTTGAGGTCAGGAGTTTGAGACCAGCCTGAGCAAGAGCGAGACGCTGTCTCTACTAAAAATAGAAAAAAAATTAGTCCGTCAACTAAAAATAGAAACAAAAATTTAGCCGGGCGTGGTAGCTTGCTCCTGTAGTCCCAGCTACTCGGGAGGCTGAGGCAGGAGGATCACTTGAGCCCAGAAGTTTGAGGTTGCTGTGAGCTATGATGACGCCACGGCACACTCTAGCCAAAAAAATAATAATAATAAAAATTTTAAAAAGTACTTTATATTCGATTAAACTCGGATAATGTCACAATCATCCTTTGAGGGAAAGCTAGAAAGGGCACGCCATCTTATTGGGTGAACACACTGAGGTATGAAGCAACCCACTTCAAGGTCACAGCCTTTATGAATGTGATTATGGGAATATAAAACCATCACCACAAGATACATGGTGTATTTTCATATATGCCTGCTTTTTTTGCCTTTTATTTGTTGTCACGAATAAAGTCTCATAAACTGAAGCATCCCAAATGCTACCTGATACATGCTCCACATTTACAGTGTCTTAAACCCTATTTTATCATAAAGGGGACTCATACATTGCATTAAATAATAATTATAGCTACCATTTATCATGCACCCATTATTATGCCAAGTTCTATAATCCCAAAAGTAGGTATTATTATCCCCATTTTACAGATGAGGAAACTAAGGTGCAAGATGAGGGGCATCCCCAAGGCCACATAGCTAGTAAATGGCAGAAACTGGATTGAACCCAGGTTGACATGAGTGGCTCCAAATTTGGTCCTCTTTCTACTGTGTCTTTTATGGAATAAAAAATATAGATTGAGTTCAAATATCTGAAATACTCATTATTTTTAAAAATAGAATGCATATTTGGACTTTACTTGAGAAATTACATTATATATATTTTTTCTTCCTAAATTCACTGATGGTTGACTTTACAGTGATGATTCTCTTCCTTCTCTTTTAGCATCATATTCAGTTGAGTTTCACCAAGGAATTAGTGGTATAACCTCATTTACCTCTGCTGAATTGTCTGAGTACCTTCTTTGCTCAAGGATAGGAAATGGAAAAAATCCTCATGCTTTTAAGCTATCTGTTTAATACTCATTCTTTAATTTGTTTAATTCTCATTTTTTTACTTTAGTCATTAAAGTTTGTCAAAGTGTGGTTATCTGAATTAAAAGCAACAATAGATGAGTTTTTTAAAAAAAATAAGTTGAGAGTATTTTCTTTAATTTACAAACCCACAATAGATAAAAATGGAAATTAAAGCCCTTGACGATTTTCAAAATACTAGAAGAAGAATGTATCATGCTGTAAATAGATTTGGAAGGATAGGAAAGTATGTCTGCAATAGAAATATGGCTGTTTGCAAGTTTCAATTTCTCTCAGTCTGCAATTGCAATTATGTTGTTCAAAGGTAAATAAATAAATTCCAGAAAATCAGCCAGGTTAATTGAAAACAAACTGAGTTCTGTGTCTTAGAGAAGGAAAAAAACACAAAAACAAAAAAAGGCTCCACACCTCTCTTGTAAATAAACAGAATTGCTTTTAGTCTGTTCACCCTCACTTATCTTTGGACAATTTCCCCTGCCTGGCAAGTAGTGGTAACCCCCCACACGCCTCTTGGCATTTTATGTCTCATGTTTTAAAATAGCTCTTAAAATAAATTACAGCTAAGGAGTCAAGAAAAAACTTCCTCCAATAATAACCTATTTTTCGTGCAAGCAAATCATTAGTGTGGGAAAGCATTTCCACTTGCAACTTGTCATCGAACCTTCTGTACTTGGTCGATTTTTTTCTTTAATAAAACAAAAATTACTGAGCTTCAAAAATGTATCTTTCCAACTGCAAACATATTTAGGACAGGGCAAGCTGTTTGAAATTGTACCAACAGTTTGTAAATGTCATGCCCAACGTGCCAGCCAGCATGTGGCAGTTGGGTCTTGTCTACTTCAGGGTTTTGTAGAATTATTTATAGAACATTTCCTCTATTTTCAAAACCTTTTCCAGAGAAACTGTGCTAGTACTCTTCTAGATGATATGTGTGTTTCTAAACATTTGTCCTATTAGTACTGTTTGACCACAGTATGCTCAAAACCTTTTCATGTTCTTTGGAGACCATTTTAACACATGGGTCAAAAGTTCCATCCAAGAACCCTTGCCAGACAACCAACTCACTCAATATTCGTCTTGAATATGTTATGTTATTTCCAATACCAAATAGTTTAATAGGCTTGCCTGTATCACATGGATTTGAAAGTCTACTGAAAACAACTTTACATTGGCTTGAGTGTTCTGATTTTAAAATAAGCATGTATATGAATTTCAGAGGACAAGGGGCAGGGAGGGAGGGAGAAAGAAGGCAGCCAAACCAATAATATTATGTTAGTAAACATTTATATGTCAGTGCAATTCTTTAATTTCTATGGCAAGCATGGTTACACTGGAATAAATAGAGAAAAGGAAGAAGTACGTATCACTGCCATTTGGAAACAATACACAAAGACTTTTTGAAAAGTTAAGGACTGGCTGGATAGAAGCAAAGTATGAACTAGGTAAGTTGGTAGGAGATACCTGGCAGATGGAGACTAGTATTAGAATCCTTCTCCCCTACAACATCTTGCTAAACTGGTTTCTTTCTGCCCTGCCTATAAAAAATACTTTTGATAGCTTTGCCAAGACAGTCCTTCTAGAACTTGGATTTAAAGATTAGATAACACTGGCTGGAACCACAGGATATTATTTCAACACTAGGCTGGGCTTATTTTGACTACTTTTTGTTTCAGGCTTATAAAAGTTGCTCGTGTCAAGAGTACCCACCCACTTGCGCGCCAGGTCCAGAATGCACCGCCTTGTCACTCCTGGAAGAATGATGCCATCTAGCGGAGGAGTTGCCAGTTCTTCTTCTGTCAATCAGAAGTTGGACTATTTTCAGCCTTTAACTATATCGAGCATGCCTTGTATCAACAGCCTTCTAACAAACATTTCTCACAACTTTGCTGTAATAAACATAATGTTACCGTTCTACATTGTCGAATTTCCCAAATCTCCCAAATCCATTCATACTTCAGGTAGATGCTTACTTTAAACAACAAGAAAAAAGAAAGGAAGCTGCTCATCTAATCATCTCCAGTTTACCCTTAACCAGTAAAATAACGAGATGGTTTTTCACTAACGAACAGTAAGAGTCATAGAATACTCTTAAGAGAAACATTCTGAAATGAAAATTTGCCTTAGCAGATAAAAGCTGTTGGTGATTAAAACAATGTAGACAGGATCGTACTCGGGAACATGGTTCATTATCAAAACTTCTAAGAACACTGTGGAGGAGCCTGTCCCCCGAGAAGCATGCGTGACTACTACTTGGGCTGGTGGCTGCTTCGGTGAGGCCCTTTAGTGGTTTGTAAACCTGGTAGAGTATCGGCATCAAGTACTGAGATGCTGACTTCACCCTCTGAGAGTCAAATGTAATGGGCTCAGGGTAAACTCAAGCGTGTATATAGCTAAAAAAGACAAAAAAGAATCTAAAAAACAAAAGTCCAAGGCTGAGCTACTGGTCTACTGTGAGATGACCGCAGGCACCCCTAACCACTAGGAGGGCTGGCGTGATGATCAGTCTACAGGCATCATGTGTGGTCCGCCTGCTGCACAGGCTCTGCTTACAGTGCTCACTGGTACTCAACCACTCCTTTTCCTCCCCACCTCTGGCAGCCAGGAGTCGGAATCCAGTGAGTCCCTGCACTGAGGCCACTGCCTCTTCTCTCGGTACACAGTGGCTCTAGACTTACCTACCCGCTTTGCTGCGGTCGTATTACATGTGCCCAACAACCAAGCTCTGTCTGGAAGACCAAAGCTCCACATTCATCCCTGTATCCCCAAAACTCAGCATCATGCCTGCCCTAGAGTGGTTTGTAATAAATATTTTTGAATAAAAAATAAATGAATTAATCCTCTTTACTAGGATACAGCAGCATGGTTTTTTTGGAATTCTGTTTCTGAAAATCATCTGCTGAAAACTGCTTCCTGGAAAGAAGAAAATTTGTTCTTGGCAGTGTTCTTAGGGCTACTTTTTGTCATGTTTAGAAGTGTTGATGATCTCAAAATAAACATGTGTTTTGCAATAGCTAACTAGATACATAAATGTATGGATCGAGTTGTGTGTGTGTGTGTATGTGTATATACACACACAAACATACAATTCCAGTGCCCTAAAACCGGACCTATCCTAAAGCTTACTGAGCTCTAAGACCACATAAAGTTAAATGAAAACAGCAGCCCTGCATGTGCGAATGCTGTTTTGTGAGATATATTTAACACCCAGAACTGTAACCACTAGCCTGAGGTCAAGGAACAGAACATCTGCTTCTCTGGTTGCCAGACAGAGATGATGACATGACAACATTTGGGTGAGAAATATTCATTTTCCTCTGCAACCACAAACATGCTTACAAGAGCCAGAACTAACTCCAGATTGCCCAACGTGAGGAAAACAGACCCTACAAATGCAGCTTGTTTTTGACAGAGAAAACATTTTTAGGAGATGAGGAATTTAGAAGCAATAACAGCAGGATTCATCTGTGACTTCCCAAAGTCAAGCGCTAATGGAAACCAGGAATGTAGGTTTGCATAAATGCCCTCCGCACAATTACTCATTTATTCAAAAAAATACATATCAAGTGCTGTTTACTGTTTTAAGCTCTATAAATACAGCAGTGAATGAAACTGATATGACTCCCTGATTACTTTCTAATAGGCAGAGGCAGACAATGACTGTGTTAAATAAATAGTATGACAGACTACGGAGGAGGAAAAAAAAGAAGGGTGGGCAATGCTGGGGAGGAATGGGGGAGGGAGTTTATGATTTGATTAGGGGCTCAAGGAGAGCCATACTGAGAATGGGACTTGTGAGCAAAGACTTGGAGAACGTGGAAGAGCAAAGCGTGCTCCGAGTGGAGTCGGTATCAACGCCCAATGTGTCCGAGAAGGCTCGTGGGGCTGGGTGGACTGAACAACACTGACACTCACTGCCATGGTCGTTCTCCCAAACTGACTGTGAACGCAACTGCAAGGACTGGGTCCTATTTTGTGAGAGTATCTCCAGTGTCCAGGACACAATACAATTCTTTGTTCAAACAGTGAATAGCAAGTGTATGTATTAAATGACTCATCCACAGAGTGAAAAAGAGAATCGACCACCATGGGTGTGTTACTAGAATCAAAATTCCCATGAGTTACGGGCCAAGTGTCACACACAGTGACTGTGCACAGAACTGTGCTCTGAACACACACTCCCTGCTGCTTCATCTACCTGCCTGCGCTGGCCACCTGCCCGACGGGAGCAATGTGTGCGGGCGCCCACGGAGAGACGGTAGGTGATTACTGAAAGAACTCTGCTTATGCCTCCCATCAGTAAAGTTTGTGAAAAATAAATATTTTGCTACTTTCCAACTCATTACTCTTTGTATTTTCCTAAAGGCACAGGGTATAAATCAAAATTACTACAGAGTTGCTTCAAGGTCTTTTTTTTTTTAGCATAAAGGTTATCCCTCATATTCTGTTTACTTCTCTCATAACACTATTCAAACGTTTATTCCATTTCCTTTCTCCTTATTTCAAATCGTATTTGATCTGTTAGGTGCACACCCCCAAATTGAAGGGGCACATTAAAACTAAAGTTATCTTGGGCAACCATAATCTGCATAGTAACTCTTAAGGTCTTGCATATTTTGCAAGAGGCAGAGAAGACAAATTCATTCATTTCCATTTTGACCTTTAAAAGCTACGGTGGAAATGTTCCGTGATTACTGTTTGGATAAGGGACAAATTTTCACCAGGACAGTTTCTGGTGTTTCTAACTAACTCATGTAGCTCTGATTCAGACTGTGCTTAAAATCCTGTCATCTTCCATCCATAAAAATAATGATGGGACTACTTCTGAGTGATGTAATTGTTTTTGTTTGGGGCTGTGTGGGCTTTTTGGCGGGAGTTTGGAGGTGGGGGTAGGAGTGGGCAGGTGGGAAGAAGAGTTTAACCAATCTATTATCTTCTAAGTGCAAAGTTCAAATTAGCTCTCATCTGTTGGCCATGGCTTTTATTATGTCATATGTAATAGCCCAAATTTAGAAATCACAAATATTCCAGTATAAATTTTGTTTTCAAATAGTGCTAAGTACAAACAGCAGGAATGGAAGAATGAGCATGATCTACATCTGGCTTTTCATATGCCAGTGATCACCAATGGCCAAACTCAGGACAAGGTGTACTCACCACACCTTCTGTTTATTCTGCCCCTAACTGGAATATAAGGCTCGTCTTGTTAGTCTCTGCAACTAATACTAAAATTAGCACATAGCTCTGAATTCAGCCACATCTGAATCACCATTTTCCTCTCTCTGTAGCCAAATAACATAACAACAACAGCAGCTACTGTAGCTGCTTTAAAATAAAATTTTCACTTAAAAAAAATTGAATCGAAACTAAATACTGAGACTTCCCAAGTATTTGAAAACATTATTGTATATTTCTAGTCTCTATACTCAGTACTCTAAAAAGAAGAACCTAAGAGCATAAACAAACCTAAAAGTACATTTCTAAATTTGGCATGAGTATCAAAATTCTAATGGAAAATAATAATACATATCTGTTTTGCCCCCACTACTGGCCATTTAATTCAATAACATACACATTTTCAATACTTCACTGCATCTGCCAACTAATAAACGTAAGAATAGCAAAGAAAGGTAATGAGGATTCAGGATATTAGAGGTAGTAGGGAAGTACTGATTTCTACAGTGGATATACAGTAATAGTCTTGAATGAATCAGGATCTAGGTGTAATCCCAAGATATGGTCATTTCTTTAAAATGGTGTTCTGTAATAAAATTGAGTTCCAGAGTCAATCTGGAGGGCTTCTGATATGCTACCAAAATATAGACAAAGGGCAACAATTGCTAAAAGAATTATAGCAAGAAAGTACACTAAATTCCTTATCAGTAGAATCAGTAGATGGCATTTATTACTACAGAATTTTATACACAGTTTTTGGTGAATGACCATGGAATGGATCTGAGACCTATCTCCCAATGCCAGGTGTTCAGACAGGAACGTTAGGAAACTGCTAAAGGGATAAAGCAGCAAATCTTCCAAACGTGATGACTTAAATCCCTTAATTTGACATCTCAGTAATTAGTACATCTAGAGCCAAAAACAACAAAGACAGAACCCTCATAGCTTCTTTAAGCTGCAACTCATGTCTACTTAGCAAAAGCACAGTAGTCCTCAGCCTTCAGAATTGTGCTACTTACCCCTCCCTTGCTCTAGGTTTCTAGTTCTTATCCTTCCTGTCCCACTGAAAAGGATTGAGAAACAGCACAGAGCTGAAATCTCAGTGATTACCTCCATCTTCGTTTATCCAGTAAAGAAAAAGATTCATACTCCCAACTTCAGTTAGCTGATTATCCTCTCCATAGAGCCACAGAACCTGCTGGCACCCGTTGTCTACTGCTTCACATTGGGAAAAAAGCGATGAGCCGTAATTCCTTTTAAGAAAGAGGAAACACACTGATTAGTAACATACTTCATCCCCATGCCCCACCTTCTACACTCTCACAGCCTAGAGCCTACATGCAGATGGACTCAACCTAGCAAGCTCTTAAGCTACACACACTCTCTAGTTAACTGCATGACACTAAAGGAAAACTCCTTAGAGAACCTAAACGATTTAACTGTATTCATCTGAGAGAGAACAAAGGGAAGCCTTGCAATCCCAACTAGAAAAGCGGCGACAGGAGAACACAGGTACGTAGCCAAGTTAGTGAGAACAGTTAAGAGTTACTGAATACTTTTCCACACACCAAGCAATTTTACATGAATTGTTTCTTTTAAACCTCACACCAATACCATGAGGTAGGCACCATCATTATTCCCATTGTCCACATAAGACACTGAGGTTTAGAGAAGTAACTGCTATCAAGTTACAGCAATTTAACACATTGACTGCCACACAAAAAAAATCAGCAACTTTTCCTTGGTGCCACACTGTTTAATTACGAAAATAGAATAAAAAAACTTTGAGTGTAATTTGAAGATAAACGTACATAGAAGAACAAAATTTACTGAGTTCTACTCATTTAATCCACCTTTTCAGAATTAAATTGTCAGTATTGATTGTAACAATAAGAACATCAACAAGATTTTATATACGCTTCACGTAGCCCCGGGGTCAAACCTGGAGTGAGTTAAATACAGCTCTCATGGCAGTTAATGTGTTAAATAGAAGAGCACCACATCCGTGCTCCATTATCCAAGGCCTTCTATTATAATGATGCCCAATGTCTAAATTTCCCCCCCAAAGGTAGGATAAATGCTAAAAATCCTGATTTTCACCAAAAAGTATTTCAGAATTTCACCTTTCTCTGCCTGTGCTATTCATCCCAGGTTATTCACAATGAAAGGGACACAGCACATCTTCCTGGAATGATAATTTAGCTTAGTAGTATTTTTAATTTATTATCTTTTATTTAAACTTATAGGGGATAATTATGGAGTATAATAGCACTATCAAAAACCATAGTGAAATCTTACAGTATGAATGTCTAGCCTTTCAAAGAAGCTTCTAAAGACAAACACATACACACTTTTGAGAGTGTGCCTGCGTTGAAACCATGGTTCCTCAGAGTCAATGACACACCTGGGCGGGGAAAGAGAATTAAAGACCTCAACTCTTTCAACGCATTGAAAACAAAAGGGCTTTTTATGTTTCGTGTTTAATTGATTGATTTATATATCATCATATGCTATAGATGTTATTCTGCCAACCAAATTTTCTCACAGTTATAAACTGTATTATTAATTGTCCACTGGATAACCGATACCATGGTCAATGGTTGGGTTCCCTCCCACGTGCTGCCAATATTCAGAAGAAATGTTCTTGGAGGAAAGAAAGAAAATGAGAAAGTGGGAAAACTGCCTACACAGGAAAATTTCAATATAGTTTTACATAGAATAAATAGCTGGGAGAATAGAGATATTAAATACCTCCCTCCAAAAGAGTAGGTTCTATTATGTAAAATCCAAATTTCTTCTAAGATAAAGAGAGTCCAGGACATGAAATAAGAAAGTGAGAAACGCTCATAGTATCAACTACTATTTAAGAGTCCCTAATCTGAAAATCGAAATCTGAAATGCTTCAGAATCTGAAACTTTTTGAATGCCAACATGCCGCTCAAAGGAAATGCTCATTGGAACATTTCAGAGTTTGAATTTTCAGATTAGGGATGCTCAACTGGAAATATTCCCCAAAAAAATCCAAAATCCAAAATGCTTCTGGTCCCAAGCATTTCACGTAAGGGATATTTCACTTGTACCTGCCAGGAAGTACTTAACCACATTATTTCATTGAACCACCTTAAAACAACACTAGGCTTTATTATACTTTTGAAGAGAGGATGCAACTGTATATAATCACACAGACAGTAAATGTGTGACTCCCAGATATCTCTGATGCCCAAGCTCAAGCTTTTAACCACTAGGTTGTAAGAGTGGATTTGCTGAGAGCTTTGTACAGGCCAAACACTGTCCTAAGCACTTTATATCACCTCATTTAACCTGCACAAGTAGGTATTACTGCCTTGATTTTATAAATGAGGAAACTGATACTTAGTTAAGTAACATGCCCAAGGTAATTAGGTTTGTTTGTTTGATTTAAAGACTTTAATATTTTTTAGAGCAGTTTTAGGTTGACAGCAAAATTGAGAGGAGGGTATGGGAGATTTCCCACACACCCCTGGCCCCCACACATGCACAGCCTCCCCGATTACCAACGCCCCGCACCAGAGCGGCCCATCTGCTGTAACTGATGAACCTGCACTGACACATCACCGTCACCTGAAGTCCACTGTTTGCAACACGATTCACTCCTGGTACTGTGCATTGTTTGAGTTGGGACAAATGTATAATGACTTGCATCCACCACTGTGGCAGTTAGATTTTTAAGCCGGGTCTTTCTGACTTCAATGCCTGCACTCTTACAGCATGAGAGTGCAAGGAAAAAAGAAAAAAACTAACAGAGAAAGATAATTGTGTGTGTGTGAGAGAGAGAGAGAGAGCGCGCACTCGTGAGCACCCGATTCATTCCAAATTAACTAAGAAG
The DNA here is from genome assembly GCF_000956105.1 of Propithecus coquereli. Lineage (NCBI taxonomy): Eukaryota > Metazoa > Chordata > Mammalia > Primates > Indriidae > Propithecus > Propithecus coquereli. Next base: position 8,340,551 of record NW_012140524.1, on the reverse strand, counting down.
GTTCCCGGGACTACAGATGTCCCTGTGATGAAAGACCTTCCTCTAGCTCAGTGCTTCTCCAGCTTGGTTTCATGTTAAGGATCCTGATGCTCAGTCTATGGCCCAGACAAAATAAACCAGGGTCTCTGGAGGTGGGAACCAGGCATCAGGGTTTGTTGATGCTCCCAGGTGATCTCAGTTTGGAACCAAAGTGAGGCCCGTTGTGCTAGAACTCTCCTTCAGCTGTGCACAATTATATTACTTTTCTCACATATATTTAGAAATAAGACAATAATGTTATCTCCACTGGCTTGAAAATAGTAGAATAATCTTAGAAGTTTTTTTTTTTTTTTTTCAAAAAAAAGCTTCTCTCCCTTCCTCAGATTCATTGAGTGTGCAGAAAGTTCTTGAGCTTATGAGAATCAAGCTATTTAATAGCACCAATTGACTACAGGGGCCCTAAAAATTGATCAAAGGATAATTGTTGACTCAATTAGGTTTAGAGAAGACATAATAATATACAATTCTAAAGTCCAAATGTGTTTGCTAACTAAATAGGATGATATTATATGCAGAATCATTGGTTCTCCTTTCACTTCTCCAGGTTGGAAGCATAGGAGTAGAGAGAGCTTTAGAACTTCTTGGAACTATAGGCATATAGGTTAAAAGTCCACCCTTTCGGTTACTGCCTTTCCCCTTGCAATCTTCATTTTAATTTATGAACTCCAATATGCTCTTCTCAAGTTTCTTCCTCTCCTGAGAGATTTCCAGTCAACTACCAATGCATGGTCCACCTGGGCCTAATGAGTCAAAGAATTAATTTTTTTTATAATCATTCTATTTTTTATAGTACTTCTAGATGCACAGAAAAATTGAGCCAAAAGTACAGAGAGTTCCCATATTATACCCCTTCTTGACTCCCCTCCCAGTTTCTCCTATTATTATCATCTCGCGTTACTGTGGCACATAAGTCTATAGTTTTAGGGTTCAATCTGTGCTGTACAGAAAGCATTAATTTTTAACTGGACTACAGTGATCATGTAGTCTGTGATACTGGATCGTATCATCATTTACACAATAAATTACAACCTACCAAAATAGCAATTAATAAGGAAGGATTTCCTTGCAATTTCTGTGTCCTGTGTTATCTTCTCCATAGACAGGTAGGGGGAGCTAGAAAGCAAGATTTAAAAGGGGAAAACTTTTTCCTTATTACTTTTCATCAAGATTGTTAACTTACTGTAATGTGCACCCTAAGAGAAGTTTTAACAAAGTAGTATATATGGTATGCAGTGGTGCATATGCTTGGTGAAGAAGTCTGAACAAGTGAAAAAAAGAAAGCAAGAGATTAAACAAAAGGACTTTTCAACCCGGCTAGCGCAGGATAAAGGAAGGAGTGCTCTAAGCCAGGAGGAAAATAGACTTCCTAATTTAGTGGACCCCGTTAGAATTTCTCTACTCATTGAGAAAATGCAGTTGCTAAAGCTGCCTACAGGGATGAATTTTATAACTTTTTTTTTTTTTAGTAAGAGATGGAGTTGCTATATTGCCCAGGTTGGACTCAAACTCCTGGGGTAAAGGGATCCTCCTGCCCCAGCCTCCGGAGTGGCTGGGACTACACTCATATGCCACTGCGCCTGGCTACCATTCTTTTTTCTTTTCGGGGTGGGGAGGAAATATAGGACGACTGGGCAAAGCCAGCTGTCACTGTCTCTTTACTATCCCAGCAGCATGTCCTTCGATTCCCCCTACTTCTTGAATCTACATGTTGCACCAGGGCCCACAAGTTTGTCACTGAGCCACTGCCCAGAACCGTGGCTGCCCTGGGTATGCGATGCACAGCACCACTTGACACAAACAAAGGAAGAACCCATGCTGCTTAATCCAGTTATCCTTGTTCCCCCATAGGGGCATTCCCAATTCATGGCCAAGTCCACCCCTGAAATTGTCCAACATTTTTCAAATGCTCTTTTATTTCCTGCCAGCTACATATGGCCTATGAGACCAGCCTGACAGAGCCAAAGCAGGGCTGTCCCTTGGCCAGTTGGCAGCAGGTGTGGCTACAATCTGTGGCAATGAAGACAGCACGTCAATGAAGCGGGCACCTTCCCCAGACAGGACTCCCTGGAGCCAACCGAGAGCCTGGGTCCCAGGACCAGATGCTCTTTAATGACAACCACCAGCCTGCAGCCAGAGGACCAGTGCCCGGGGGCAGATCATTTCAAAGCACTAATTTGATTCCTATTTTAGTTGCTCACTTTAGTTCTTGCCTATATATCACATCTAATATTTCTCCCTTAGGAAGGACCACAGGCTATCCTTTAAACAACTAACACATTTAAAAGTGACAACTAAACATGAAATAAAATGGGCATTAAAGTGTGAATATTATTTATTTGTATTGAAGTGAAATGGCAGCAACAAAATGGTCATGAAGGGCTCTTCCCTTTAGACAGGGACACAGATTTACTTACCCTCCCACCTTGCAGTCTCCAGTTCCACCTTTCCAGGCTCTTACATACTTTGGATTGGCCCACAGGGACACTGGATTAAAGGTTCCACTTGAAAAATAAGGTCCCACTGGGCTCAGGATTACAAAGAGCAGGGCTTTGTTAGGCTTCTTGACTCCAAGAGAAGGCTGCAATCAAGTAGAAGCACACGACTGTAATTTCACATATGGGCACCAACCCCAAAGTCCAGAATAGATCTGACTAATGACAGGAGCTATTACTTCTAAAGTTGCGTTACACAAAGCCTGATGTGTTCTAAGGACAAAATACCGAGAATGGAGTACTTAATCTTCATTTAGCTTTGCTTTCTGAGTTATGATTTTAGAGGAAAAGCAAATTTGTCAATTTTTTTGCGTTAGTAGGATTTTGGAGGAGAAGCATATTTTTAACAACTAGCTATGTAACACCTTTCAAGTTTTCATGGATTGGGAATTGAAAACTCAGATGTGGTTTTAGTCTTGGGGGTAAAATATATTTGCTTCAGTAACATGCCCTTCTTTTTCACAGCCTAGAGACTGCTTCACGACATGGCAGAGCCTCCAGCAGGTGGCAGGGGCAGGGAGTGTGCTATTACCACACCTGCCCACAGCAGGTAGCAAGAGTGTGGCTCCACTAGAGGGAAAGAAACCAGACAGGATAAATGCCATCAAAAGGGCAGGGGATGAATGACTCAGAAACAGCAAAGACAAAAGGCAGCCTTTCCCACAAACACTGGAAAGTAAGAAGCCAACAATGCAAAACCATCCAAATTCCTCCAGCACAAAAGCAAGTTATAAGCAATGAAGGGGCCACTGTTTATTAAGGAAGAAAACTGAGAGACTCAAAGTTTTGAGGGTATTTTAAAGGCAAAAAAGGTCACTGGGTTATCCTCTGCAATTCAAGACCTCAGGAAATAAGAAAACAAGGCAGGACTATTGGGTTAAGAGTCTTGGGATATAAACCACTTGTATCTAATCTTCACTGCAGCCTGGATGGGGTGGGGGTCTGTTGTGCAAAGAATGAGAGTAAAAGAAGAGGAAACTCCATTCCAGCTGATTTTATGGCTTTGTAATGTTTGCTGAAACGGACTGAAAGTGGACTTTGGGATATTTTTATCTGAACTTCAATTATACCTCCCTCCACCAGGATCCCTCGCCCACTGCTCAACACTCGGATAATCAAAACTCAGGTAGTAAGTAAAATATTCGTGACCATAAAAAAAGTGTTTGCACATGTGCACACTGATGCCATCAGGAATGCATGCTGCCCTTAGGAAATTCTGTTAACATTCCACCGAACATGAGCACCAAAGGGCTTGGCTGGCCACAGAGTAATCGACGACGACGACGGATAGCCACATTAGAGAAATTCACCAGCAAGCCACAACAGGTTTTGGTTCCTTGCTTGTGTCTGTTCTTTAATGGGGGCTGAAGATTAAAAGGAAGACTACCCTACCAGTAAAGGATCAAGAGCCTGAAAGCTTCCTTTGCCTTTTTTGGTTTCATTGCTTAGGAGGGAAAACCCCAGCATAATGTACTTATCTGCCATTCTTCCCAGCTTCGATAAAACTTGACTATTTTACGTCTGTATTTGTACTTACCTATCTGTTAAGAAAGTACAATGATGCCTTTATTTCAGGGGTGCTTTGAAGCGTAACATTTTAGATTTTTTTATGAATCCTAGTAATGAGGAATTAAGAGAAGCCTCTCTCAACATAATTTAGAACTACAATATGCCAGCATACTCTCAGTAATTGATCTAGCTTCTAAGTTTCTGAATAGTTTATTTGTGGACAAGCTAATAGCATTTTATCAGCTATCACATGAATGCCTGGGACTTTTTCCACTCAGAACTCATGTATTTTATGCAGCATACATTTTACTAAAAGGAATAACAAAAACTCATCATGGAAATTTTTTCCCCAGTTAAATTTCACCTTGTTCATTTCCTTTTCCTGATTTTAACTGACAGGTAAACTTGCATTTATTCCACTAGATGGTAGTATACAAAGCACAGATGGAAAACAGGGAGTAATTGTATGCATTAAACCAATTTCTAGAAAAAACTCAATAAACCTCTAAGCAATATTCTTATTCTTAGCAAGCAGGTAAATTATAGACTAGAATTTTTCAATGCTGAGAGAAAATGCATTTATGCGTACTAACATTTTCTGAAATTTAATCAAAGTCAACTCATGTTTAACAAGTACTTCAAGTACTGGTGTTGATCACAGCCTAGTCATCTTCATCCTTAAATCATTGTTTATACCGACCGTCCTTTCACAAAAAATACTCTGTGGCTTTATTGAAAAGGATCATACACAGTTTCCACACTGAGAATAAAATTTAACTCTAGATGCGAGGAAGGGAGTTTGAGGAAGGGGTCTGTTTCAAGAACCATTATTTGTTCCTTTAATTCTCCCTTCTATCCTGCAAGGCAATGTAAATTCTGTGCTGCTGTTAAGCATACTTTATTACATAATATTAATCAAATGACTGAACAAAATTCTATGATGAAAAGGTCAGGCTTCTGATTAAACAAAAGCCACATAAATAAAGACATAAAATATGGGCCGGGCACAGTGGCTCACACCTGTAATCCTAGCACTAAACTGAGGAAGGAGGATCTTTTGAGGCCAGGGGTTCGAGACCAGCCTGAGCAATATAGCAAGACCCCATCCCTACAAAAAATCAGAAAAATTAGCCAGGCATGGTGGCATACACCTATAGTCCCAGCTACTCAGGAGGCTAAGGCAGGAGGATTGCGTGAGCCCAGGATTTCCAGGTTGCAGTGAGCTGTGATGACGCCACTGCACGCCAGAGCTCAACCATGTCTCAAAAAAAAACCAAAAAAAAACTTCTTACTTCATAGTCTATTCCTCACAAATAAATGACTAATACATATACAAGGGTATTAAACATGTATATTGCCCAGAAGGACAAGACACTTAGGTGTGATGGAAAATAAAGAGACATTCATAGTAAAAATTACCACTTCTTTATGGGTCAGCCGGAGATTACTTTATCTAAAGGCAGGATTTCAAAGGTTCTTTGAGCGATAGCAGGAAAGAGCTCAGTGAGCTGAGAAAAGAACTATTCGCCTATGTTTTGGCCTGGAAGGCAGAGAAGCACAGTGGCATATGTGGGCTCGAGCATAGTTCTGCCTACACAAGGAAAGTGAGAGACAGAAGAAATAAGATAATTGAGAATGACAGAAGAACATTTTTTCAAAAATCAGCATAATTGTTTTTTTTAATACAGAGAGAAGCCTGATTTTTTTTTTTTTTT
>NW_012140524.1:8331932-8333831 GCF_000956105.1 Propithecus coquereli | reverse complement strand
TCTTGCTCAGGCTGGTCTTGAACTCCTGAGCTCAAACGATCTGCCCGCCTCGGCCTCCCAGAGTGCTAGGATTACAGGCGTCAGCCACCGCGCCTGGCCGGTATTCTTCTCTTAATCCATAGTTATTTTATACTTATACGAAACCTTTAAAGGAGATTAATGAAGTACCCAAGATCTCCTAACCTGAAAAGAGTTCCAAGTGGTGCCAGCCTTCATTCCCCTCAACCTTCACCTGCAGCCCTGACCACCCTCCAAACCATACTGAGCCCTTCCAATTCCTCCTCACTCTCCCACCTCCATATGCTTTCCCTTACTACCTCCTCTCCCTGGAACATTCTCCTTTTGATCCTTCCCCCACTGTTATGGATTGAATTGCATCCCCTAAAATTCATATGTTGAAGCCCTCACCCCCAATGTGACTATAGTTGGAGGCAGGCCCTTTAAGGAGGTAATTAAGGTTAAATGAGGCCGTAATCTAGTAGGACTTCTGTCCTTGTAAAAGGAAAAGACACCAGAGATCTTTCCCTCTACCCAGAGGAAAGGCCCAGTGAAGACATAGCAAGCAAGCAGGTGGCTGTGTATAAGCCAGGAAGAGTGGCCTTACCAGAAACCAGCCCTGCTGGCACCTTGATCTTGGACTTCTAGCCACCAGAATAGTGAGAAAATAAACATCTGTTGTTGAAGTGCCCAGTCTGTAGTGTTCTGTTATGGAAGCCCCTGAGCCCACTAAGACACCCCCACTTTCTCCTAAGTAATGCAAACCCTTCAATCTCAATTTAAATGTCATTTAAATGTCACTTCAGGAAATAAGCTCCTTAGACCAGGTTGGGTGCTTGTATTACATGCTATCATAGCTTTCTGCATGCACTTCAAGTTTAAAACTATCACTTTTTTTTTTTTACATTTATTTATTTAATTCTGTCTTCTGCTGCACTGAACTCCATGAAGTGCAAGGCCATCTCTGTCCTCCACACAGAGCATCCTATGTAGTTTATACCAAGCGTTTACTAAATTTGTGGATCAACTGTTCACCTTAATAACATATTGTTTATAGAAAAGGGCTATGAAAACAACCCAGATGACTCTCTACCATACTTGAATTATTTTGATTAAAAAAATCTGATGCTAATCCTAATGTGTGGCATTGACACCCTAGAGAAAAATGTTCGTCTCTTGTCTGATTTCTTTTAGTGCTGGCCTCTACACTAACAGGTAATTAACATGTAGACATTGAAAATGTAACACTGGAGAAGCTGAAGTCCAGAATCTTCTGAAACTTGCTATAAAATACCTAAGGGATAGATCTGGGTTTGTTTCTCAGCCCTGTTCAAAGAGAAAGATAATATAATTTTAACACTTGACAAAAAGATTGCTGAGCAATCAACTGTTTTTAGTTTTTCAATAAAAATGATCTTAAAATGTAAAAGAACAGTTAAGAGAAAACAAAAGACAAGGTGGAAAAGACTAAAAGAACACTTAGTCTTATCTAACCTCTTCACTATAAAAGAAGTGATAATGACTACCCACAGGGTTAATATAAGGATCAAATTAGATAATATATGGAGAGCACTGGGCCTGATCTTTTTTTCAGGCACTTAACAAAAAGCAATTGTTTTTTGTTTTTTTTACTACTATTTCCATAGTAATAGTCACTAATAGTAATAGTGGTAAATAAATTCCATACGTACCAATACACAGAGCATTAAGATGATTGTAAACATGACCATTGAACTACAGGTAACACTCATTGTTAGGACTGGGGAGAATAAGAATTTGAGGAAAAAAACAAGGACTATTATAGTGGTGATCTGAGAAATACAGGTAAATTTGGTAAATTTGAAATCAATCCTAAACAGAAATTTTAGCACAGATTATTAAAGAAGTGGTCAAGAATACTAG
>NW_012140524.1:8331020-8331332 GCF_000956105.1 Propithecus coquereli | reverse complement strand
AAGGGGAGAGAGCCAGTGGTCCTTCCAGGGCCTTGAATGTTGTGAGGGTCCCAAAGGGAGAACACCAAATTCATACAGCATCTGTACAGGGAAAACTATTGTAGTTGGTTTGGTAAAAGATTAAAAAAATAATAACTTTCAATATTATACATTGCTTTTTTTTGGCTTCCACGATATTTCATAATCATTATCTCATATAACAGAACAATCCAGGAAGAGTTATAATTCCTATTTTTAGGTTGGAGAAACTGAAGCTCAAAACAAATGATTTGCACAAAGTATCACAGTTACTAAGCTCTAGGTATTCTTCTC
>NW_012140524.1:8326999-8327845 GCF_000956105.1 Propithecus coquereli | reverse complement strand
CTGCCCACCTACACAGTCACCCTCAGAAGTTTGAGGAAATCTTTGGAATATTTTAACAGTCTTCCCTTTCTTCTGGGTAATTTCCATCAGCTTAGAAATATGCCATAATATCTCCCATGCAAAACACACATTCCCTTACCCTATGTCCTACTCCAGGTAGGCAGTTCTGCTCCACTGTGCAACAGAATTCCTCACAAGATGTGTACAAATGTACCATAACTTCCTCTCCTCTCCTTCTCTCTTGAATCCCAAACATGTCAACCCCACCATCACCCTAATGAAATATGCTTATCAAGATTACCGAGGACCTCTGCGTTGCCAGATGCAATAGTCAATTCTCAGGCCTAATCTCTGGTCCTAGGAGCAGGATTTGCCGTAGTTGCTCACTGTCTCCATGTTCACCTGGCTTCCAGCATACCAAGCTTCTCTTGCTTTTCTTTCTACCTTACAGGCTGCTACTTCTCAGACTCCTTCACTAATTCCTCTTCTTCTCCCTTTTATCTGAAAGCTGGCCTGGCTCAGGGCTTAGTCCTTGCCTTCTTCCATCTCTGTGTACAATTCTTCCCTTAAAGACCTCATCCAAACCTGGGCACAGTGACTCACGCCTATAATCCTAGCACTTTGGGAAGCTGAGGCTTGAGCCCAGGACTTTGAGCCCAGCCTGGGGAACACAGTGAGACTCCATCTCTACAAAAATTAGATGGGCGCAGTGGTGCATGCCTGTAGTCCCCACTGCTTGGGAAGCTGAGGCAGGAGGATTGCTTGAGCCCAGGAGTTTGAAGCTGCAGTGATGCCACTGCACTCTAGCCCAGGCACAGAGTGAGACTTTGTCTCAAAAAAAAAAAA
>NW_012140524.1:8323522-8326569 GCF_000956105.1 Propithecus coquereli | reverse complement strand
ACTTGAATTTTCCTGTTTTATTCAATTTACTAGTTAACAGTTCTTATATTTGTTACATTAACAACTTAACAGTTCATCAACAGGAGACGGGTTATATAAATTATGCTACCGTATTTCACAGATTCTAAGATGTCCCTTTTTTTTTTTTTTTAAACTTTTAACATATCTGAAATCTGGACTCAGCATTTTATAATCGGTCTTGGCTAGGCAGCAGCCAACGCAAAGCTGTCACTGCCAGGCTTGGTCATAGTTGTTCATATTGCTGATGCTTCCAAAGGCTTATGGGCACTGGTGATGCTGTACATGCTGAGTTTGCCACTTAAAATTTCTTCAAAAAGGTATGGTATGATGTGGCACTGAAAAGAAAAGTTATATAGAAAGGCACAAAAAGCAGGAGCATGACATGTATGTAATATTAATGAAGGAAATGTCTGTAATAATATTAAACAAATGCAATTCAATATTTTCTTGCAAAACAACAATAAAATCCTCTAATAATTGGAACCATAGTAGGAAGACCTCTTAAGAAGATAAAGCTGTGTTAACATTTGTTATGAAGATACAGGCAAAAATAAAAATGCCTATTACAAGCCAAGCAGTGCAACTGATGACAAGAGAAATTGCAGATTTCATACATACATCTTAAAGAAATAAGAGGTTGGTATGACTAATGTATGAATCACTCGGGGTTACTGGGAAAGTACTGTTACACAGTTTGACTGGCAATGTTTCTCCATCTTAGTGCATAAAATAATTGTGCATCTTGTAATTTATGGCATCCTGTATTCAGTTCTGCATGGTATAGATGTACAATGGATAAGAAAATGGAAAAAAAAAAAAAAAGAGGCAGATCCATATGGGTATCGAAATGAAAGGATCTCCAAGATAAATAGTAAGTGCGAAAAATACAAATAAAATTGTTCATAACATTGCTACAATTTATATTTTTTAAAAGGAAGGCAGAACCCAGAAATAGCCTTGATCTATGGAAACTTGACATATCAAGAGCTGACACCTTCAACTGTGAATTAAACTTCTTAAAAAAAAATAAGAAAGAAAAAGGAAAAAAAGAGCTGGCACTGTAATCAGTGAGGAAAAGATGAACCAATTGATAAATGGTGGCAGGACAACATCGTCCCCATATGGAGAAAAATGAAATTGAGTCCTTAACTTTATACAAAGTTCACTTCCACGTGAATTTCATTTAAATAAAAAAGGCAAAACTTCAGAACAGAAGAATGGCCTTGGAGTAAGAAGGAATTTCTTTAAAGCACATAAAAGTCACAAAACAAAGAAAAATAAATGTAACTACATTAAAATTAAGTATTCATCAAAAGACACCAAGAAGAGAGTGACAAGGCAAGATACAGACTCAAAAGCAAGCCACAGTCTGGGAAACTATTTGCAATACACTTATCCAGCAAAGGATTTGCCACAGACTGGGAAGTTACTTGTGATACGTAGCTCGGACAAAGGAATTACATCCAGAATATATAAACACTCAAAAGATTAAAAAGACAAACCAAAAGACATTTCTTTAGCCAGTACACATGTGAAAAGGTACTCAACGTAAGTTGTCCTCAGGGAAATTAAATTAAAACCACAAATAAGGCAAGACATACATCAGAATGGGTAAAATTAGAAAATAGAATGTCATAAACTTAGAAGCACTGTAATTGAACTTGAGACTTAATTGACTGTGCGTATGTGTATATGATATATGATAAAATATATAATGCAATGTATAAAATCTGGAGTAAATATGTCAAATATTTGAGAGCAGGAAAGCTGGTAGCTTAGAGAAGGAAAAAAATAGAGATGAAAGTAACCCTATTAGAACAAGATGGGAAAGAACTTAGTCACCCCCTCAAAATTGTTTCCATACTAACCACTCTTCGTGAGCATGCCCCGTTTCTACACAGCAGCGATGTCCATCAATATACCCTCACCTAGTGGACTTATGTTATGAAAGTCTGACTTCCCTGCCAGATACTGAGCTCCGTGAAAGCAAGCAGATGGTTTTTGCTCTGCGCAGTATCCCCAGACCCAGAGCAAGGGCTGACACACGAGAGATGCTCGAGGAAGAGGTTAAGAGCCCACGTGCTCTTATTTCATCTCTTTGGACCTCAGTTTCCTTGTGTCTAAAATAATCTAGCAGCACCTACTTGTGGGGTTGTTATCAGAGTTAACGTATGGAAAGCACCAAGCACGGTGCCTGACACTCAGGGTAGCTTCATAATGCCAGGTGCAAGTGATGAGAACAGACTGAATGACCATCATGAAGGAGAACCAGGACACCCCTGAAAAGCAGCAGTACTCTCTTGGGCTAGAAATGTAAGACGGGCCTTGGCCTCTTGCTGGGAGGCCAAGCTTTCAATAATTCCCTGGGTTGTATAATTTCAATCTGTTCACTGGAATGTTACAGGAGGCAGCGGGGAATTGGAACCCAGCAAGGGAACTGGGACACCATAAGGAAGGTGTCCAGCGCAGAGAACTGCACAGCAGTTTAAAATGATGGATTTGATACACACATAGTAACCCGGATAGACATGAAAAACACAGCACTGGGAGAAAAGTGAAGAAATACAGTGAGATCTGTAGGATGAAGTTCTTTGTATCAATTAAAATTACAGGCATAAAAAGTGATGAGATTCTTAAAAACACATACAAACCAAAAGAATATTCACTCAATACATAACAGTGATTTTCAATGGAGGGAGAGGAAATGAGGGTGATGAATAGAGATAGGAGGGAATTAAAAAAAGAGAGGGATCTTATGTGCCCCATGATGGTAAGGGTCATGAACCGAGACGAATAATTGATAAGCTGATGTACCAAAATTCTAGAGTAAAAAATCTCCTGTGACAAGATGAAATGAACAAGAGTAGCCTCAAGAGGGTGCCCATTGGTAAGAGTGGCCAGATACTAGCAAGCTGCTTATAGCAGGCTAAAATCAATGCAAACAAGCTGTATTTCTATAAATAAACTTGAGATTTGAAGACACTAAAAAGGGGCTGTTAATATAAAATATGTTAATAGAGTTACAC
>NW_012140524.1:8321230-8322897 GCF_000956105.1 Propithecus coquereli | reverse complement strand
CTAGCACTCTGGGAGGCCCAGGCAGGAGGATTGCTTGAGCTCAGGAGTTCGAGATCAGCCTAAGAGCAAGACCTCATTTCTACTAAAAATAGAAAAATTAGTTAGGCATGGTGGAGTGGACCTGTAGTCCCAGCTACTCAGGAGGCTGAGGCAAGAGGATTGCTTGAGTCCAGGAAGGTTGCAGTGAGCTATGATGGCACTACTGCACTCTATCAAAAGGCGGCAGAGTGAGACTCTGTCTCAAAAAAAAAAAAAAAAAAAAAAAAAGATGATAAGATATATAGCATAGAAAGAGGCAGTGAATAAAGGGAATCTTTTTCATGGGAATCGGCATGATTATAGGTTAAATCGTATGTGCAATGTTAAGATTTTACAAGGTGATAAAAGGAAAAGAAAGGCATGTCTATAAAATGTCCACGTCCTCAAGCTCCCTGTGGAGTGAACCAGTTAGGATTGACAAATCTGATCTCCAGCCTTTCTTCTGCCCACTCACAAAATGGCAGGATTTTAAAATGCAAGCGCTAATGAAAATTTCATACTGAAAGATTACAAAGGAAGTTGCAAATGTGGAAACTGCTTATGTGAGATGATTAAACTGTTGTTCTATATTATTCAGATCGTATTCAGTGCATCCAAGGTTGTTATTAACCAAACACAGATAGCTTCTCTCTCGCTGAGCTCAACTCTAGAAATTTATTTAGGGACAATCCAATCATAGGAGTATGAAGTTAACTGAATATGAAGAATTAATCAACTTCTGCATTAGCCAAGGTCAGCTTGTCTTTGAGTGCAGTTGAAAAAGTCAAATCTGCTGGTAGCCTGCAGATCTGTGGGACAGCCTGGGATCTGGTCACAGGTGCTGGGGGGGCTGACTCCTGACAGTCTGCAGGGCTGTCCCTAGCTTCGGACTTGGCCCTTTTCAATGACATTTATTCTCAGCCCTAATGTAATTTAGTACTGTCTTACTCCACCACCCCTCAAATCGAGAGAGTGGGATGAAATGGGACTGAAATCTGCTGGAAAAGCGGAAGGCTAAAAGCAATGATCAAATGGAATTTCAGAGTCTGTGGTTGTGCATATTTCTGCTGTTGACCATGGTCAGGGCACCTCTGCCCTAACAGAATCACTGAGGAAATAAAGGCCTGTGTCTGTGTGTTCAAGTGTGTGCACTTACATTACTGTAACTGCATGGAGTCACTAACCAGGGCAAGGCTGGATAAAACAGAAGGCTTAAAATCAGCAAAAGCCAGCTTCTTTGAATCTAGGGCTGTTAAATATCCAGTCTTGAACCTAACAGTTATATAATTTTCGCTTCCTGTCTAGTAAAGTGAAAATTTAGAAATCACCTACATAAATTTTCTTTATTTAAATATTATGATTTCAGATTTTATCTTAATTCCCAATTGATACATAATCAGTATTTTGAAGTCCTCCAGCTTTTAATTTCTCTTTTAACAATCTATAAATAATTACTTCAGAAGACACTGCTTAAAATGATACCAATCCTTTTTTTAAATATGAGAAATGTTTTGGTAATATAAATGATTGTACCCTCTATAAACTTTTTAGAAGAGGCTTATATAAAATAGTGTCCAATAAAGTACATGGATTTAAATACTTGTGTACCACATAAATGTTATACAATTCATGGTGGTAATTATCATGTA
>NW_012140524.1:8318129-8320050 GCF_000956105.1 Propithecus coquereli | reverse complement strand
CTTGGCAAATACAGTGAAACTCAGGTTGGTGGCAGGGCCACTCCCTAATGATGTGGGAGCCACTGAACCTTACTGAGTGTGAGAAGCAATAATAATTAATATTACACTGTATAATTGTAGCCCATGAAAGTGAACTCAACACCCTGTCCTTAAGATGAAGTCCAGCTTTCAAAGATATAAATATTTCCACCTTGGTGCCAGCTTGCAATCCCTGGAGAAAAGAAAGCGCCAGAAACTAGAAGACATGTATTTGATTCCTTAACAAGGCTTGGGATGGTAATTTTCTTGAAAGTGGTTAAGAAATCCCAGGAAAGTTTGTTAAACTCAGAGTTTCTGATCCTGGCTCCACAGATTTAGATTATTTGAGTCTGGGCTGACACAAACGTGTCTATTGCAGAATACTCAATGTTCTATATGAACAAGTGAGTACCATACCAGGGAATAGAGACTGGACACAGGTGATCAACTAGGTAGTTATATCACTAATATATTACCCCAACGTATATTTGTTCTTCAAAGAAATCAAAATACCTTTTGGATATAACGCCTGGTTAATCTAACCATGAAAAGGACGTGAAAGAAAAACATGGAAGTCAGTCAGAAGGAAGACAAGACCCAAAAAAATCAGATAACTGACACAGAAGTGAGCTTGTAATTATTCTGTGAAGACAGTGACAGGGCAGAGCCATCATAAAACAAAGTAAATAAAAAGGCAAGCAAAAGCTAGTCATCTCCGATGAAAGAATCCCAGTGAACAGGCAGCTACCGGCATCAGTCTTCCAGCCAGTCCCACACATACCAAATGTCTCCTGAAACGCTAATGCAGGATAATTACCAACATCAACTGCATAATGTTGTGGGCTACAGAATTATTTAAATCCATACACTTAATTGGATATTATTTGTATCATGCTCATTTCTGAATTATAAGTGGTTATATTTCTGCCTGTAACATAAATTAGAAAGTGATACTTGATATAAATGTATAGACCAAATGTAAACAATGTTGACTCACCAAATGGCATTGATTAGTTATTTCCTTCATTTCTTACATCACAACTTAGGAAGTAGATTTTTTTTAAATTACTGATTTTGAGGTCCAAAGCATAATCAAATATGTAAGCTGACAGAGTGTAATGAAAGAGAACCACTTGGCAGGGCTTTTATGCTAAGGTCTTTGAATTTGGGTGGGCAGCGGAATCACCATCCGGATCTATTCAATCAGAATCTTTGAGGATTAGGTTCTATATGGGTATGTTAAATAACACCTGGGTGATCCAAATGCAAAACACTGAGGACCCCCTACCAGAGAGGATTATTATACGACCACATGATAGACTACAAAAATCAGATTTAAGACGTTGTGTAACTCTAGATTATAGGATTCTGATAGTATAAAGATTTACTAAATCACAGAATTAGATATACAGATGCTCCTCGGCTTATGATGGGGCTATGTCTTGATAAACTCATCACAAGTTGAAAATATTGTTAAGTCAAAAAGCATTTAATATACCAAACTTACCAAACATCATAGTTTAGCCTAGCCTACTTTAAATGTGCTCAGAAGAATTACATTGGCCTACAGTTAGGCAAAATCATCTAAAACAAAGTTTATTTTATAATGAAGTGTTAATTATCTCATGTAATTTATTGAATACTGTACTGAAAGTGAACAACAGAATGGTATAGGTACTCAAAGTACAGTTTCTACTGAATTTGTATCACTTTCACACCATTGTAAAGTCAAAATCATAAGTAGAACCACTGTAATTAAGTCAGGGACTGTCTGTATTAGGAAATTAGATCAATCTTTCATGAACATCAATACAAAAATCCTTAACAAAATATTAGCAAACTGAATGTAGCAAGATATAAAATGTACTATTCATCATGATCAAATAGGAGTTAGCCCAGGAAT
>NW_012140524.1:8311044-8315623 GCF_000956105.1 Propithecus coquereli | reverse complement strand
TAGAAATAAGTCAGAAAACAAGCATCTAAATAGAGTTCATTGCATCAGGATTTGTCTATTTAAATACTAACCTGTAACAGCAATCGTTGTAGTAACGTTATAACAATTGGGACTGTCAATCATGTAGGTGAACCCTGTAATCACCTGCTTGGATCTCTGGCACTGCTATCCACAGAGAGAATTCAGTGAAAAGAGAATCCGACTAGGAATCAAAAAACCCGGACCTAATTTCTTGCCCTCTCCCTTTACCCTGGTGTGACTTTGGGCAAGTCATATAATCTCTCTGAACTAGAGCTTACATCTCTGTACAAAGGCACTACTAAATTGTGCAATAAATACCTTCTTGACAATGGCTTACTACTATGATTAAACAGGTAAGGAATGTGAAACCACCTAACACAATCTGTAGCAGAGTTGATGTCTGATAAATATTACTTTCCTTTCCTTCCGGCCCCATGTTAAAGTTTTTCCCAGTGATTTATCTGTAATAGGTATTAAGAGTGAAACTAAAATCTAGCCCAAAGGATTTACTTTAATTTCCTTTCTGCTACTACATTATGGCCTCTAAAGGAGGTGGGTGAAGCCTGGGTTACAAAAATAGAGGAAGAAGAACATAGGTGAAAAAGAGTAGTTACTTGGACTTAGCTGCCTTCAGGCTTCTTCAATGCACAGCCTGGGCTAAGTTCCTGAAGGTTAGATATACAGAATATATAAAAGAAGCCAAAGACTCCTTTCAGTTCAGAAAGGCAACCTAGTCATGTCTCATGGGACAGAGGTGATCTAAGTCACCTCCTGTCTAGATGTGGGAACCACAGGGTCTAATTCTAACCCACCTTATGATGAATTATGCTCCATAACAAACAACATAATAGCCAGGATCCAATGGCTATGAGAAACCATTTTGCTCTCTTTTTTATTTCAAAATAAAACTTGGGATAAAAATATCAAAATAATTCAATCACTATATACTTGCCAGTGTCCAAAGCAAGCAGGCAAAATATCCCCAAAATATCTGTGCTGCACATCATATTTTTCATTTTCAATATTATAATTTCATGTGGTCATTAAATTTTATTATAGTTTGACATATATTTTTGTCCTTATCCTTTGTCCCTCACATACACATTAATCCCCCTCACTCCAGACACTGATTAAAAAAAAAATTGTGGATTTGCAAATTGGTATAGTAGATCAGAAATAACTTCAATGTTCATATGATTTGTATTGAATATTGATCTAATTATTCAGAAGGATTTGTTTGGTGGTAAACAGGGTGACCCATTACATTAAAAGAAACTCCTAAATTTACATACCGGCAAAGTGGCCCTCACAGCAGATCGATGCATTCTATCCATGTTGAGGTTTGGCCGAAACAGTCGAATTTTATTATCTACTCCTCGAAATGCCTTCAATCCTTCGAATAACTGAGGATAAAAGAGAAATAAATCTTAAAGGGTAACTAAATGAAAACATCCCCTGTGTTCAAGAGATTGATTTTCTTATGGGTGCTCATCTTTTTATCGTATAAAGCTGTTGATACTGACATCAACTTGAGATCATTAAATCTAGAAAGGCCAGCAGTTGACAGGACTGGTTACAGCAACTGGGGGAAAAAGAAGTCCTTTTGTTATCAGAATTGGGTGGGAATTCAGAGTTAACCTTTGGTTAGTAGGAGCCACACTGCTAAATAACATTTAGGTGTTATCTAAAGGAGTTGGGAAGAACATTTTCAGTCATGCAACACAGACTAACTGCCAAGGCAAAGGAGATGGAAACCAAAGGCTCCGTGGCACCCTGACCCCCAAAGAGTACCCCTGTATCCCTTCATTTAATCTGGCTCATTCAAATGTTGGTAGTGAATGGTCTAGATGTGACCAGAGCTGGTTGCAGTCCCCCATATCATAGAAACTAGGCAGCTCAAGACTATACAACGTTAGAGCACGTCAGCGCCCTCAAATCAAAGGGCCGCCCCAGACAAACCACTGAGTAGAGATTTGAAAGGATCTGAAGTCAGTACATACTGATAAAGAGTATCAATAAAAAAAATCAATTTTAGTGAGAAATTTTAACACAGGTTCTCTAAGTAATTGATACAACAAACGGGCAAAATCTCAGTAAAGATAAGTAAGATTTGTACAACAGGAATAACAAACTTACCTAATTGACATACGGAACCCTACACATACCAACTGCAGACTTCACACGTTTCCCAGCCATAAGATAAGCCAGAAAATAATATTAAAAATATAACTAGAAAATATCTACATTTTGGAAATAATCCATTACTAAATAAACAATGGATCAAAGATGAAAAAGAATGGAAATTAGATATGTTGAACTGAACAATAATGAAAAATAGAGACTTTAAAGATTTATAGCCTAAAAGCTTACATGAGAAAAAAAGAAATATAAATCATGTAATACAATTAAAAAGTACAAAATTAGGTGTGGCATTAAGTGCAAATATATTATTAATTTATTAAATAAAATAGGACTAAACTTTCAGTTAAAAGATAAGGTTGTCAGATCGGACTCAGCTGACAACAAATGCAATAAAAAGATATATCACGTAAATACTTTCCAAACAAAATTAAGCTGATGAGGTCATATTACTAAATATAAAAAAATAGACTTTAAGCCACGAACCATTACTGAAGATAAAAAGGTACTTCATACAGTTCAATTTACTTCACAATTTTAAAATTGTACACACTTAGAACAGCTGTTACGAAAAAAAACAAAAGATATGCATTGGCAAAGATGTGGAGAAAAAGGAACCCTTGTATACTGCAGGTGGGAATGTAAATTAAGTCTTCACAGAAAACTTTTTGGGGTTCCTCAACAAATTAAAACTAGAACGACCATATGATCCAGCAATCCCACTTCCAGGTGTCTGTGTGTGTATGTGTGTATGTATGTATGTATGTGTGTGTGTGTGTGTGTGTGTGTGTGTGTGTATCTCCAAGGAATTGAAATCAGTATGTCTAAGATATCTGCACTTCATGTTTACTGCAGCATAATTCACAATAGCCAAGATATGGAAGCAACCTAAGTGTCTACCAACAGATGAATAAAGAAAATATAAGATATATACATAATAGAATATTTTTCAGCCTTAAAAAAGAAGGAAATCCTGTTATTTGCAACAATGTGCAAGAATCTCGTGGATGCTATGCTAAATGAAACAAGCCAGGCACAGAAAAACAATACTGAATGATCTCACTTGTACGTGGAATCTAAAAAAGTTGGCTGGGCACCATGGCTCACACCTGTAATCCTAGCACTTTAGAAGGCTGAGGCGGGAGGATCACTTGAGCTCAGGAGTTCAAGACAAGCCTGAGTAAGGACGAGACCCCACCTCTACCAAAAATAAAAAGAATTAAAAAAAAAAAAGTCAAACTCACAGAAGTATAGAGTACAATGGTGGTTACCAGAGACTAGAGGTGAGGGAATCAGGAGATGTCCATCAAAGGGTACAAAGTTTCAATGAGACAAGAGGAATAAGTTTTTGAGACCTATGGCACAGCATGGTGACTACAGTTAACAATAACCTAATGCATATTTCAAAATTGGTTAGAGAGTAAATTTCAAATGTTCTCATCGCAAACAGTGATAAGTATGTGAGGTGATGGACAGGTTAATTATCTTGATTTAATCATTCTACAATGAATACATGCAGCAAAACACCACATTGTGCCCAATAGATATATATACAACTATTTGTCAATAAAAATTTTTTAGCCAACCAGGTGTGGTGGCTCACGCCTGTAATCCTAGCACTCTGGGAGGCTGAGGTAGGAGGATTGCTTGGGATCAGGAGTTCGAGACCAGCCTCAGCAAAAGCGAGACCCCGTCTCTACTAAAAATAGAAAAAATAAGCCGGTTGTGGTGGTGCGCACCTATAGTCCCAGCTACTTGGGAGGCTGAGGCAGGAGGATCACTTGAGCCCAGGAGTTTGAGGTTAAAATTAAAATTAAATAAAATTGTATGCATTTAATGACACAGTTTCAAATATACGTAAAGATTATGATAATCTCATTGAGTAATAGAGAGAAAAAAGGATAACACAATATGACTAAGCTGGATTTATCCTAGGAATGGAGGTTGGTTTAACATTAAGAAATCAATTAATGTGATTCATTATATTAACAGCTTATGTGCAAAACTTTACGACCATCTCATTAGTCACAGTAAATGCATCTGATAAAACTGAATACTCATTCATGGTTTTTAAAAGTTTCCTAGATAACCAAGAAAAAAAGAGAACTTCCTTAAGTGACAATGGATAACTACAATAAGCCTGCAGCAAACATTTAACTTAATTAAAGTAAAATGTAAACGCTTTCCTTTTCAAATTGGGAACATCACAAATTGCCTGCTGCAACCACTTTCACTAAATATTATACAACCAGTATAAGACAAGAATAATAAAAACATAAAGTTTGGAGAAGAAAAAACTGCCATAGGTCATAAAACATAGATTATATGATTAAATATATAGTAGAGCAAAAAATCTGACAGATAATCTTTTGACATCCTTTGTTTAGAGGCAAGGTGACCAGTTGTACCTTCTAATAAC
>NW_012140524.1:8307849-8309552 GCF_000956105.1 Propithecus coquereli | reverse complement strand
TGATGGAGATAAAGAATTCAAAATAGTTGTCCTGAGGAAGCTCAAAGAACTTCAAGACAACACAGAGAGGGAATTCAGAAGCCTATCAGAGAAATAAAGAGATTGAAATAATAAAATAGTCAAGCAGAAATTCTAGAGCTTAAGAATTTAATTGACAAACTGAGAAATGCATCAGAATTGACCAAGCAGAAGAAAGAATTAGTGTGCCTGAAGACAGGCTATTTGAAAATACCCGATCAGAAGAGAAAGAAAAAAGAATAAATAAGAATAAAGCACACCTACGACATCTAGAAAATAGCTTCAAAAGGGCAAATCTAAGAGTTACTGGCCTTAAAGAAGAGGTAGAGAGATAGATTGGGGTAGAAAATGTATTCAAAGAAATAATAACAGAGAACTTTCCAAACTAAGAGAAAAAATCAATATTCAGGTACAAGAAGGTCATAGAACACCAAGCAGATTTAACCCAAACAAGACTACCTCAAGGTATTTAATAATCAAGTTCCCAAAGGTCATGAATAAAGAAAACGTCCTAAAAGAAGCAAGAAAATAGAAAAAAATAACATATAAAGGAGCTCCAATGTCTGGCAGCAGAATTTAGTGGAAACCTTACAGGCCAGGATAGAGTGGCATGACATATTCAAAATGCTAAAGGAAAAAAACGTTAACAGTAGACTATTATACCCTGCAAAAATATCCTTCAAACATGAAAAAGAAATAAAGACTTTCCCAAACAAAAGCTTAGGGATTTCATCAACATCAGACCTGTCCTACAAGAAACACTAGAAGGAGTTCTTCAGTCTGAAAGAAAAGGACGTTAATAAATAAAAAATCTTCTGAAGGTGTACAACTCACTGGTAACAGTAAGGACACAAATACAGAATACTCTGATGCTTTAATTGCGGTGTATAAACCACTCATATCTTGAGTAGGAAGACTAAAACATAAACCTATCAAAAATAACCACAACTTTTTGACAGATATATATAAAGCCATATAAAAAGATATGGATGGAAACAACAAAAAGTTCAAAAGTGGTGTATGTGGGGGGGTGGAGTTAAAGGGTAGAATTTCTGTTAGATTTCTCTTTGCTTGTTTATGTTTGTTCGTAAGCAGAGTTGTCATATGTTTAAAATAATTGCTTATAAAAT
This sequence comes from Propithecus coquereli, assembly GCF_000956105.1. Lineage (NCBI taxonomy): Eukaryota > Metazoa > Chordata > Mammalia > Primates > Indriidae > Propithecus > Propithecus coquereli. Next base: position 8,308,404 of record NW_012140524.1, on the reverse strand, counting down.
GTTTTTTTACAAGCCTCATGGTAACCTCAAATCAAAAAACCTACAACAGATACACAAAAAAATAAAAATCATGAAATTAAAACACACTACCAGAGAAAATCACTTTTAACAAAGTAAGACAGGAAGGAAGGAAGAAGAAACAGAGGACTACAAAACAACCAGAAATCAAATAACAACATGGCAGTAAGTCCTTGCCTATCGATAATAACATCGAATGTGAATGAACTCTCCAATCAAAAGACACAGAGTGGCTGAATGGACAAAAAAACAAGAGCCAACTATATGTTGTCTGCAAGAAACACACTTCACCTATAAAGACACAAATATGGCCAGCCGGGTGCAGTGGCGCACACCTGTAATCCTAGCACTCTGGGAGGCTGAAGTGGGAGGATAGCTTGAGCTCAGGAGTTCAAGACTAGACCAGCCTGAGCAAGAGCAAGACCCCACCTTCAAAAAAAAGAAGACACACTGTAATCCTAGCTCTCTGGGAGGCCAAGGTAGGCAGATTGTTTGAGCTCAGGAGTTCGAAAACAGCTTGAGCAAGAGCAAGACCCC